>NC_056748.1:902302983-902657983 GCF_019279795.1 Protopterus annectens
GGCTGGGAGCCAGTCACTATCAGTTTCAGGCTCTGCCCTTTGATCTCACTACAGCCCCCAGAGTGTTCACCAAATGTAAGATAGTAGTCACGGCTCATTTGAGGTGCCTGGGATTCCAAGTGTTTCCGTATCTAGACGACTGGCTCCTGACTGCCACCACTGAGCAACTACTAACAGAGGCAAGATATACCACATTAAAACTTTGCTCCTGCTTAGGGATCACAATAAACTATGAAAAATCTGCCTTATTGCCATCTCAGTGTATAATTTTTATAGGAACAGATTTAGGCACAACAAAAATGATAGTGAAACTTCCTCCAGAAAGAGTTTAGACCCTGTGACAACAGGTCCTGATCCTCCTGCTCAAGAAAAAGGTACAAGCAAGAACAGTTCTAAAAGTATTTGGGACCATGGCAGCAACAATAAAATTCAAAGACATGCGTCTGGAGCGTTTCTCCCTGGGCCTCCGCTGAAAATTGGCTTTGTTCCAAGTTGGACTTTCCCAGTAAATAAATGTTAAATAAATAAAAATTGATTCCATTGGCGAGTCTTCATATGAGGATTTTACAGTGGCTTCTGTTCACTCGGTGGTAAATGCAGGAACTCCCCATGTTTCACCAGATCATAACAGAATCTTGCAGAAAAGACCTTTGATGGTTGCTTCACTCAACTCATGTGACTTTAGGTCGACCATTTATTCTCCCCAGCGTTTAGCCACAGTGACCTCAGATGCTTCCCAGATATGGTGGGGGGGACATTATCCGGGAAGGACAGTCCAAGGCACTTGGCAGGATCATGAGGCCCACTTGCGCATCAGTCTTCTAGAGATGAGAGCAGTGCTTTTAGCGTTGCAAGTATTGCAGGACTCTCTTCCACTGGGAACTATAGCAATACAGACGGACGACATGTTGGTTGTCTGGTGCATAAACAAGCAATATGGAACCAGATCTTACCCCCTTTGTCGAGTGGTCCTGAGACTATGGCGTTGAGTGATCTCCTCCCAACATTTTCTGATGGCAATGCACATCCCGGGGAAATCCAACATGATAGCAGACAAACTCAGCAGGGCGACTGATGCCTCATGAGTGGTTCCTAAAACAAGAAACACGAAAATGATTTTTTGAAAATGGGGCCAGCCTTGCTGCGACCTCTTTGTCACTCCCATGAATACCAAATGCAGCAACTACCTTGCTCTAATCCCCCCTGCAGGGGTCCAGGGGAATCTCCAAGGGATGCACTTGTATACAATTGACCCCAGGTTTCCTTTATGCTTCTCCTCCCTTCCCATTGATACCCAAAGTTCTTCAGAAAACCGGTGTACTGGGAAGGACCTTAATACTAATCGCTCCTTACTGGCCTCGTCAAATGTGGTTCCCCTTCCTGTGGCCTCAACTTCAAGAGTAGCCTTGGATTCTGGACCCAGTTCCGGATCTCCTGACTCATCTATTGGGAACGTGCCACCCATCTCTTCAAACCCTCAAGATGACAGCCTGGCTGCTTCGATTCCAAACATAGCCAGGCTACCTGACCTTTCACCTTCAGTGCGGCATATTCTGATTTCCTCTTATAAGGCTTCTACAAGAAAACTATGTCAGCAAATGGAAAAGGATTTTCTCATGAGCCTCGGAAAACCTTATAGATACTTTCTCTGCTCCTTTATCTACTATACTGCAGTTTTTAGCAAAACATTTTCATGACAGAACAGCTGCAGCCACTATTTGACTTCAACTAACAGCAATTTTGAATTACCATATAGGAGAAGTGGGGCCAAACATTATGTCCCACGAGCTTTGCAAAGCCTTCTTGAGAGGTACCATGCTTTTAAGACCTCCCATCAAACCACATCTACTCCATGGAACCTGAAATTTTATTATCCCGCATGATTCTTCCCCCATTTGAACCTGCTTCATCCTGTGACTTGAAGTTTTTTACCTGGAAAACGATTTTCTTAGTGGCTATAACTTCAGCTAGGAGAGTTTCTTAGTTACAAGCATTGTCTATCAAACCTCCATATATGCTGTTTCATAAGGACAGAGACTCACTTCATACAAATCCATCCTTTTTACCAAAAGTATGCTCAGAATCAAACTTAAACCAGTGCATAGACTTACCATTTTTTCCCTAAGTATGACAAAGCAGAGTAGATGTTGCACCAACTAGATGTACATAGGCAGTTACATTTCTACTTGCACTGAACAAAGGACTTTCAGAAAATTGACCAATTATTTGTGTCCTTTTCAGACCGTAATAACGGTGCTCCAATTGCTAAGACCACTCTCTCCAGATGGTTGTCAGACTGCATCACATTCACCTACAAATCACAGAACAAACAACTTCCCAACAAAGTAAGAGGTCATTCCACTAGAGCTATGTCTACCTCTTCTGCTTTTTGGGCAAAACTGCCAATTGATACCATTTGTGCTGCAGCAACATGGGCAAGACCTCATACCTTTATTACTTTCCTTACAGAGTTGATTTGGGCTCCAGGGACAGGGCCTCCTTTGGATCCACTGTTCTGAAGAATATTCTCCCTCGAGCTACCCAAGAAATATGGTGCTAGGGACGCTGTCCCAACCAGTACAAAATGAAGGCGAGATAAAACAACATCACATAAAGAAGTTATGTACTCACCATAACATTCCATGTGTGTTGTCCATCTCACCTTCATTCGTACGTCCCACCCGATTTTCCCCAGCCTTTGGCTCCTTTAGGACAGAGAGGATTTATTTGGCTTCTAATTTTTCTGACCCTGTTCAGGGTTTGTCAAGTGATGAACTTATGTATGTATGTATTACTATACTACCAAACATGATCTGGGGAATTCCCTAGAGCATCATGGGATAGGGTATAAGTCATGAGCTACTTGAAGACATTGAGCTTTAGTAAACGGCCGAGTTGGAACCGAGGATCAGTGCCGAACCCAATCAGTACAGAATGAAGGCGAGATGGACAACACGCATGGAACGTTATGGTGAGTACATAACTTCTTTTTTAAAGCTTCTTCCATTTTTTCCAGCCTTTTGTTGTTTGTGTTGATATACTTTGTCAGTGTTTTATTTATTTTAACCAGGTCTATATGCAGTTGTCTTGTATCTTCCTGTAGGTTGCAGGAAGTCACGTCTGAAGATTGCTTTTCTTTTTGCTGAACAGCTGCAAAACTTTCTCCAGTTAGTATTTCTTCCTCACTTTTTGTAGCTGATTTTTTCCAGGTCTTCTGTATTTCTTTATTCCTGGCATCCAGGCAGTGCACTTACTAGCCAATTACTGAAATTTACCCATTATCACATGTCTACTGACCTTCTCTACTGAGTTTGTTTTCACATTGGGAGAGCAAGAAACAAGCTGGTTCTCAAGTCTTCAGCCATCTTGGAAGTCCGTATACATGATATGTTTTTGATCCCATTTAGGCACTTCTTTTCAGAGGATGTACAAATAGTATTAAAAGATACAAGAAAACATGCAAATAGAAGTGCTTATCAAAACAGAAGATATTTTTCTAGTTTGTGCCATATTAGAGACAAGGATGCATCCCATGCAGGACCTCCCTTGGTTCTTCATTACCCGTGTACATTGCTGAAATCTGGCCTTTCTTATACTTTTGTCAAAGCATACCTTTCTGCCATTTCTCTTTTTTGCCACAAGTCAAATGGATTTTGAATGTGGTTTTTACATATTGGACCACCAAGAAAACAGGTGATTTTAACTTTGTGTTAGAGAAACTAACTGCATCTTCCTTTGAAACTGCAGCTAATTCTTCCCTGAAACTGTTGAGTTAGAAGATGATTTTACTTATTGCTTTGAATTTGGCTGGACTAGTATCTCATTTTATACAAAAAATAAGAACAAAAACCTTTTACTTAGTCACTTCTTCAGACCAGAATTAAACTGCAACAGTGAAGTATGTGAAATACTTTATTATTGTTTATTTGTAAGGCCAATTTCTAGCCAAATGGGATAGGTTAGTTCGAGTACAAAAAGGGAAATTGGCTAAACATAAAATGGCTTGCATTTGCAGCTAGCCTAGAACTTATCTATGAACTTTTGTGGGCATGGGCAGATTTGAAATTGTTCACATTTACAAAAGATCTTCTATAAATTGTAGTAAGTTTAAAGTTTTCTCAGAAGAACTAATAAAATGTTGGTGCAGTCCAAACACCATGTATGCAGGTGATCTAAATACCCCAGATGTTTCATAGGACACATTTGCTTTAGAAGATCCAAGGGATGCCATACTATAAATATGCTTTCCCTAATCCAGCTAGTAAATTGTCCAACATGATTGGTTAATATTTTGTATATCTTCTTATTCACAAAGTATCTACAACTTGAGGACATCTTTGTAATTTCTCCTCTATTAAACATAGTGTAAGTTTCAAACTATTGCACAAGGTTCTAAGCTAACTGAAATAATACATCAAAAAGATTTATTATTCAGGTGATTATGATGCATCAACAAATATCTAGGTTGATGGAAGCTATGTAAGCCAACTAATTTAATACATAAAATATATATATTATTTAGACAGTTATGATGCCTTCAGCAATGATTTGTGTCAATGGTATTTTCAAATGTGGAACTGAAGTATAAAAGATAATTGAAATGCGATTTAAAATTGAGTGAGCTAGAACACTCCTACATTCCTGTGGGCTAAAACAAGCTTGAAAGATAAAGAACAGCCCTTCACAGTGGAACAAATATGTAGAATGACCTTCAGTAAGTCAAAGGAAGATGAGATGCTTGACAAATATGAGCAAATGTCCCAAGGAGAGAAACAAAGTGAGATACAGATAAAATGTCTCAAACCTACTGACATAAAGAAGGCTAAGGGAAAATATAAATTTAAACTAGCAAATTTCACCACTGACATTTAAAAAGTAAACATCTTAGAGAAACAGCAAATGACGGATGTTCTTCATACCACATTGCTGCAGTCCTAACACTTGGGTAGTCCGCTGTCCCAGTCGGCCCGAATACCAAAGTATATGGCTGACGTCGGTCAAGGCGCATTAGTCTGACGTCAGGACATCAGGGTACAAATGCGCATGACCGACGTCATATCCTCAGTCTTTTTTGCCGCATGGTCCGATGCAGAAGCAGTTTTGCAAGTGCAGGTTGGCGTTCTGAGATTTTCCGAAGTCGGAGTTTCAGACCGAATCCAAATTGGCTAAGTACCCCGTTGGGGATTATTTTGGTTTTTTCTTGCCTCAGTATTTTACCGGATGTCATAAAAGTGAATAACTGTATTTCTTGTGGGAAACAGATACCTCATAGGGATTACCATACCTTGTGTATACCTTGCCTAGGGCCTGAGCACGACGTTGTTGGCTGTCGCTCTTGTGCTAGGTTTAACAAACGCACTATAAAGAGAAGATTAGATTGTGCCAGGTTAGTTTTGGGAAGCGGTGTAATTATAAAATGCCGCCGGATGCTCCGACGCCCGCTTCAAAAAGCGCAAGGACAAAACAGCAAAGTTTAGGCTGGAAGAACCGTCTGTCCCGGACGCCGGTTCTTTAGAGGGCTCAGTGGAGCCAGGGGTTCAGCCAGAAATTTCTTTGGAATCCCAGGAGAGACTTTATTACTGCAAGATGTGACCTCTCAGGAGGTAGGCCAGGCGGAAGGGGCTTCTCAGGTAGCTGTTCTTCCCTCCCTTCCTAAGGTGGTTAGGCCCTCCTGCTGTTTCCAAGGCTTCTCCCAGGGCAGGCCAGGTTTTGTTTCAGGAGTTACCCCTAGTTCTTCAGGGTCTGTACCTAAGAAGCATATGCTTAAGATGGCAGAAGATTTGATTACAATGATTAGAGGTTCTATGCCCTCCTGATAAGAGGCCTAGGGTGGAACCTGAGCTTGGGAGTTTTGAGCAGTGTTTGATGCTTCTGAGTCTTCGGCTGAAGACTTGCAGGAGTATTCCCCTTACTCTGATTCTGATGTAGATGATTCTATTCCTTCTGCTTCTCCTCCTGAGGATTTTTCATTTTCAGAGACTCTTCATTCCATGAGGGAGCATTTTAAATGGGAAGGTCAGGATTTCTCTGATTCCAGGAAAAGGCTTAGGGAATTTTTGTTTCTACCCCAGCATAGGCCTTTAGCTATACCTCCTGTTCTAGATGTGGTAGAGGATGTTTTTGCAGAGGCTTCTCTGAACCCTGACTCTTTGCCTCCTGCTCCAGTTAAACCGGATAGATATTATAGGGTGCCTGAAGCTCATAAGTATCTTTTAAGAGTCCTAGGGCAGACCCAGAAACTGTTTCACAGGGGCCTAAAGGTGTTAAGGCTTCTGTTGTTAAAAATCCTGTTCCTCCAGATAAAGAGGCTAGGGCTTTGGATAGATGGGGAAAGAAAGTGTATACTTCTTCCACTTTGGCCATGAGAGCTTTGAATTGCCAGTTTCACATGTTGAAATACCAAAATTATCTCCTTTCACAATTAAAGTCTAAGGTAGATGCTTTGGCGGAAGGTATTGAGTGTAAAGAGTTGCAGGATTTAGTTCATGTTTCTGAACAGGTGGGTAAGCATTCTTTGCAATGTGGTTTTGATGCTGTGCAGGCCTCTTCGAGGGTGGCTGCCACTGGTTCGTTCTTCGCAGGCACGCCTGGTTGAGGGATCAGAATTTAGCTGAGCATGTGAAAACAAGGATTTTAGATGCTCCTTTACAATCTGATGTGTTGTTTGGTTCGCCTGTGGAAGCAGTTCTAAAGAAAATGGAAGACAAGGCTAAGTCTATGCAGACTGTTAAAGATTTTTGCAGGTTCAGCCTCCAAGTTTAGTAGAAATTGGCCTACCAAGGGGTGGACATATCCTGCTTATGATTCCCAGTCTAGGGGTAGGTCTAGACGTGGTAGAGGCAGAGCTCAAGGTTCTTTAGGCCTAGAACAGGAGTTCACCTGCTCAGTCTTCTGGTGAGGGCAGGGGTCAGTCCTTTCGTAAACAGACACAATGACCTGCCTTTTCAGCTGCCAGAATCTTCTCGGCTGGCAGCACCTTTGGGAGGAAGGTTGGCACTTTTCAAAGAAAACTGGAGTTTAATTACCCAAGACAGATGGGTATTGGATATCATTCACCACGGTTACAGGTTTTATTTCCATACCTTGCCTCCTTTCAAAGGCATGCCAGACATTCCTCCTCAACAAAGGAAAGAGGCTCACAAGCAAATTTCTCTGTTGCTCCAAATAGGGGCCATTCAGCCGGTTCCTGTGCCAGAAAGGGGCCTAGGATTTTATTCTCGCCTGTTCCTAGTACCAAAAAGGGGAACACGTGGAGACCAATTTTGGATCTGTCTATCCTCAACACTTATCTGGACATTCCCAAGTTCAAAATGTTGACGTTACAACAGCTTTTACCTCTGCTGGGCAAAGATCACTGGATGGTAACTTTGGATCTCAAGGAAGCTTACCTTCATGTTCCTATCAGACTAATTTGCAGGAAGTATCTGCTTTCGAGCTGGGAATTCTCATTATCAGTTCTCTGCATTGCCCTTTGGCTTATCTACTGCGCCAGAGTATTCACAAAGGTTCTGGCTCCAGTGATAGCTTTCTTCAGGCTAAAAGGAATACAAATCTATCCTTATTTGGACGATTGCCTGATTCTGGCTCAAGGAAGGACGTGCTTCTTCAGCATTTGGAATATGTGATAGCAGTGCTAAGATGCCTAGGGTATTCTGTGAACGAAATAAAGTCCAGTCTAGTACCCTCTCAAGACATGTGCTTTCTGGGTGTGAGACTGAATACAGCAACCCAGATGGCCTTTTTAACCCCGGACAAACAAAAGAATCTTTCTTTACTTCCATCAACTATCTCATCAGTCCGGGCTGACTGCAAGGACAGTCCTTCAAGCCTTAGGGTTCATGGCATCTTGTATTCTGGTACTTCCCAATGCCAAACTGCATATGAGGAAGCTACAATGGTATCTCAAAAATGTATGGACACAGCACTGCCAGGATTTGGACACTGTCATTCAAATAATACCTTGCATTCAAAAGGAATTTTTGTGGTGGGCTCAGGAATGTCACCTAAACAAGGGACTATCTGTGACCCGGCCAGAGGCGAGTCAGATTCTAACGACAGATGCCTCAGACACAGCTTGGGGAGCTCATCTGAATGGAAAGTGGATACAAGACAAGTGGCCTGCCAGACTGCAGCATCTACATATCAACATGAAGGAGATGTTAGCGGTCCAGTTTGCATTACTGGCTTTCAAGGATTTACTTCTTCCAGGGCAGGTGTTGATTCTAACAGACAACACAACTGTCATGTAGTACATCAACAAACAAGGGGGAACACATTCTTATCCTCTATGCAGGCAAGCAATGATTTTGTGGGAGACTGCGTTAAGCTTGCAGCTGAATCTTCAAGCAAGGTTTCTGCCAGGAGCACAGAACTCCTTAGCAGATGTGTTAAGCAGGCAAATCATGGATCCCCACGAGTGGAAACTGGATCTTCATGTATTTCAGACATTGACAGTGTCATGGGGAACTCCAGACATAGATCTGTTCGCTTCTCCACTAAACCACCAGCTGCCAAAGTTTTGCACGAAAAGGTTTCATCACACAGCCTGGAAAGTGGATGCTCTTTCTTTCAGTTGGAAAAATCTTCATGTGTATGCCTTTCCACCTCTGCCTCTCCTCCCAAAGGTACTTCTAAAGGTCAGACAAGACAAGCCAAGGATGATTTTAATAGCTCCGATTGGCCTCGGCAGCACTGGTACCCATTGCTGAGGAGTCTGGTAAGGAAGCCTCCATGGCCCTTACCTTTGATTCCACACCTATTGTCTCAGAAGGACGGGCATCTGCTCAATGTCAAGCTTCACTCTCTTCATCTAACAGCTTGGCATATTCTGTTTTGAACCATAGCAGGTCTCAGCTTCCTCAACAAGTTTTGAATGTGATTATGGAAGCCAGAAGACCTAGTACAAGGAAAGTGTACGAGGAAAATGGAAGAGATTTTTATTTTGGTGTGCAGCAAAGGATTTGGATGTTTCTGAGCCGAATTTGAGTGTGGCTCTTCAATATCTTACTGAGTTATTGGACAAAGGTTTGTCTTTCTCTTCCATTAAGATTCATGCTGCAGCAATTTCAGCTCACTATGATTGTGACCCACCATTGTTTTCTCATCCTTTGTTCAAGCAATTTCTTAGAGGGGCAAAGAATATAAGACCCCACGAGAGCTCCTACTCCTGCTTGGGACCTCAATTTTGTGTTGGAGAAACTCACTCTACAACCTTTTGAGCCTGCAGCTACTGCTGAATTGAAATATTTGTCATGGAAGACTGCTTTTTTGTTAGCCATTACATCTGCAAGAAGGGTGTCTGAATTGCAGGCCCTTATGGCGGTTGAGCCTTTCCTGATTTTTCATAAGGATATATCTTTACGTACTAATCCTTCCTTTATGCCTAAGGTGGTTTCTAGTGTGGCTTTAAACCAAACTATTTATTTGCCTACCTTTTATGCAGATCCCCAAAATAAGGGGAAAAGATTTTGCACACTTTAGATGTACACAGGCAATTGCGTTATTATTTGAGCAGGACTAAGGATTTTAGGCAGTCTCAGCAGTTGTTTGTTTCTTTTGCTTTGAGTTCTCAGGGCAAGCCTGTGTCAAAACAAACTATTTCTAAGTGGATTGGGTTTTGCATTGCATTTTGTTATTCCCATCATGGCAAGGAGATTCCAGCTGGGATTAGGCCTCATTCCACTAGGGCTACTGCCACTTCTACAGCATTTCTAAGGGGTGGCAACTAAGGATATTTTGGAGGCAGCTACTTGGAGTTCAGTGCATACTTTCTCTAAGCATTACCACCTTCCTCTCTACTCTAAATCTAGGGCTGGTTTTGCCACGGCTATTTTGCAGGGCATGTTGTCAGCTCCTGCTTCCTTATGATTTGCCAGCCTCCCTTACCTCTGCTTTGGGATTCTACCCAAGTGTTAGGACTGCAGCAATGTGGTATGAAGAACATAGTACAGTTTTGTACCTACCATAAATGTAGATGTTCGAAGATCCACATTGCTGCAGTCCAATTTACCCTCCCTCCTTCCCCTCTGTGTTTAGGGGTGGTTGTGTGGGTGAGGTTATACTCTTGTAAATTTGTATATATTGTATATATATTTGGTGCAGGAGTGTGTGGTGTTTTTTGGTTTTAGCCTTATCTTTTTAGGGTCTTCTGACATCTGGGGCAAGAAAAGACTGAGAATATGACGTCGGTCATGCGCATTTGTACCCTGACGTCCTGACGTCAGACTAATGCGCCTTGACCGACGTCAGCCATATACTTTGGTATTCGGGCCGACTGGGACAGCGGACTACCCAAGTGTTAGGACTGCAGCAATGTGGATCTTCGAACATCTACATTTATGGTAGGTACAAAACTGTACTTTATTCTAATATCTCATTAAAATATATGGATAGCAATGTGACTGACAGCAAAGTGTGTTTCTCATTTTCTTGCTTTGAGTTTTGACAAATATTGTAGCAAATTATCAAACAAGAATACTGCTTTATTTACCATTACTTCTTAAGATTTCTGTCCCACCATCTTTGACACTAAGGTAAATGAAGCTTTAGACAAAAAAAATGTTACCCCAGGTTGGGACAGTAAAACTGGACTGTTTTTTTTTTTTTTTTTTTTTTGTGGAGCAACTGACTCCAATCTTTATTTGTACGAGCAAATTCTTAAATATGGATTTGTACCAAAGGTTCGGAAAAAAGCTCATAATTACTATGCACAAAGGGGAATGTAAGACTATTATTCATAATTATCAACCTATTTGTCTAATTTGTTTAACTGAGAAAATATATGATGAAAGTGTTTTACTACATCTGATGGATGAATCTAGATCATGCCCAAATTTTGATACAAATCAACATGAGTTAATTTGGGGTGATCTTACACTACAAACCTAATATTCTTTTATTTAGACACAATTAAATCCCTCATTTCTGAAATTCCAGTGAATGTGGTTTACCTTGATATGTCCAGGATTTTGACATTGTCACTTATGACTCAGTATTAAATATGCTTCTTGGACATGGCCTTAATAATATTTAATAGGTGACTAAATGGCTGAACTGTAGAAGCGCTCTGGTTCAGATTAAGAAAGTTTTATATGATGAATTTAGAAACTCAAGTGGTATACTGCAGGGGCCAGTATTTGATCCCAATTTATTTTATATTTATATGTCTACTCTTCCAGTGAGTCAATACTGTTGTGTAGCTACATTTGCTGGAAATATAAAATTTCCTGCTCAGTGAGTTTCTGCATATTGCAGAACTACTTAGATGATTTTCATTTAAATGGAGTATCAAAAATTTAGTTGCCTTTAATTACAAAAAGAGCTAAATATTTAATATTGGAAGCAGTAACTGAGAATATTGTTATGAGTTAGGTGATCTGTTATTATCTTACTTGATAACTATACTGATCTTGATGTTGTAATAACTGTTGACTTTGGTTGGGAAGGTCATGTAAATGTCTGAACAGGGAATTGCTATAACATAGTGGCAATGGTCACATATTATTTTGCATCCAGATGCTGGACTGTTCTTACCTTGAACAAGATGTTAGTAAGACCAACTAAAGTATGATTCTGTTTTTTGTTTTTATATTATGAATAATATAATTAAACATGAGCATGTCCAAAAGTATTTTGTTAAAATAAGGTCAGTTAGGAACCTTGAATATGAAAATCAGTTGAAGGAGTTTAAAACTTTATTCATTCTAATACAGACTTGTCATGGATGACTTAATGTGGGTCTTTAATTGTCTATATGATGAACTAATATGCATGACCTTAAATATCACTTTTATTTCACACTCTAGGCATACCAGAAGTAATGACTTACTAGTTTGCTATAACTGACATTGTAAGGAAAGAGATGCAATAAATTACCTGTGTATATAAAATCTTCTAATACCAAAGTTAAAAAGAATATCATTGAGTGGTTGGGCTATAATAACTTTGATATCTGTTTCTGATTACCTCTGTTGAGACCCTTAACATTTCAGCAATAAATATAAAATGAGGTTTATGCTTTAAAATTCTCCCACCAGTTTAACACAGCCAATACATTTCTTCTAATTTTCATCTACTTCTTGCAGAGTAAAAGATCACATGTCTAAACTACTCCTGCTGGGATTGATGTTTTATAGTTTTCCAATTTTTTCACTAATTTCACCTTGTTGATAGTCTTGTTCCTGATCGTCACAACCTCTCAACACCAGTTTCTGGTTCAAGTCCAATGTACTTTTGATTTTTTCTGGTTATCTCCTGAGCTTCTTTCTTTTGCTCAAGCATTTTCCTTTTGTACAATGGAAAATGTTTCACTAGCAAATTATTTCTCTGGCTTTCTTATTGACAGAACATTTAGAAACAGAGTCCCCTTCATCTCGATTGCTCACTTTTTGTTGACTAAACAATGTTAAGTTGTCAATCTCGCCTTCATTCTTGCTGGATGGGTTCGGAGCCGATCCTCTGCTCCGACTCGGCCAGTACTAAAGCTCGAGAGCTAATTCCACCGGCTCGAGGCTCCCCTATATCCCACAATGCTAGGCGGTAACTACCCAGATCTTGTTTGCCGCTATAGCTGACGAGGTGCTTTTCTACCGGCTCAGGCAGGTGAGTTAGAGTTTTTACCATGTTAGGTATTTCTTAACCCCCTTTTTTGTTTCATACCATAACCTTTTTAGTTTAATTAAATATTTAGATAAATCGACCCCTGTTTTTCGGGTCTATATTCCCCTTCTTCCCTTATCTTGTAGGCCTTCGGCCCCTCCCTTCCCCCAGTCCTTTAGTGTGACTAAATTAGTTGTTTTTTTTAAGGGCTTGTGTGTGTGTGTATTTGTGGCTTGTGTTAGCCTTAATAATGTAATAATTTCTTCGGTAGAGGGTGTGTCTGTAGTTTGTTTGTGTTGTTGTCAGGCACTCCTTTTACGATGTCAAAAGACTTTAAGGTCTCAGGCTTCAAGAAGTGTGACTCGTGCTGTCAGAAAACATCTCTGACAGACGGTCACACTTCTTGTGTGTATTGCCTGGGACCTTTGCACCTGCAGGACTCTTGTGCTGTTGGTCATGGTTTTAGCCCTAGAGTCCTGCAGGAACGCAAAAATAAATTAATCTTGCAGGGCTTATTAAAGCCTGAAGGCCCCCCGACTCAGTCTGTGTCGGGGAAGCCTTCCAAAACTTCCAAACAGTCGGCTCCGGTTTCAGAGTCGACTGCTGGAAAGATTGTCGGCTTCGACATTGGCTCCGGCCGGAGCCAATGTTTCCAAGCCTCATACTGTTACCTCGGCTCCAGCTGGAGCCGAGGCTGATAAAACTCCGTTGGCTTCGATACTCTTATCGGAGCCACAGTCTAGGAAGAGGTCCAGATCCCCCTCTATCGGCTCCGTGCATTCGGTGCCAGGATCCCCTCTTCTTTCTGAACAGAGCCATAAAACTCATTCCTCACAGTCTTCCAGGTTATCTGACCATGATTTGCAATGGGTAGTGAGTAGACTTCTCAAGTCCGAGGCACTGGCCCAAATGCTGCATAGCCCAACTCACTAGTCAGTGGCTATTTCCGTTCCCCAATACATTCCTCCTCCGACTCCTTTGAGTTCGGAGCCAGGGCTTGTCGGAGCCATGACTGTCGGTGCGTCGGATCCGATACCTTCCCTTTCGGCTCCGTCATCTGCTCCGATCTCCTCCTTGGAGGGATCTCAGCACTGAGCTTCCCTCGTCGGCTCCGAGGGGGCGAGTGGCATCGGACCCTTGTCTGATCCCGCTCTCCCTCTCGGGGCTTCGGCGCTGGTGAGTTTGGCTCTGACATCGGCTTCGGAGCCATCCCTATCGGTGCCGGGGGAGGTCCTTGTCTCTTCGGAGCGGGGGCCTCTGGCCTTGCCTGACAGGGGTGCCTTCGAGGTCATGCGGAGTGTGCTAGAACCAGGTTCTGCCCCACAGTCGGCTCCTTCAGCCCCCCCCATCTACAGTGCCTGCGGTGATTTCTACTCACCCCCTTGTCTTAGACCGCAGAGAGCCAACTCCTCAAGTTTCCCCATTGGGAATTTCCTCCTCTTCCGAGGCCTCTCCTGACCTGGCAGGAGATCCCCAAAGGAAGAGGCAGTGCAAGAGGAAGCACATTGACTCCCCTGAGTCTATCACCTCTGACACTGACTTAGAGGAATCAGAAGGTTCCCCTCGATCCCCCTCTGAGGATGTCTCCTTTGCTGACATCCTTGAGATCCTGAAACAGAGGGGGAACTGGCCAGTCCTTAACCCTTCGGAGGATGAGTCAGTGTATCTTGAGGCGTTTGGCTCTCACCCTTCTACCTCCTGGGTGTCCCCTCCCTTTGACCCCCTTATGGAAGTGGTGGCAAGGAAGGCTTGGACGGCTCCTGATTCAGTGGAACCCACCCCGAGGAGACCATCTAAATTTATTACTGCCCCTAGAGATAAAGATTTTTTATCCAAAGGTGTCCCTGTTGATGCCATGGTGGTGGCTGCGGCCACTAAGAAGGAGTTAGCTGATCCTTCGGTTCCTGTCCATCCTCCTAATAAGGAATCTAGGACCATGGACAGGTACGGCAAGCAGATGTTCTCATCAGCGACCTTTTCAATGCATTCGCTGAATTACTTATGCAACTTCACTCGTCTCCAGAGAGATTTACTCAAGGATATGGGTGAACTGATAAAGGATCCTACAGATGAGGGGTTCAAAGACACAATGAACTCCCAGTTGGCAACCCTGAATTCCATCGTTACCTTCTCCATGCGGCTGGTCTCATATGCTGCAGATGGGGCGAGTAGAGCCGCAGGCACAGGTGTTGCCTTACGACGTCACGCCTGGATGCGGCTATGCAACTTTGTGGACCCTTTCAAGGCGTCCTTCACCAATTCTCCCTTTGATGGATCATCCTTGTTTGGTCCACAGGTGACGGATACATTGACCAGGTGCAAGGTAGAAGGTAAGACTCTCTCTGCCGTAGGAGTCTGTTTTTCTACCCCTTCTAGACCCTATCCCAAAGGTCAGAGGGGAGGAAAGATGTGGTTCCGCAAACAATCCCAGGGAGTCTCATCTGACACACAAGGCCGATTCCCCTCTAGAGGCAGAGGGGGGAATAATAATAGACGCCGCCCTAGAGGCAGAGGAGGTCCGCAAAATCAGGGTAGCAGAGAAATGTTCTCTGACAAACCCTTTCAGCATCCCTGAGGGGCTGCCCGGCTGTCCACCTTCGGAGGCAGTCGGGGGAAGGTTATCCCTGTACCCAAAAGCCTGGCTTTCCCTTACTCAAGACAAATGGATACAGTCAATCATATCCGAGGGTTACAAAATTCCCTTTATTCACATCCCATCCCAACCCAAAAGATCCTTTCCAGACGTTCCACCCGGTCTAAGGGAACAAGCAGCATTAGAAATTTCAAAGCTGCTATCAAAAAGAGCTATCCAATCAGTCCCGGCAGACCAGCAAGGATCCGGAATCTACTCCAAATTCTTTTTGGTACCAAAAAAAACAGGGGACTGGAGACCCATACTGGATCTCAGCTACTTAAACAAGTATGTCAGGAAAACAAAATTCCGGATGGTCACGCTACAATCCATTCTACCCTTCTTGGGTCAGGACAATTGGATGTGCTCGATAGATCTTCAGGACGCGTACTACCACATCAAGATGAACAGACGCTCCAGGAGATATCTCCGCTTCAGGCTAGGAGCCAGTCACTACCATTTCAGGGCCCTGCCCTTTGGTCTCACTACAGCCCCCCGTGTGTTTACCAAATGCATGGCAGTGGTCGCGGCTCACTTGAGACGTCAAGGATTCCAGGTGTTTCCATATTTAGACGACTGACTCCTTAGCGCTACCACCAGACATCAGCTTCTTCTATTCAGGGACTTCACCATCCAATCTTGCCAAGCTCTAGGCATTACGATAAATTTCAAAAAATCTGCCTTGTCGCCTTGTCAATCTATTACCTTTATAGGTGCCACCTTAGACACACTCAATCTTTCAGCCAGACTCACAGAGCAGAGAGTGTCAGACATTCGGAACCAAGTTTCCCTTCTCTTACAATGCAACAAAGTCAAAGCCAGACTAGTTTTGAAGGTGTTAGGACTCATGGCAGCAGCTATTCCCCTTCTCCTCTTAGCTCGCTTTCACATGAGGATCCTCCAATGGATGCTGTTTACTCAATGGTCCTTTCAACAGCTCCCGATGTCCCATACCATATTGATAACTCAATCATGCAAGAATCAACTGTCTTGGTGGATCACATCACATCACATCAACTTCTCCGAGGAAGACCCTTCACTCCCCCCCCCCCCCAGTCGCCACGTTGACAACAGACGCCTCCCTGATCGGGTGGGGGGGGGCATTATCAGGGCAGGACAGTTCAAGGCACGTGGCAACCTTTCAAGTGCCACTTGCACATAAGCGTCTTAGAGATGAGAGCAGTGCTTTTAGCGTTGCAAGCCCTTCACGACTCTCTTCCCACTGAGACTATTGCAATTCAAACGGGCAACATGTCCGTAGTGTGGTACATCAACAAACAAGGCGGAGCCAGATCATACCCTTTATGTCGAGAGGCACTCAGACTTTGGCAATGGGCGATCTCTTCGCAGTGTTTTCTGATAGCAACGCACATTCCCAGGAAATCCAACGTTATTGCAGACAAATTGAGCAGGGCAATTCTCATGCCCCACGAGTGGTCTCTAAAGAAATCAGTTCTAGAAGAAGTATTCCTAAGATGGGGCCAGCCTTGCTGCAATCTTTTTGCTACTCCCCAAAACAGTAAGTGTCACGACTTCTTCACGCTCTTCCTGTTACCAGGCCATCCCACCAGAGACGCTCTAGTCCACGATTGGCCCCGGGGACTTTTATATGCCTTTCCCCCCTTTCCACTGATATCTCAACTAATTCAGAAAGCCATCGCCTTGAGAGTGACAGTGATCCTCATTGCCCCTTACTGGCCTCGACAGATATGGTTTCCCTTTCTTCATAGTTACCTTTTGGAGCAGCCTTGGCATCTGGACCCAGTACTAGATCTGATAACCCACCAATCGGGTCAGCTGCACCAATCTCTGCCCTCTCTAAACCTCACAGCGTGGTTTCTCCGATTCCAACCTTAGCCAGGCTTCCCTCAATATCTCGCTCGGTCCGAGATATCTTGATAGCCTCTCATAAATCTTCTACCCGGAAGATTTATAGTAGCAAATGGAAACGCTTCTCTTTTTGGGCAACATCAAAAAACATAGATCCCTTTACTGCACCTATCCAGTCTATTCTAGACTTTCTAGCAGAACTCTTTCATTTAGGATCATCTGCATCTACCATTAGAGTTCAATTGGCTGCCATATCTAATTTTCATGTTGGTGTTTCAGAGTCTAGCATCATGGCTTACAAACTCTGTAAAGCCTTTTTAAGGGGCGTATTTCTTCTCAAACCTCCAATCAAAGATCCCCCGCCTCAGTGGGATTTGAACTTGGTTCTGGCATCTTTAATCCTTCCCTCCATCAAACCGGCGGCTTCATGTTCTCTGAAGTTGCTTTCTTGGAAGACACTTTTTCTGGTAGCTATAACTTCAGCGAGAAGGGTATCTGAACTCCATGCTCTGTGCAGTCGTCCTCCTTACTTAGTGTTTCACAAAGATAGGGTATCCCTCCATACTAATCCATCCTTTTTGCCTAAAGTTTCCTCTCAAATAAACCTAAACCAAATTATTGATCTCCCCGTCTTTTTCCCTAACTATTCAAACAGGTCGGAACAAAAGCTACATTTTTGGATGTTCATCGCCAACTTAGATATTACTTAGACAGGACTAAACAATTCAGGAAATCTAATCAATTGTTTCTGTCATATGCGGAAGGGAAATTGGGCCTTCCAGTTACTAAAGTATCCCTCTCTAGATGGCTCACCTCTACAATTACCTTCATCTATGAGATCAGACATCAAAAACTACCCTCAAGACCTAGAGCTCATTCAACTAGGGCATTAGCTACATCCGTAGCTTTTCAGGATAGGCTGCCAATAGATTCCATTTGTGCAGCAGCCACTTGGGCTTCTCCTCATACATTCATTTCACATTACAAATTGGACATGGTTTCCAGAAGCCATGCCAGTTTTGGTTCCACTGTTCTCAAGAGTCTGTTCCGATAGGCAACCCGGGATAAGGTGCTAGGGACGCGGTCCCATCCAGCAAGAATGAAGGCGAGATTGACAACTTAACATTAAGAAGTTATGGACCTACCATAACGTTCCATGTTAGTTGTCTTCTTCTCGCCTTCTTTCTTGCGTCCCACCCTCCTTCCCCCAAGTTTGGACAGACCGGCAGGAATTCAGTTTGTGTTCTTCCTCTGAAAGTCGTCATTCCCACACGTTCTTCCACCTCTTTTATCCTTTCTGAGGTCTGCGATACTTTTTATGCAGATTGTTTTGAGGTGGGTTTCCCTACTCCATTCTATGGAGACTAGGGTTGCTTGGTATAGCTATCAAACGAGATCTGAGTAGTTACCGCCTAGCATTGTGGGATATAGGGGAGCCTCGAGCCAGTGGAATTAGCTCTCGAGCTTTAGTATTGGCCGAGTCGGAGCCGAGGATCAGCTCCGAACCCATCCAGCAAGAAAGAAGGCGAGAAGAAGACAACTAATATGGAACGTTATGGTAGGTACATAACTTCTTATTTTATTTCCTCCATTGTCAGTTCTACTTCCAAAAACATCTTTGATCCTCCAGGATAAAAATATTTTGAACACATTTGGGTATAGCAACTTGAATTGCACTCCTGTCTCTCATTATACAATTGATGGGAAGAAACACTTGGTTCTCTTTTGCATATTGTATAGTGAATTACATACAAATAAATCAGGAGTACATTGGACTTGAACCAGAAACTGGTGTTGAGAGGTTGTGACGATCAGGAAGAAGACTATCATTTTCTACAAACACTTTTTTCCAAGTTTTTAATGTATTTCCCTTTTGCTACAATTTTATCAGGACTCTCTCTTTATGCTGTTTTGATTGCATCTTTACTAATATTTTTCTTGGTTGCTTTCTGATGTCGAGATTAAGAGCATAAACAAAATGTGCTCTCTCATTTAACAAATCTGGCTGTTGCTTATTTTTACTGTCATAAAATTAAGACAGTACATTCCTTCTAGTTTCTCTGGTAGTGAAAAAAAAACTCTGTATCTAGACATGTTTTGTCTTCTTACTCTACAACTTTTAGAAATGTTTTCTCTTGAGAAGAACCGTGTTCAGGTTTTCTTTTTTTTTTTTCATTCCATTCTCTGATTTCTACAGTTTTATCAACTCATCTGAATGGATGCTTAAAACATACTGTGCTTTTTCATCCTTTTGTCATTTGACTTTATAATACCCATCCAGTGTCTCATATATTTAAACGTCTCTGAGAGCAGTTGTGTTTTTGGAAGACTTCTCCTGTACTAAAGCTTCAGCTTGAATTCCTTCTGCAAAGGTATTCCCAGGCATAACTTATTTTTCTGTTGGTTTTCCTTTATATTTTACATTTTTTGTCTTTGCTGGCATCTAGACAATGTAATTACTAGCCAGTAATGTAATATTACTAAAGTTGAACTGTTATTGTTAATTGATGAGTTTGCATACTGGGAGAAGTCGAATCAACATGTTCAGTTAGCCACCACCCTAGATGTTCCAACCTCCTTTCTTGCATTGGTGCTTTCAAAGATAATATATCAGCACCCTCACTGATACTTAACTGGTGTCATTTGTGAGCATGTCAGGTACAGTCATTTCAAAGGTGGATAAGCCTAATATACCAGCATCACATAGGTCCTTAGGTAAGTTCTAGGCTGTTGGCCCTAGGGCCTATATAAGCTTAGCCAAAAAGGTACCCTGGCTTTCGCCACCCAGGAAAATTATTTTCTTGTGCCACTGTCGAGCAGAGCCACAGAAGTGATCCCCTGGGTGAATTTCCTATTTCCCATCCAGTCATCAAGATTTTTCTTGAAGAGTGCTAATGAGGAGCTTTGTTTGATATAGTTAGGTAATTTTTTTTCCAGAGTATGGGAAGTCTCTGGGACAGGAAACCATCACTGCAGTATGTTCTGTTTATTGTGGTGACAAGGTTTAGGCCCCTAGAGTGTGTAGCTTAGAGGGATTGGGATTTCTTTTAAGTGGAGCTTGTCCAACAGCTCTGAGCTTGACGTAGCTTTGTATGTTAGGCAGAGATCGCCTCTGAGTAGGCGATATGTGACGGAGTAAAGCTGGAGATTTTTGAGATGGTCTGCATAGGGCATCTGTTTGAGACCGGTAATCCTCTTTGTGAGGTATTTCTGTGGCCTTTCCAGTTGTTATAGATGTCTTGTGAGGTACATACCAAAAGGGGCGTTGTACTCTATAATGAGTCTAATGAGTGACGAGTAGAGGGGAGTAGTGACCTCTTTTTTCCTGGATGAGAAGCCTTTTGTGATGAGGTGTGCCACTTAGAAGGATTTCCTGACTACTGTGGTGATGTGATTATCAAAGGAGAGACTACTGTCCACCTGTGCCCCCAAGGTCTCTTATCACACTTTCGGTGTTAAGTTTACTACCGCCTATGTGGTAGTTCATGGGTACAAAGTTTTTACCAAAGGGGATGACAATGCACTTTTTGGCATTGAGCTTGAGGCCATGGGTTTGACACCAGGCATCTGTCTCAGTGAGGCCCTTTTGTAGGATGTCCACATTGTTAGGAGTTTTGATTATGGCTCCTAGTTTGTAGTCCTCTGCAAACTTTGTTAGCCAAAGACCTTCAGTGTTGGCCTGTACTTCAGAAAAGTAGATACCAAACAGGAGAGGACCCAGGACTGAACCTTGTGGTACTCCACTTGTCACTGGTCTTAAGTTGGATTTGGAGTCTGCTACTTTCACAGCGTGGGTTCTGTCAGTGAGCCAACTGGCAAACCATCTTGTGACATAGGGATTTATACCTAGTTTCGTTTAATTATGTATGATAGGCCCATCGTTGCTCTAACTAGTCTGGTTTATTTTATCATACACCCTTCCTTTACATCTAAAACTGTTTGCCATAGAATGTTTAAATGTAGTGTATAGACCTGTGATTTGATAACAAGAAGCTATAATTGGTCTTCTCTTTAGGTCACTGTTTAATAAATGGAACACAAACATGTAAACTTTTGCAGTTATCTATCATAATTACGCAAAAATAAAAGAAACGTGGAATTCCCCTGTCTCTTCCAGCAATGAGAACGTTTGCTTGACTTTTGTATATTCTTCCTGTTTTGAGAATGTAACAAGAAAAATGTTTTGTCTGCCTTTGAATTGCTGTCCAAAATACAACTCTTGTAGAGACAGTGTATTTTATGGGGGGACTTACCACTAGCCTGTGGGGAAATAGTGCATTTGTGAATATATGAAAATTGCTGAGGCTCCCATATACTTTTCCAGATGCCTTAGTTGCTGGTAATATCCAGGTTCACAGATGCCAGTGTAACATCCCTCCTGTAGGCCGGTAATCATGGAGCTTCAATCCTCATCTCTGACACCAGAGAGGGATGTTCACTTGAAACAAAAATGGATACACACAGTATTTCTATATGCACCTCTCTGCACCAAACACACTTTCTCTTAGGAGTACACAGGAACACAGTCAGTCCTGGAGCTGGGTTTTCCTCTCCAGGCCCCAAATAAGACTCCACCTTTCTCTCCCTCTGCGAAAACCAGTGCTCTGTGTCCCTGTTCCAAGTAGCTGACACACATACACTCTGTAAGATTTGATTTACACACACACACACACACACACACACACCCCCGGGAAGGGCTGGCACAGATTTACTAGCTCTGCCTCCTCCACCCAGACTATAAGGTAGTTACACTGCCACCAGCCAGCTTCTCTAAGGCTCTTACAAGGGTACCCAATTGTACTAAGTAAAATTATTACTAATACAAATGATAGTGTTTGACCAGTGCAGCAAAACTTTCAGGAGCAGCCAAAGTGTTACCAAATAAATATAAGTACTCTCAAAGGTTAAAATATCCTCTAAAATACCAGTTACAATGGAAAGTTTAAATAGATTTAATAATAAATGTTAAAAGAACATGAAAATACTGAATATCTATTTACAAAATACACCAGAGTTTGTCTCAGTAAATATTAAAAATAACACAGAGAGAAAGATTCACACAGATACAGAAAAACAATACTTAACTAATCTCACTATATTTTCGTGATTGATGTAAATAATTACTGTTTCCTACTTACTTAATTGAACAAGGCAAGCTGATTTGGATGAGTGATCTTTCTGGTCAGGTTTCACAGACTACCCTGAGACTTCTGTCTCATCTAGTATTAAAGCATCATTTCAGTGTTGGATTACAGAATGACATCACATCTGGTCACCTGCCTCTTTGGTTCCCGCCCAACCCACTTTACTAGAAGCTGAACTAGGATCTTCCAAATATGTGTCACAGTGCACACACATAGAGCTTTGCTAAGATGTGTTACAGCATCTGGAAGCTATAAAACCATTTCAGTACTTCCACCCTTCCAGGGTAGCAATTATTTCACTACTAAGGGAAATAGAACAGGATTCCTAGTCCTTGTTTTCACAGACATTGCATTTCTGGCTCAGTTCAGACCTATGAGATACAATCATTATGGCTTATATCAAGTAATTTAATTTCAGATTATTTTCCTAAGGTAAGCTGGGTTGAGCTTAACACCTTCAGTTCCAGCATCATCTGTTAAAATATATTCAACAGTTACAATACAGTCTGACATACAGGTATATTTCTTTTCTGTCCAGCAGGACTCACTGTTGGTACAGTTTTAAACACAAGCAACTTTACAAATACATTTTCAACACAAGCACCTATACAAACCATTTTGACATACAAATGTCATATAATTCTTTACAGAACTCCAGCTAGCTATGCTGGCATATGTTACACATCCACTGCCCTACTCTTCCTGGCATAGCTGGCACTATGTCACATCATCTCAGCCAGCACAATAAAAAAATAAATAAAAAAACAGGTTATATTAAAACTCCTTTAGAGAGAGAGAGAATTTTAAGGCTACTATATAATATGGTAAAAAAATGCTCACATCTAATATTTTGGCAGTCCAGATCATTAAATTGTATCGCCCATATAGTTTTCATGCCAAGAGTTCCATTTTAGAGTAAGTTTGGGATAATGTACAAGCTCTTTGTAGCAATAATGCTACTGATAAATTAGAAAAAAATGATAGGTGTAAAGGATTACATTTGAGTTCATACACTGAACTGTGCCTTTGATTCTATAGATGCTTCATCAAGATCAATTCTGTCATGAGCTGTTTTGAAAAAGCTTTCATCACTTAGAACATAGCCTTGTAATGAAGTTATTAAGCCAAAAGCAAATAATGCAAATCTCCCCTATTGTAAGACTGACTATAAACCAACAAGAAATCAGCCTAGATTATGTTCCACGGGCCTTCTTTTATTTAAAAGCAATTGAGCATTTTCATATTCCTTTAAATTTCATCATAATTAATTAATTAAATGCACACTGTTCATTATGTACGTTCTTGTAACACCACATGGCAGTTATTACACCATTTTAAAATATTTATTAAAACAAATGACCTAAAGTATGTCTTCTATTAAAATTATAAAAACAGTAATAAAACATTTACTTATGATGTAGTAAAATCATGACACATTTAAAAAAATAAACATGAGCATTAATAATCTAAAACGTGTATTAACATGTCTTCACTTTTTTATATTGTTTTATTTTTTTGTATGTTTTGGAACACCTTCTTAGGTTCTGTAAGTCTGTTTTCTGTGCAAGGTGGTTTCCTTTCTCGTGCTCTAGCAATCATGTTTTATTGCTTGAAACTGCAAAAAAATGGCTTTACCTGTACAGAGACATTTAAAAGAAACACAGGTATGTCCTTAAGGGTTATTTGCATGTATCCCATGATCCACCTCTGTGTGAGGTTTAAGGTATTATGCAGTGAAGACACTAGCTTGGCCAGGCCTTTCTTGCAGTTTTTATTGAATGGTTTGTCTTTTTGATTTTTTTACTCTTTTTGGTTTGAATGTTAGGAGGAATATTTGCAGCCACCCTGATGTTTATGAACATCAGGCTTGGTTTTAAGGTCTGCTTTTCTAAAGTGTAAGAAAATAATCCACAAATAACCTGTTTGACATTTTTGCCCTTTGTTTTGGACATATTCACAGATTGATTGTACACATTATTTTCTGCATTTCCCTCATTTTGTGTCCTCCATCTTTGTTACTTCATTTCCTTCTTAAACTATCCTCTATCAAGCATTTCCCTCTGCATGCTTCGTATCTCACTTTTGTTCTGTAGACTGAATAGTCCAGTTTTTGTTGATACACATTTTCAGCTTGCTGTCACCACTAGTACTAACCTTTATATGTTTAAACACAACTTTTTTGTACCATTAAGATAGCAAGCCCTTCTACTCTTGCAAACTTTCAGCTGATTGGAACCCTATGCTACTTTGCAAAAATGGTAGAAAAATTGGCATATGCTTAAATGCTTAAGCATATTACTACTGTTTTATACACTGCTACTAATTAGATCTTCTGAAATATGTAGAAAGGGCTAATATTCAGATACCTTTTCATGTTTTTTAAAAGAGCTTTCATGAATGTCAGCCACAGACTCTTCCTTGTTATTGCTAGCTAAATCTATTTTTGGAGAATGGGGCCAGTAAATGTTTAAGTAGAAACAAACCAAGAAAAAACTTTGCAATGTGGAGGGTGTGATGTTGACTTCCTGAATTAAGTTAAGCACCAAGTTCATTGATAGAAATCAAACTGTAAAATATGCGCTACAAAATAATAAAATAGAAAATAGTAGGTAGTCCACAGTTGAGTTAAAAGTGGTAGGTAGTCCATAGTTGAGTTAAAAATGGAATATCCTTTATTGAAACACACAAACAAGTGATCCTAGTTGAGTATAATGAAAAGCATCAAAAATATTCATTATATATAATCAGGTTATTTGGAGCAAGGGAATGGTTACAGAGTGTGATTCTGTTAAGAGCAATAAAAGCATTAATGAACTAGGTGCTTAACATAATTCAGGAAGTGAACATCACACCCTTCATACTGCACAGTTTCTACTTTGTTTTTGACCCAGTATAGGTTACATACTGGGTTTTCTGAGTCTTCGAAGGTTACCATGGATTTATGTTTTTGTAAATGCTTACGTAATCTGTGAAGAATTTCTTTGAAACTGGATTGCTTAAAGCTGGAGTACTACAAGGCTATATTCTTGATTCTGTTACACTTCCCTAACCTCTCTCTTATAAGCTGATGATATCCTTCTTCTTCACTCTGCCCCCTCCAAGAATTTTCTTCAGCAATTTTTTCACAGGTATCGAATTGGCTTATCAACAACATTTTGCAGTAAACATAAAACAATCCTCAGTTATGTTATTTGGTACTTGTCAAAAGTCACAGACCTGGGCTGAGCTTGAAATTGGCCAATATTAATCTATATACTACCCCGGTAAATAAATATAAATAAAATAAATACATGCCCGCATTGGTATTACTGATATTCAGGAGGTGTCTGTCAAGCAGGTGGAAAGTTAAACATATTTACTTGCCTAATCCAAACCACCAAGCAAAAAAGAAGCCAAGTAGAATAAAACAACCAAGACCAGTGATTCATGAAGCACAAATTTAATAGAACTCTCTAGTGCCTTGGCATACAAGCCTTCTAGGAGATCACACCAACAAACATACACACCCTTACCAGTATAATAATCAATCACTTATTCAATAAAACAATATTTTAATATAAAACTTTTCCATTACAAGAGATACTTCCAGTTGCATTCTTGATTCAAACCAGCAGGTGTCATAGTATTATATTTCAAAATAAAAAAGTTTGTATAACAACTTAAACTTCAAACAAATAGCATTTTCAGCTTCCATATATTCTAAAATACAGCCCTTTAAGTCTGTATAACCTCCCATCTACAGAATTAAAATGACATGAAATCGAGCTCTCCTTTTTTTTTTATTTTTAATATTTCTTGTATGTTCCTGCAACCTGATTTTAAAGGACCTTTTACCTTCACCAATATAAAACAGGTTGCAGGAACATTTCAACGCATAAACCACACTTGTTGTATTGCAGTTATATTCTGCCACCGGATCAAATCTTCGGCCATTAATTCTCTGAAAAGATTTAGTCACATAAGGGAAAATGGAGCATCCCCCACATGGCCAAGTTCCCAGTCTAGTAATATTATTATTGCATTTTTTTCTTTTGGCATACAAAATTTACTATGAATTAGCATGTCTTTTAAACTACGTACCCTCTTAAAAGATATTATGGGAACATGCCATAAATTTGTAACCCTATTTCTACCTTCTAAAAGAAATGGCTAGTAATATTTTATAATATCTATTATTTCATTGGATAATGCATTAAACGATGTTACAAAATACACGTTTTTATTATTGCCACAATTGAAATGATTAAATACCCTTCTATCCTTAAACCTTTCGGCTACCATATTTTCATTTACAAAATTCTTTAAACCCAGTCTTTCTAAGGCCTTCCTAATAACATTCCTTCTATGTGGCACACCTCATCACAAAGGGCTTTTCATCCAGAAAAAAGGAGGTCATTGTCCCACTGTACTCATCCCTCATTAGACCCATTATAGAATACAACGCCCCATTTGGTATGTACCTCTCAAGACATCTGCAACAACTGGAAAGGCCTCAGAAATACTTCACTAAAAGAATCACAGGCCTAAAGCAGATGCCCTACGCTGACCGCCTTAAAAAAACTCCAGCTATACTCTGTCGCATATCGTCTACTCAGAGGCGATCTCTGCTTAACATACAAGGCCATGTCAAACCCAGAGCTGTTGGACATGCTACACTTAAAGAAATCCCAATCTCTCAGAGCTACACGCTCCAGGGATCTAAACCTTGTCATCACAATAAACAAAACATGCTGGACCGATAGGTTCCTGACCCAGAGACTCCCCAGACTCTGGAAAAGATTGCCCATACATGTCAAGCAGAGTGCCTCTTTGGACCTCTTCAAGAGGAACCTTGACGATTGGATGGGAGAAAGGAAATTCACCCCAGGGATCACGTCAGTCACCCTGCTAGACAGGGGTCCAGGAAAGTAAATAATGTGGGAAGAAATAGCCAGGGAATTGTTATGGCTAGGCTTGTATAGGCCCTAGGGCTGATAGCCTAGTACCAACCTATGAACATCCATACTATATCCAATTTGTTTAAACATTACACAACTATTAACTATTTTCTTCTCTAAAACTTCCTTCTCACTACATAGTCTACTAACCCTTAACAGTTCTTCATATGTAAGAGAATTAAGTACATGAGAAGGATGGCAGCTGTTACTATCTAAAAAGTGGCCTCCTTCCTCAAATGTTCTATATATCTTTGTACTTGTATTCCCATTTTCATGGCCTTCTAAAACCATATCCAAAGAAGTAACTAAGTTACCACTCTGCATGCCATCAAATTCAAAACCAAACCGACTTTTATGCAACTGGTGAACAAAATCTTGTACCAGAATTTCCCCCCTTTGCATAAAAAAATTAAATCATCTATGAATCTATAGTAATACAAAACTTTTACAAAATCTAACCTATTTAAAAAAAATCTATCTCAAATAATCCCATAACTAGGTTAACATACATGGTAGCAAATGGAGCTGCCATAGGTGTACCTTGAATTTTTTGATAAATAACCTGATTAAATTAAAAAAAAATATTAACTAAACTAAAATGAATCAACTCAGTAATATTATGTTTGCAAAATCTTGTCATTACTAAATTAAACTGTTGTTTTTAATCATGCTAATTTGGTTTTGAATGTATCTGGTCATGCTCTGAATCAAAGTGAAATGTCAGTGTTACAGCATGATTTAAAATTTGTACCTGCAGTACTACCTAGAAAATATGTTGTACAAACTGAGATTTTTCAGTTGGTTCACAAACTTCATCTGTGTAACTTTTCTGCTACTGATAGATGTGTTTGAATGGCAATGATGTAGAGGAAACAGAAACTGATATGAGTGACAGTTTTTGCACTTGTGAATCTTATTTTTCTGTGAGTGAGGAAGCCTGAGTGACAAAACAAAGCCAACCATGGGTATATCCAGCATTGCCCACACCCATCTGTGGGTTATTGCTATTATGCAATGATATTATTTAAGAAAACAAAATACTTTTCTTAAATAATGTCATTGTGTAATGCCTCCGTACTGCCCTTCCTCAGTATTCCGGTATTCTGGGGCATTTCTGTTGTACTACACATGCGTAAGGGACTTGTGTTTCCTTACTTAAGCAGTACATCAGTGCTGTGCAGAGATAGCAATGGAGAAAGGAAGATCTCCGTTGCTTTTTTTATTTTAATTGAAAATAAAAAAAAAAGAAATTGGGAGACTTAAAACGAATGAGGGGAAATGGCGCAGACAAAAAAGGATAATCAGGTATGTTTCTTTAATTTTTCACAACGTACCTGATTATCCTTTTTTTTTTTTTTATGTGTGCGCGCCATTTCCCTCATTCGTTTTAGGTCTACCATTTTCTTTTGGGCGGGGGCAAAAAAAAAAGTAAAAAAATCTGGAGATGTATCAGGACATATACTAATGGGAAAAAGTCAGTGCGACCGGACCTTTTTCCGTTAGTATATTGTCGGATTTACTGTGGACACGCTGGTTGGGCTGACCAATCAGCATGCTCGTTTTGGAATGCTAATGGCCAGTCATTGTATAATAGTTAATCATTTTGTTTGAGTTTAATCAGGTTATTTATCAACAAATTCAAGGTACAGCTATGGGAGCTCCATTTGCTCCCATGTATGTAAACCTAGTTATGGGATTATTTGAGATAGATTTTTTTATATAGGTTAGATTATTTTTAGGAAACATGTTTTGTATTATTATAGATTTATAGATAATTTCATGTTCTATGTAGAGGGGGGAAATTTTGGAACAAGATTTTGTTGACCAGTTGCATAAAAATCGGTTTGGTTTTCAATTTGATGGCATTCACAGTGGTAACTTAGTTACTTTTTTGATTTGGTTTTAGAAGACCATGAAAATGTGAATGTAAGTACAAAGATACATAGAACATTTGAGGAAGGAGGCCATGTTTTAGATGGTAACAGCTGCCATCTTTCTCATGTACTTAATTCTCTTCCATCTGGAGAATTGTTAAAGGTTAGTAGACTATGTAGTGAGACAGAAATAGTTAATAGTTGTGTAATGTTTAAACAAAGGGGATATAGTATGGATGTTATTGGGAAAGCCTTAGAAAAATTGGGTTTATAGAATTTTGTAAATGAAAATATGGAAGCTGAAAAGTTAAATAGGGATAAAAGGGTATTTAATCATTTCAGTAGTGGCAGTAATAAAAAAGTGCATTTTGTAGCATTATTTAATGTATTATCTAATGAAATAATAGATGATATAACATATTACTGGCCATTTCTTTTAGAAGGTAGAAATAGGGTTACATATTTGTGGCATGTTCCTTTAATATTTTTTAAGAGGGGACGTAGTTTAAAAGACATGCTAAATCATAGTACGTTTTGTATGCCAAAAAATGCAGTAATAGTATTAGTAGACTGGGAACTTGGGCATGTGGGGGATGCTACATTTGCCCTTAAGTGACTAAATCTTTTGAGAGAATTAATGGCCGTAGATTTGATCCAGTGTCAGAAAGGTGTAGTTTATACATTGAAATGTTCCTGTAACCTCTTTTATATTGGTGAAAGTAAAAGGTCCTTTAAAATCAGGTTGCAGGAACATATAAGAGATATTAAAAATAAAAAAAACGGAAAGTCCGATTTCATGTCATTTTAATTGTCTGCATGGTGGTGGGGGTTATACAGACTTAAAGGGCTGTATTTTACAACATATAGAAGCTGAAAATGCTATTTGTTTGAAGACTAAGTTGTTACATAAAGAAACTATTTATTTTTAAATATAATACTATGACACCTGCTGGTTTGAATCAGGAATGCAACTGGAAGTATCTCTTGTAATGGAAAAGTTTTACATTAAAATATTGTTTTATTGAGTAATTGATTGTTATATTGGTAACAATATAAATGGGGTGTGTATGTTTGTTGTTATCTTCTATTTTATTTACTTGCCTACCCTGACCTATAACTCTGATTTAGTGAACACAATGAGCATATAGTAGAAGAGACACTTAATAAACTGAAAGGTGTTTTGAATTAATGTTCTGACTCTTAGACTTGAATAAGTATCTGCCCTTAATTAAGTTAAATTAAACTCTCTACATAATACAAACTTAGGGCAAAATAAAGGAAATCTGATCTCCAGATTTCCTGAATGTTTGTCTGTCACAGCCTAATTGAGTGCCATTTACTGCAAAAGCTACCCTTTTACTTAAGTCTCATTTGAAGTTTTGATTTCAGGATTCTGCTCAGTTTTATAGCCCTGGCATATGCCCTCCAAGCAAACAGTCATGGAGTTAAGGACTTGTACAGACTGACTTTCAGCCTGGATATTGAGAAAAAGGCATCCATCGAGGTTGTCTTTCCTCAAGATTTAAACGATTACACCTATTTCAGAAAGAATCTGATGGAGTAACTAAAATAAAAAATGCACTATATTTGACTTCAGGGTAATGGTAATCCAGTCAAACTTTTTTATTTAACATTTGATGTTATGTTGTCCTGTCTCGCCTTCATTCTTTGTTTGGGACTCGGCCACATACAAAAGCTCGAGAGCTTTTACTGGCTTGAGGATATACCCTATCCCATGATGCCTGTCAACAGTTACCCAGATCTCGTTTGCCGATTGCTGGTTCGGGATTGCTTTTTGCTGGCTCAAGATAAGTCTTTAGTTTATATTTACATTATTCTATATTCTTGGAGTAAAATCATTAATTTTCTCTAGTTCTTTGAAACATAGCTTTCTCTTGGCAGTTTTGAGTGCTTTCAGCTTGTTTTTTGCTGTTTTTTAGCATTGGTTTTGTGGGCCGTCGTTGTCTCAGGCCTCTTCTACCCTATCCTCGTCTAACTTTCATTTTGTTCTGAACTACTCCGTTTAAGTTAGATGATTTGTTTTTTGCTTCCCTTTTTTAGCCTATTTTTAGTTAGAGGGCTCCCTTCCCCTCTTTTATTTCCCTTTTTTCTGAGGTTTCATTGCTTAAGTTAGAGACATCTCCTCGGGCGAGAGGAGATAGTCATTTAAGTTAGAGACCTCTCCTGTAGCATTTTATCTCCCTCCCCTATATAAAAAAAATAAATAAAAATAAACAAACGACTACTTCTTTCACTTCTTCTCTTTCTGATAATTGGTTAAATGCCTTACTGTACTGTGTTAGGGCTGCACCTTTTTGATAACCGTCTTTCTTTATAGTACTGTTTGGTTGCTGTTGTGGACTATTCCTCAACATTCCACAAAGGAAGTTAAACAATCTGGATTTAAGAAGTGCGATTCGTGCACACAAAAGATGTCTTTGACTGATGGGCACACTAGATGTTCTTCATGTTTCACTGTTGCAGTCATCACATTTGGGTTACCCCTGCCAGGGTAGCCACCAGCCAGCCCGAGTACCAGAGACTTAGTATTTCTGTGTCGGTTGCTGTCGTTTGAGGACTGATGTCAGGTCGTCAGTGGTAATAAAGTAAGGCAACCGATGTCATTACATCAGTCTTTCTTGTCATGGAGCCCAAAACAGAAGCAGTTTGCATGAGTGCCGGTCGGCCGCTACCTGAGTTTTCGTTTCCAAATTGAAGTTGAAGTTTTCTAAAGCTAAGTACCCCATTGGGATCCTTTTTTCTTGCACTAACCGATGTCAGAAAAAGTTAATAATTGTATCGCCTGTGGAAAGCAAATACCACACCGAGACATCCACTCTTACTGCCTCACTTGTCTAGGCCAGACCACGACGTCCCCCATTCTTACTTATGTGCTTTAACGCTAGAACTGTCTATTGTCGGGCCATTATTGTAGCCAGATATTTTCATTTACAGTAAGCCATCCGACGGCAGATCTTCCGAAAAAACATAAAGATAAAGACAGAGACAACAGACCGCACAGGTCCAAACCTACCAACTACGCTTCCGTTAAGCTAGTCATCAGTCCTCCAGTACTCAGTAAGGTGCTTTTGCAGCCCCTGATGTCCGCTTCAGTTGATTCGCAGGCCTCTACCGAGACCCTTTCGGAGTCCGGTATGCCGCAAAACTCTTCTTCGACTAAGAATCCTGCGGTTGTCTCTACCTCGGATGGGTCTGGAGCTGCTGAGCAGGCACCTGCTTCTGAGGACATCCTTCGCACCACCGAATCTCGACACAAACCAATGTCTTCTTTCGCGACTACCGTTCTTTCAAAAACAACCAAGTTCCTTAGGCCCAGGGTTCTAACTACACCCAAGAAACCGACTACCCACTCTCAGGCACCTGCTGCCTTGCCTCAGTCTCAAATGCTTAAAATGGCAGGAGGCCTTATCATGCTGATCAGGGGAAGCCAAGTCACCCCCTCAAAAAGGAAAAGAGATCTGTCCCCAGTAGTTTTGTCTGAACTCAAGTCAGATAAATCTGATGCATTTGACTATGAAGTCATGCAACCCCTCTCCACTTTTGAGGATTCTGATGCAGAGGAATCTATTCCTTCATCCTCTCCCCCAGAGGATTTTTCCTTTGGGGGAACTCTGCATACTTTAAGGGAGCATTTCCATTGGGAGAGTCAGGACTACCCTCAGTCTAAAAAGAGACTCAGGGAATTCCTAGATCTTCTGCAACACAGACCCTTAGCCATCCTGCCAGTTCTGGATGTGCTGGATGATGTTTTCCTTGAATCCAGCTTGACTACTGCCGCCCTACCTCCTGCTCCCACAAACCAGACAGGCACTACAGAGTCCTTGACTCACACAAATATCTTTTTAAAAATCCAACAGCTGACCCTGAGGTCATTTCTCAAGGACCTAAAGGGATTAAAGCAACCTCTGCTAAGAATCTCACTCCCTGAGACAGGGATTCCTGAGCATTGGACAGATGGGATAAAAAGGTATACACCTCAGCTGCTCTTGCTATCAGGGCACTAAATTGTCAGTTCTATATGTTTAAATATCAGTAACATACCTTGGAACTCCTTAAACAAAAAATGTCTTCCTTTCCTGCTTGGGCAGAGTCGAAAGATTTACAAGACTGAATGCATTCTGCAAGTCAAGTAACTAAACACACTTTGCACTGTGGTTTTGATGCCCTAGAAGCTTTTTGCAGGGCAGCAGTCACTGGTGGGACGGGAGGGTGGCTTAATGGCTAAGGTGTTTGCCTTACAAACACAAGGTGCAGGGTTTGAGTCTCAGAAGGGATAATTGGCTAGGCTTAAAATGGCTCGCAAGGACAGTTAGCTTAGTACTAAACTATGAACTATGAACCTATTAGAAGACATGCATGGCTTAAGGAACAACTCCTGCCAGGCCATGTCATATCTAAATTGTTGGATGCCCCCTTGCACAAAGTTAACTTATTTGGTACCAAGGCAGAAGAGGTCTTAAAAAAACATGGAAGAAAAAGCAAAATCTATGCAAACAGTTAAAGATTTCTTACAGGTCTAGCCCCCTAGGTTCAGTAGGCATTGTCCTTCCAAGCACTGTTCCTTTCCTGCTCTGAGTATACAGGCCCAGCCTAGGCCCCATGGTAGCCACCCCCCCCCTCGACTGCAGCCCCAGAGAATGCAGAGATCTTAGCAGTGGGCTAACTTCACTTCAAAACCAGGGAGTTTTAAGCCACCCCCTTATGGTAAGAACTCACAATGACTCAGCTCCTCCCAACCACCCCTCTGCACACCTTCACTTACCTCTAGGAGGAAAAATCTCCTTTCACTCAAGCACCTGGGCCACCATTGCCAAGGACCAATGGGTTCTGAACATTGTGTCTTAGGGATACAAATTCTCCTTCCACGCCCTTTCAACCCCAAAAGGGTTCCCTGATCTACCACCAGATCAGTGGGTAAAGACTCAAAACCAAATCCATTCCCTGCTCTCTGTGAGGGCAGTAGAGCACGTTCCTGCAGAACAGACGGGACAAGGCTTCTACTCCAGACATTTTCTGGTGCCTAGTAAAGAGAGCACCTGGCGCCCCATCCTTGATCTATCCATTCCAAACACCTTCCTGGTAATCTCGAACGATAAACAGCAAAAGCGTTCAGCCTGAACAACGGAAAATGTAAAAAAAAAAAAAAAAAAATGTGTGGAATGCCTTTTCCTCAGTGTCTTGAAATGCCAAACTCTAAACTGTAGTGAGCTACTACAAAAGTAAAAATAAAAATCTCCTCTGGTGCATGGAATAAAACCAAAGGTTTATTTGTAGAAATAAAGTCCAACTAGTTAAGCACTTTCACCCGCAACAAAGTGAGCTTCATCAGAACAACATTACAAAAAACTGTTAGCATTTAAATAAACTTTTTGGCGCCAAATGCACAGAAATTTAAAATGACATATACCCTAATATTAAAATTCAGTTGACTCTCTCTAATAAGTCAGTTACAAATAAGACAACCTCCATATGTGGCCATCATTGTTTATAAAAACATTCGATTTGATAAAAATAATAAAAAATGTAACATTAAATTGTTCACTTCATTTCTTGTCAAATTGTTTTGTAAGACATCCTAATATATCTGAGTATATTAACCTCAGTTGAATGTCTTAAACAATATCATGTGTACTAGCAAGCAATATTCAAAAAAGGCTTGATGGTAATATAATCATTTAGCCCTGGTGTTGTAGAAGCGTCAGTATAAAGTTGCCACCAAATTTCTTTATAGGATAACATTCCTTTGCAATCACCCCCTCTAGGGTCTATTTGAACACTGTCCAGTATAGCAAATTTAAAATTGTGTCTGTCCCCACACTTTTTCACGTGCCTATATAAGGCATTGTTAACTTCCTTGGTCCTTATACTGTACAAGTGTGCATAAATGCATTTGTTAAACTTCTTCTCAGTCTTTCCTGTGTAAAATCCTGGACAAACAGTACATTTAGCTAAATATATAATCAATTTAGAATTACAATTACCTTGTTGGAATCTAATGTTTGTCCTGTTCACATTGTGTAAAATAATTCCTCCTTCTTCAAGTATAGCATGACATTGCTTGCAACTTCCACTTTTGTTGGTGTACCTGTTAATAGGGTCCTTAACTATATGACCTCTCTCAAGATAATTCTTAATGTTACGTCCCATTTTATTCACAAATAGGGGTTTGCTCCCCAATATATTAACTATGTCCTGATCCGCTGAAATAATATTCCAATTATTGACCATTATTTTCTTTTTTTTTGTCACATGTGGACCAAACTCTAAAACACATGCGCTACAAAGATTTGTACCAGTTTTTGTGGGCTTTTCATGGTTGTTGCATATATACTGTCCTTATTATAATAATTATAACCTAGTAAGGGATGTATTTACTTCCCCATTCTTTGATAACATACTTACTCACTTTAGTCATCATATTTATGTCATACCCTCTGTCTCTAAATAAAGACGTGATTAATGACACTTCTAACATCCCTGAGTATGATGATGCCATTCTTATAGCACGTATAAGTTGTCCTTTGTATATATTAGTGAGTAAATTCCTAGGATGGTTGCTGGTGAATTCCAAGTAGCCGTTGGAAAAGGTATTTTTCCTATATATTCGAGATTTGAAACCTCTTTCTCCTTTTGAGATATAGGTGTCTAAATAGGATGTACCTTCATTACTGCTAGATGATGTAAACTTCAAATAATCGCTACTCTGGTTTAAATATTCAAGAAATTTTTCTAGTGTGTTTGCACAACCATCCCACAATATATAGATGTCGTCAAGGTATCGGGAGTAATATTTGATGTGTTTAGTAAAATCACTGTTGAAAATTGTAGTTCCCTCCCAGTCAAGCATAACCAAATTTGCAAAAATGGGAGCACAAGCTGCTCCCATAGCTACACCTTTGGTTTGCCTAAAATATTCTCCCTCATAATAGATGTAGTTGTGTTGTAAAACTGATGACATCATGTCCAAAATCAAATAAGCTTTGTCCCAGTGTATTTCAGCATACTTCCTAATACTATTAGCAAATGCTTCTAACCCTTCGTCTTTGGGAATACAAGAAAACAAATCAATGACATCTATAGTAACAAATAGCAAGTCATCTTTCCAAAGATTGACGAGATAATTTTTCAAAAATTCCCAAGGGTCTTTAACTAAATGCGGAATTATGTCATAAATATGTTTGAGTAAAAAATCCACAACAGCTCCCATAGGGTATGTTTTAGATCTACTACCTGAGATGATAGGTTTGAAAGGTGGATTATCAATATTTTTATGTACTTTGGGGATTCCAACGAGGGAAGCTAATAAAGGATGTTCGACCTTTACGTAATTATAGGTGTCTTCTGTAATTCTTTTATCTATCCAAAATTCTTCCATGTGCATGTCTATACTCCTGTAGGCTATATTAATTTCATTCAATGAGACAATCTAATAATTGCCAGACATGTATAGTAAATCATGCATTTTGGAAGCATATTCCATGCTATCATATATTACTATGCCTCCCCCTTTGTCGGGTTTCATAACCCAAATATTTCTCTCATTCCTTAAATCTTGTAGAACCTTATATTCTTCCTTAGAAAGGTTGAAATTAATTTTTTTACCACTTATATAGTTCTGTAGGGCTTAAATTTAGAAAATAATTTGACCATCATGCAGTATTAGACAATTTAGTGATGTACTGTATATCTTATTGCTTTTTGTAATTTTAAGCAACAATAGAATACATTTCAAAATACTGTTCACTGTTGTGTCTTATAAACTTTTTGCGTGGTCCCTTTAATTCTGTCTAATTCTGGATATATTGTGTGTTTATCCAATTAATTCATTAAGTGGATTTAATCAAATTTGTATAAAATGGTGCATGTGGTTTGGTAAGGGTTATTCCTTTGAAGGCTGTGGAAGCCGAGGTACCAGAATAAACCCGTTTTGCATCTTGGTCCTGTTCTCCTGTTGGTTTTTGTGAATTTTGGAACTTTTGAGTTGTGTTATTATAGTTCTGTAGCTGGTAAATTTGTTTAGTGACAAATTTGTCATAAATAGAAATGCTAGTACACATGTTATATTGTTTAAGACATTCAACTGAGGTTAATATACTCAGATATATTAGAATGTCTTACAAAACAATTTGACAAGAAATGAAGTGAACAATTTAATGTTACATTTTTTATTATTTTTACCAAATCGAATGTTTTTAAACAATGATGGACACATATGGATGTTGTCTTATTTGTAACTGACTTATTAGAGAGAGGCAACTGAGATTTAATATTAGGGTATATGTCATTTTAAATTTCTGTGCATTTGGCGCCAGAAAGTTTAAATGCTAACAGTTTTTTGTAATGTTGTTTTGATGAAGCTTGCTTTGTTGCGGGTGAAAGCGCTCAACTAGTTGGACTTTATTTCTACAAATAAACCTTTGATTTTATTCCATGCACCAGAGGAGATTTTTATTTTTACTTTTGTAGTAGCTCACTACAGTTTAGAGTTTGGCGTTTCAAGACACTGAGGAAAAGGTGTTCCACACATTTTTTTTTTACATTTTCCGTTGTTCCTGGTAATCTCAAAATGCTCACCCTCCAGCAGCTGCTATCCATGCTCTCCAAGGATGCCTGGCTAGCCACCCTGGATTTAAAAGAGGCCTTCCTCCACATTCCTATCAGGGAATCATGCAGAAAATATCTTCGCTTCAGGACAGGGTCTCAACACTTTCAGATCTCTGCGCTTCCCTTTGGCTTATCTACTGCTCCCAGAGTTTTCACAAAATGCCTGGCTCTGGCCATTGCCTTTTGCAGGCAAATAAATATTCAAATTTACCCCTGCTTAGATGACTGCTTTATTCAGTTAGACAGCCAGGAAAAGCTGTTCAAGCACCTGGCCTTTGTAAAGAGCCTACTAACCTCCTAACGTATACAATCAATTAAAAGAAATCAAAGCAGGTGCCCACCCAAAGGAAAATCTTCCTGGGAGCAAGTCTGGACACAGCATCCCAGATGGCATACCTTACACCAGACAAACACATTTTCCTGTCAGCCTACTTCTCTCAACTGGCCACCAGACCCCCAGCTTTCTGCAAGGAAAATTCTGCAAGCTCTGGGGTTCATGGCATCTTACATACTCCTCATTCTTTATGCCAGACTGCATATGAGGAAACTTCAGTGGTACCTAAAGAGCCTTTGGTGTCAACACTCTCAAGACCTGGAAACTCTTCTACCTATAATTCCTTGCCTCAGAAAGGAATTTCTTTGGGTGGCAACAGCATGCTCCCACAACAAGGGACTGCCCTTCTCCCTACCCCCCGTCGCCCAGACCCTCACCACAGACACATCAGACTATGCTTGGGGTGCACACTTTGACGACAGGTGCATACAGGGCCAATGGAGCCCACAGCAAATCCCCCTGCACATCAGTCCGAAAGAGATGATGGCTGTGCAGCATGCCTTGATAGCTTTCAAACCCCTTCTCTCTCCAGGCATTCTCCTGATCAAGACAGACAACACCACTGTGATGTGGTACATCAACAAGCAGGGAGGGACTCACTCCTACCCTTTGCGTAGGCTGGCCATGACCCTGTAGCTCATGGCCTCTTCCATGCAACTACACCTGTTAGCACAATACCTACCAGGGTCCCTCAACTCCCTGGCAGACCAATTAAGCAGAAACCTTCTGGACCCACATGAGTGGCAGCTCAACAGAAGTACCTTTCCCCTAAGAACTCAGAATTTGGGAACCTCGAAGATCAACCTCTTTGCCTCCCATGCCAACTGTCAGCTCAGCAAATTCTGCACTAGAGAACATCACTGCATGGCTTGGAAAGTGGATGCTGTCTCCTTCCCCTGGGTCATCCTCTCGATCTATGCCTTTCCTCCCCTCCCCTACCTCTCATCCCCAGGGTACTGCTCAAAATAAGGGAGGAAAAACCAAGGACCATTCTTATAGCTCCAGACTGGCCCCATCAGCAATGGTACCCCTTGCTCTGCTGCATCCATGGCATCTTCCTCGGATTCCAAACCTCCTAACCCAGAGGGAAGGGGAATTTATGCATCCCCAATTGCAGACACTCAGTTTGGCAGCTTGGCTTATTCCCTAACCCTGAACCAATCTGCTATTCTCAGCAAACAGGTTCTGGATGTTATCTGTGAGACCAGACTCCCTAGCACCAGAAAGTCTTATGCAGATAAATAGAAAAGGTTCTGCACCTGGATCCAGGCTAAGGGGGCCAATACGGCACAGCCCTCCATCCCTCTCATCCTGAATTACTTAGCTGACCTACTACATAGGGGTCTCTCTTTCTCCTTCATGCCCGAAGTGGTGTCCAGTGTGGCTCTCAACCAATCCATTAATTTGCCCATCTTCTTTCCTAATCCCCAGAACAAGGGGGGAAGGATTCTTCACTCTCTAGATGTGCACAGACAGGTCAGATACTATCTGGACAGGACTAAATACTTCAGAAAGTCTGATCAATTGCTGGTCAGCTTTGCTACAGGGGCAGAAGGCAAAGCCATTTCCAAGCAAACCATTTCCAAATGGATAGCACACTGCAACCTTTTCTTCTACAAACAGCATGGTAAGCCTCCCCCTCAGGGGGTCAGGACACACTCCACCAGAGCAGCCTCTACCTCTGCAGCTTTCCTCAGAGGAGTCCCCACCAGGGACAATCCTGGAGGCTGCCACCTGGACATCTGTTCACACTTTCACCAAGCATTACCACCTGCCTCTCTTCTCCAAATCCAGGGCAGGGTTTGCTTCTGCAGTCTTGCAGGACATCCTAGCCAGCCCCTAGCTTACTTGACTGCTTCCACCCATTTCTTCACTTTTTTGAATCTACCCAAATGTGATGACTGCAACAGTGAAACACAAAGAACATAGTACACTTGTGTACACTTACCATAAATGTAGATGTTCGAGTGTATTCACTGTTGCGGTCCTGGTTTCCCTCCCTCCATCCCCCTTTTTTCTCTTTCTCCTTTTGTTCTCTTTCTTCCTTGTTATTCTCCTTTCCTTACAAGGGAGATATCGGTATTTATTTTCCACTGGTGGAGTTCTTCCACCAAAACCTGGCCTCCTACTTTGGGGGCTCCTGACAGGTTAGTGCAAGAAAAATTGATGTAATGGCATCTGCTGCCTTACTTTATACCACTGATGACCTGACATCACTCCTCAAGAGACAGCAACCGACGCAGAAATACTGTCTCTGATATTCGGGCTGGCCGAGGGCTACCTTGGCAGGGATAACCCAAATGTGATGACTGCAACAGTGAATACACTCAAACATCTACATTTCTGGTAAGTGTACACAACTGTACTTTGTGTTTACTGTTTAGGCGCTGTTCATTTGCAGGACTCCTGTTCCATCTGCCACGGTTTCAGCTCCAGGGTCTTGCAGGAATGCAAAAATAAGCTTATTGTCAGGGGTTTATTGAAGGGACCTTTTGATATGGCCGTCAAAGGGAATCAGACCTCTAAATCCTCTGATATGTTCACTAAAAAACTTGCTTCTTTGGCTCTGGTTTCTGAGCCAAGTAAGAAACCAGAAAAACATATTGCTTCGGATCCAAATGTTGTCGGGTCCGAGAAGTCTAAGTCTCCATCAGCTTCACCAGCTTTGTTGGAACCAAAACAAAGGAGCTGGTCACCATCCTTGGAAGCGGTCCGTTCGGTGCCACAGTCATGCCTTCTGCAGTCAGTGGCTGGTAGCCATAGATCCTCCACCCTTTTCTCTAGATCTTCCAGGAGTCTCTCAGATGATGATGTGGAGCAAGATGGTCAAGAGGTTACTTTGGACACCGGCCTTAGCAAAAATTCTTTTGCGCCCAGCCTAGAAAGAAGTGGAACCGACAACCATTTCTGCCTTGTCTTCTGTTCCTCCTCCAACTCGGATGAGTTTGGAGCTGAAGTACCTGGAGGTCCTTGTGGTGGAACCGTCTGGTCCGAAAACTACAACTGGTGTCTCGATCCTGACTTCCACTATGATCTCTTCGATGTTGTCTTCTGTCAATTCATCAGTTCCGGGGAGGAGAGTCGAACTGGACCTTTGTCTGATCCGACTCTTCCTCTCGGGGCTTTGGTGCAGGTGAGTTTGGTGCCCACATCAGCCTCAGAGCCATCCTCCTTGGTGCTGGGAAAATCTCCCAGTTCCTTGTTGCTGGAGGTTTTCTCGGGCCAGGATCATGGTGCCTTCGAGGTGATGAAGAGTGTCTGTCCCCCAGACTGCTCCACCCTTGGCTCCAGCTACTCTTGCCCAGAAAGGACCAGTGTCAACCTCTACACCATCTCTCCAGCCCAAGCGTAGAGAATCAGTGCCCCAGAATGCCCCAATGGGCAACCCACTCTCTTCTGAAACCTCCCCAGCGTATCCCTCTGAGGAGGTCCCTCGGAAGAGGACTTGTAAGGGTAAACATCTAGACTCCCCTGAGTCTGTCACTTTGTATATGGACTTAGAGGATTCAGAAGGGTCCCCACGGTCAGCCTCTGAGGATGTCTCCTTTTTAGACATCTTAGAGATCCTGAAGCAGAGAAGTGGCTGGAAGACCCTCTCCCTTTCTGAAGATGTATGTATACCTGGAGGCTTTTGGATCTCGACCCTCCACCTCTTGGGTGTCTCCACCTTTTGACCAGCTCCTTGGTGTAGTCAGTCGAAAGCCATGGGGCTCTCCGGAATCAGTGGAACCCGTTCCAAGGAGGCCCAACAAATATATTGCAGCCCCAGACAAACAATTCCAGACTAAAGGTGTCCCTGTAGATGGTATGGTGGTGACGGCCACCAGGAAGGAATTAGCTGAAACTTCTTCATCTCTCCATCCACTGAACAAGGAGTCTCGAATGATGGACAGATAAGGGAAGCGTATATTTTTTTCAACGGCTTTTACTCTTAGGTTGCTGAATTAATTATCCCACTTTACCCGACTTCAGAGGGATCTCCTTAAGGAGCTGGGAGATGCCCTCCAGGGTACTACAGCTGCGGGGGTGCCTGACAAGGTAAACTCTCAGCTTGCGACCTTAAACTCTGTGATAAACTCCTCCATGTGCCTCATTTCCTCTGCAGCTGATGGAATGAGTAGGGCAGCAGGCACAGGAATAACTCTGAGGAGACATTCCTGGATGCATCTTTGTGAGTTTGCTGAACCCTTCAAGTCTTCCTTTGTTAACACCCATTTTGACGGCTCATCTTTGTTCTGGCCAAAAGTAAAAGAGACTCTTAGCAGGTGTGAACAAGAAGGCAAAACTCTGTCTGCCTTGGGAGTACATTTCTCCGTCCCTACCGGACCTTATCCCAAAGATCAGAAGGGCAAAAAAATGTGGTTCCTTAAGTCTCAAAGAGCTTTGCCGGATGCACGTGGTGAATCTTCCCCCAGGGGCAGAGGGGGAAATAATGGAAGACGCCGCCCTCGTGGCAGAGGGGGTCCGCAGAATCAGAGCAACAGAGATATGTTCTCTAGCAGATCCTTCCAGCACTTCTGAAAGGAGGCCCGCCTGTCCACCTCTGGAGGCAATCGGAGGGAAATTGTCACTTTACCCAAAATCCTGGCTGAATACCACTCAAGACAAACGGGTACTGTCGATCATATCCAGGGGATACAACATTCCTTTCTCTTTTCAACCCACTCCATCAATATCCATCCCAGACATACCTCCCAGTCAGAGGGATCAAGCAACCCTAGAAATCCACAGGTTGCTAGAAAAAAGAGCTGTCCAAGAAGTCCCTGCAGACCAAGCCAGATTCGGAATTTACTCAAGGTTCTTTTTAGTTCCACAGAAAACATGGGACTGGAGACCAATTTTGGATCTCAGCAAACTGAACAAGTCAGTAAAGAAAGCAAAGTTCTAGATGGTAACACTGCAGTCTATACTCCCTTTTCTGGGACAAGACAATTGGATGTGCTCAGTAGATCTTCAGGATGTGTACTACCACATAAAGATGGACAGGACATCCAGGAGATATCTACACTTCCGGATGGAGCCAGTCATTACCAGTTCAGAGCTCTGCCCTTTGGTCTCACTACAGCCCCCAGAGTGTTTAAAAAATGCATGACAGTAGTCATGGCTCACCTGAGGCACATAGGATTCTGGATGTTTCTGTACTTAGACAACTGACTCCTAACCGCCACCACTGAGCATCTACTGACCAAGGCAAGGGACACTACCATTCATTTCTTTTCAGAGTTAGGCATTGCCATAAAGTTAAAAAAATCTGCCTTGTTGCCTTCACAGCACATTACTTTTATAGAATCAGACTTAAACACAAGAAACATGGTAGCAAAACTGCCTCATGAAAGGGTACTATCAATTGCCCCATCAAATATCTATCTTGCTCACGAAGAAGAAAGTACAGGCGAAGTTTGTTCTCAAGGTACTGGTTTCAATGGCAGCTGCAATAACATTAGTCCCACTGGCGCATCTTCACATGAGGTTGTTACAGTGGCTACTCTTTGCTCAGTGGTCCATGCAGGAGTTGCTCATGTCACACAGGATCCTCATTACAGACACCTGCAAATAGTATCTACTGTGGTGGCTTCAGTCCACGCAGGTAATGATAGGCAGACCATTTGTTCTTCCCCAACCCGTAGCTACACTGATCACAGACACTTCCCAGATAGAGTGGGGGGGGCATTTTCTTATACTGACTGTCCAAGGGACTTGGCAGTAACACAAATACCGCTTGCACATCAATGTCCTAGAGATGAAAGCAGTACTTCTGGCATTGCAGGCATTCCAGAGTTCTCTTCCACCAGGTATGATTGCAGTTCAGACAAACAGTATGTCCGTCGTGTGGTATATCAACAAACAAGGCGGAACCAAATCTTACCCCCTCTGTCGAGAGGCTCAAAGAGTATGGCTGTAGGCAATATCATCTCAATGTTTTCTGATCGCAGCACATATCCCGGGAAAGTCCAACATGATAGCGGACAAATTAAGCAGGGCAATTCTTATGCCTCAGCGAGTGGTCCCTGAAACAGGAAATTGCAAACCAAATTTTTTCTAAGTGAGGCCAGCCTTGCTGCGACCTCTTTGCCACATCCATGAATGCCAAATGCAGCAGCTATCTTGCCCTAATCCCCCCTCCAGGAGAGTCACCAAGGGATGCACTTGTTCACGATTGGCCCCCTGGACTTTATGCATTTCCCTGTTTCCACTAATACCCAAAGTTCTTCAGAAAGCCAAATTGTTGAGTTGCAGGCTAATTCTCATCGCTCAGTTCTGGCCTTGTCAGATATGGTTCCCCTTCCTATGGCCCCATCTCCAGGAGGAGCCTTGAATCCTGGACCCAGTACCAGATCTTCTGACTCATCAATCAGGAGTGCTCCATCCCTCTATTCAAACCCTCAAGCTGACAGCTTGGTTTCTCCACTTCCCATCTTCGCCAAGCTTCCAGACATGTCCCCAGTAGTGCATCACATTCTAGTTTCATCGCAGAAGACTACAACCAGTAAACTTTATGCTAGCAAATTGAAAAGGTTTTCTTGCTGGGCTGACAAAAATCATATTGATCCCTTTACAGCCCCTATAACTACAGTTCTGGAATTTTTAGCAGAAACCTTTAATCAAGGGGCAGCTGCGGCCACTATACGAGTCAAACTAGCTGCCATATCGAACTACCATGTAGGAGACATAGGATCCAGTATAATGTCTCAGAGATTATGCAAATCTTTTCTGAGAGGTACATTTCTATTAAGACCTCCAGTAAGAGAACCACCACCTCCATGGGATCTAAATTTGGTACTGCCTGCTTTAATTCTCCCCCCATTTGAGCCAGCTTCCTCTTGTCCACTAAAGTTCTTATCATGGAAGACAATCTTTTTAACGTCCATTACTTCGGCTAGGAGGGTTTCAAAAATGCAAGCTGTATCTATCCGTCCTACCTATTTGAAGACAGTCTCTCTCTTACATCTAATCCTTCCTTTCTACCCAAGGTATGTTCTGAGCCCAGTTTAAATCATTCTATTAAACTACCTGTCTATTTTCCCAACTATGGCAACAGGGCAGAATATAAGTTTCACCAATTGGATGTCCATAGGCAGTTACGCTTCTACTTACACAGGACAAATGAGTTTAGGAAATTGGACCAATTATTTGTCTCATTCTCAGAAAATAGAAAAGGAGCTTCAGTTTCAAAAGTCACTTTATTCAAATGACTTACAAGACACCATTACCTGTCATATAGTTCTCAGCATAAGCAGCTGCCAGGAAAAATCCGAGGCCATTCAACTAGAGCTATGTTGACTTCCACTGCTTTTCAAGCCAGACAACCTTTGGATTCTATATGTGCTGCAGCCACACTAGTCAGCCCTCATACCTTTATCACTCATTACAAAGTAGATGTGGCTTCCCAGAACAGGGCTTCTTTTGGTTCCACTGTTCTGAAGAGTTTATTCCCTTGAGACACCCAAGAAAGAAGGTGCTGGGGACGCTGTCCCAAACATCAAGAATGAAGGCGAGATAGGACAACATAACATAAAGAAGTTATGTACTCACCATAACATTCATTGTTTGTTGTCCATGATCTCGCCTTCATTCTTGTATCCCACCCTCTTCCCCCTTCCTGGAGGACTGAGAGGAATGTTTTTGGAATTGGCCATAAGTTCTCTGATTCCCTTTGTGCCTCATGAGACATGGGCAGAGGATTATTGTATTTACCCTGGTGGGTTAGATAATCTAGTGATTGGTACTTACAAACAAGATCTGGGTAACTGTCACTAGACATCATGGGATAAGGTATAGCCTCGAGCTAGTAAAAGCTCTCGAGCTTTAGTATGTGGCCGAGTCAGAACCGATGCTTGGTTCTGAACCCAAACATCAAGAATGAAGGCGAGATCATGGACAACAAACATGGAACGTTATGATGAGTACATAACTTATTTTTTACCAGGAAAGTTCGACTTGGAATGAAGCCAGTTTTCAGCAGAGGCCTGGGGAGAAATGTTCTAGATGCATGTCTTTGTATCATCAGGGAAAACTAGAGTACCTGGAGAAAACCCACACGAACACAGGGAGGACATGCTGACTCCACACAGGAGATACTCCTGCCTAGAATGAAACCGGAGAACCTTTTGCTGTGAGGCGACAATGTTACCACTGCATCACTGTGCCCATCCCCTTTTGTTTCATCCCACACTGGTGGATGACCTGTTTCTTTGAGAAATTGAAAAATAATGCAAATAGTGCAATTTATTAGACTACAGTAAATATTTCAGCAGATAATGCTTTTGTATTTTGCTTTGACCTTGTAGTTTTTCTGTCTTTCTTTGTCATTTTTGTAAACTGCCTTTTGGACTGGTCATGGCTGAAAAGGGGTCTTCATACTACCTTATCTACCTGATTAACAAAATTAAGTAATTACTAAATAAAATAAAGGAGTGTTTCACGTGTGTACTTTAGAACAGTGATACAAATCCAGTGTTTATCTTCATATTGAATAAGAATACAGGTGATGTAAACTTTGGCCAGGAAAATTGGGTTAGAAAGATGACAAGTTTAATGTGATTTAGTATTACAGTGCCCTCTTCTCATAATGAACTTTAAACAACTAAACTTTCTTTGGTTTATGGTTTTTTAGAGTTAATTACAGGTAGTGTTGAAGTGCTGTCTTTTAAATCTTCGCAAAGGCAAACAACTAGTATGGGTGGGCTTGCCTGTAGTAGCAAGAAAATGTTGCTATTACTGGGTTTCAGCCTGAGTCATGCTAGTTGTATTTTTTTGTTTTGAATTGTGAATGTCTGACTGGGTAGTGCCCATTTTTAGCAGAGTTCTGGAAAGAAAAGCGCACACACCACTAATATTTGGTGAGGGAAATGCAATAACAGACATGGAGACATATTTCTCAAGTTCTTTTATCAAAATATTCTGGACAAAGACCCAAAATCAGGGACAATTAAAGCAAGTTTATAGAACAGCTCTTAAGCATGCATTTTCTAAACAATAGTCATGTGAATATCTAAAGTCTGGCATTATTGACCTACTCTAATCCTAAATCATTTATCAGAAAATCAAAAATTTTATGATGAACAGGGCAAACGTATGAGGCAAAGTCAGGGACATTCTGCAAAATTCTGAACAGTTGAGTGGTATGCATTGAGATGATCCAGAGTAATTTGTATGTTTTTATGCTTTTAGAGTTTGCACTGTCATGAAAACTGCTCAACAATTATAAATAACAGGAAAAGAAGTAAATAAAAAGAGTTGATCATATATTAAAATATATTTTAGCCAGAGAAATGAAGTGTACTGTATAAAAATCGCATACAGTGATAACTGTGATGTAATTAACCTTTTACACTGAAAATAACAGAATGTAGAAGAAGGCATAGGCAAAGTAGATGTATTTAGTGGTAGCAAGTCCTTAAGTAGCAGTAGTAGTATTTACTGTATATGTTGTTGGAAGTATAAAGCAGTGGAACAAAAATAATCTGAGTGTTATGAATTGCATTTAGAATGGTTAAGATGATAAAGGGAGAGAAGAATAATAAGGGTGCCCATACCACAGTGCAAGCACAGAGGAGAATCACAGCTAGATGAATTAAGTTAAAAGTCATTGGAAGTGGAAGCAGAGACATTGCAAAGTCCTTGAAGGAAAAACTCATAATTATCAGGAATTTGCTTAGCTTTTGCTGAATCCTGTCTTGAAGATAATCTATGGCAAGTAATAAGATCATTCTGCTTTTCAGGTATTAGATGATATTGTTCTGAAGTTAATTTTGTTTTCCAGGTGGCAAGAAAGACACAGGTGAAGGTCAAAGAGTGCAGGATTTGGGAAGAATCTACAAGGCAGCTGTCTGCATTTTTACAGCCATCAGTGGACTGCTAACCCTGCACTGCGATGGAACAATCCATAGTGTCAATAATAACTTTTCTCTGATGCTTTTTGGTTATGAAAGCAAAGAGTTGCAAGGAAAGGTAGAGTGTTTATTTTATTTAATTTCATTGACAAGATTTTAAAAACAGAATATAGAATGCTTGTTTTGTAATATTTTTTTATTTGGTACTGGACTGTCCAGCAACAAACTTAATCTGATTTCAAAAAGGGCACTTGGAGGCACCAGATGAAAGGAGACATCACTTCCAAAGTTATAAGTACTCTTTTTTTTACAATTTTAGCGGTTGTTGCTGGTTGCAGTCCTTGGGCACTTTGTTCCTTTTGTATCTTCTTTAATCTGATTTCACCACCCTTTCATTCTTTTGACAGTGATACTTGTAGTATAGCCACTCCTTGAGATGGGTCCTTAATTTTCAGAATAGAAAGCTTTACAGCTATCAGATTTGGGTCATATCATGGGAGGAGTATTAGCATGTCAAGTCTGACTTCATACTGCAGGCATGTGTGTGTGTGTGTGTGTGTGTGTGTGTGTGTGTGTGTGTGTGTGTGTCTGATATAGACACACACACAAACATATTTTTAATGATTTACCATGACTCTAGGACTTTAAATGCATGTGTCACTTTCCCATCCTTGTAGCATGAGAAATTTACGATGTTCTTCGTCTCACATTGCTGCAGTCATAACCTGTGGGTAGTCCGCTGTCCCCGGTCGGCCCGAATACCAAAGTGTTAGGCTGGCGTCGGTCATGGTCGCTCAGATCTGACATCAATACGCAGTGGTACTAAAGCGCATGACCGACGCCATATCCTCAGTCTTTCTTGCCGCATGGTCCGAAGCAGAAGCAGCGTTTGCAAGTGCCGTTCGGCGTCCTGAAATTTTCGTATTCTGAGTTTCAGACCGAAGACCAAGTTGGGCTAAGTACCCCGTTGGGGAATATTTTTGTCTTTTCTTGCCTCAGTTAAATCCGGATGTCAGAAAAAGTTAATGATTGTATTTCTTGTGGGAAACAGATACCTCATAGGGACTACCACTCTCTCTGTATTCCTTGCTTGGGGCCTGAGCACGACGTAGTCGGGTGTCGCTTTTGCGCTAGATTTAATAAGCGCACCATTAAACGCAGGTTAGATTGTGCTAGACTTGTTTTCGGTAAGCGGTGTAACTACAGCATGCCGTCGGATCCTCTGACGCCCGCTACCGCTAAGAAGCGAAAAGATAAATCGTTAAAGTCTAAGCAGGATGAGTCGTCCGTTGCGGACGCCGGTTCTATGGAAACTACGGTTGAATCTGTGGATCCAGCCGAGGTTTCAGCTGAATCACAGGGGGAGCCTTTAATCTTACAGGACTTGGCCTCTCAGGAGTTAGGTCAGGCCGAGGGGGCCTCTCAAGTTTCTGTAGTTCCTTCTTTACATAAGGTTGTTAGGCCTTCTACTTCTGTCACTAAAGCCCCTTCTAAAGCTAGACCTGGTCTTTCTGGCACAGGCGTCAGCCCTAGTTCTTCAGGCTCTGTTCCTAAAAAACATATGCTGAAAATGGCAGAGGATTTGATTACTTTAATCAGAGGTTCTATGCCCCCTCCAGATAAGAGGCCTAGGGTGGAGACAGAGGTGGGGGGATTGGAGCATTCCTCAGATTACTCTGAGTCTTCAGCTGAGGACATTCAGGATTTTCCTCCCTATTCTGATTCAGATGCAGAGGATTCCTGTCCTTCTGCTTCTCCTCCAGAGGATTTTTCCTTTTCTGAAACCCTGCACTCCATGAGGGAGCATTTTAAGTGGGAAGGTCAGGATTTTTCTGATTCTCGTAAGAGGCTTAGGGAATTTTGTTTTACCACAACATAGGCCCTTGGCTATTCCCCTGTTTTGGATGTTGTTCAGGATGTTTTTCTGAAGCTTCCCTTAATCCTGATTCTTTACCCCTGCCCTGTCAAGCCAGACAGGTATTACAGAGTTCAGAGGCTCACAAATATTTGTATAAGAGTCCTAGAGCTGACCCGAAACTATTAGTCAGGGACCTAAGGGTGTCAGGGCTTCTGTAGTTAAGAATCCAGTTCCTCTGGATAAAGATTCTAGAGCATTGGATAGGTGGGGTAAAAAAGTGTATACCTCTTCCACGCTGGCTATGAGGGCTTTAAATTGCCAGTTTCATATGCTGAAGTACCAGAATTTTCTGTTAAGTCAGTTGAAATCTAAGGTAGATGCTTTAGCTGAGGGTATAGAGTGTAAGGAATTGCAGGACTTAGTTCATGCCTCTGATCAGGTAGGTAAGCATTCCTTGCAGTGTGGCTTTGATGCTCTTCAGGCTTCTTCCAGGGTGGCTGCCACTGGTTCAGTTATTCGTAGGCATGCCTGGCTTAAAGATCAGAATTTGTCAGAGCATGTTAAAGCTCGAATTTTGGATGCTCCCCTTCAATCTGAAGTTCTTTTTGGTTCCCCTGTGGAGTCAGTTTTGGAGAAAATGGAAGACAAAGCTAAGTCCATGCAGACGGTTAAGGAATTTTTACAAGTGCAGCCCCCTAAGTTTAGCAGAAATTGGCCTGCAAAAGGATGGGCTTATCCTTCTTCTGATTTTCAGTCTAAGGGCAGATCTAGACGTGGTAGGGGCAGAGCTCATGCTCAGGGTTCTTTCAGACCTAGGACGTGGAGTTCTCCTGCACAATCTTCTGGTGAGGGCAGGGGTCAGCCTTTTCGTAAACAGACCCAATGACCTGCATCTCCAGCTGCCAGATTCCTCCTGTCTGGCAGCTGCTCTAGGAGGAAAGTTGGCACTTTTCAAGCAAATTTGGCTTTTGGTCACCCAGGACAAATGGGTGTTGGACATTATAAATCGAGGCTACAAGTTTTATTTCCACACCTTGCCTCCTTTCAAAGGCATGCCGGACGTACCTCCTCAGCAAAGGCTGGAGGCTCACAAGCAGATTTCTTTACTTTTACAAATGGGGGCTATCCAGGTGGTACCTCCGTCAGAAGTAGGCCTAGGATTTTGTTCTCGCCTGTTTCTTGTGCCAAAGAAAGGAAACACTTGGAGGCCAATTCTGGATTTGTCCATTCTCAATACATACCTAGACATTCCAAAGTTCACAATGTTAACTTTGCAGCAACTTCTGCCTCTGCTAGGCAAAGATCACTGGATGGTAACTCTGGATCTCAAAGAGGCTTATCTTCACATTCCTATCAGGCCCAGCTGCAGGAGGTTCCTGCGTTTTCGGGCTGGTGCTTTTCATTATCAGTTCTCTGCATTGCCCTTTGGCTTATCTACTGCGCCCATGGTGTTCACAAAGGTCCTGGCTCCTGTGATAGCCTTCTTAAGACTAAGAGGAATACAAATTTATCCTTATCTGGACGATTGCCTGATTCTTGCTCAAGACAAAGTCAAGTTACTTCAGCATCTACAGTATGTAATGGCAGTTTTAAGGTGCCTAGGGTATTCTGTGAATGAAACAAAGTCCAGTCTAGTACCCTCTCAGGACATGTGCTTTCTGGGTGTGAGACTGAATACAGCCTCTCAGATGGCTTTTTTGACCCCGGACAAACAAAGAAATCTTCCCCTATACTTCCAGCAATTGTCCCTACTGTCCAGGCTGACTGCAAGGACAGTCCTTCAAGCCTTGGGGTTCATGGCATCTTGTATTCTGGTACTTCCCAATGCCAAACTACATATGAGGAAGCTACAATGGTATCTCAAAAGTGTATGGACTCAGCACTGCCACGATTTGGACACTGTCATTCAGATAATACCTTGCATCCAAAAGGAATTTTTGTGGTGGGCTCAGGAATGTCACCTAAACAAGGGACTCTCTGTGACCCGACCAGAGGCGAGTCAGATCTTAACGACAGATGCCTCAGACATGGCTTTGGGAGCACACTTCAATGGGAAATGGATTCAAGACACGTGGCCTCCCAGACTACAGCATTTGCATATCAACATGAAGGAGATGTTAGCAGTCCAATTTGCACTGATGGCTTTCAAGGATCTACTTCAACCGGGACAGGTGTTGATTCAAACAGACAACACAACAGTCATGTGGTACATCAACAAGCAGGGGGGAACCCATTCGTACCCTCTTTGCAGACAAGCTATGATTTTGTGGGAGACTGCTCTGAGTTTGCACGTCACTCTTCAAGCAAGGTTTCTGCCAGGAGCACAGAACTCCTTAGCAGATGTTTTGAGCAGACAGATGGTGGATCCCCACGAGTGGAAATTGGATCCTCATGTATTTCAACAGTTGACAGTGGCTTGGGGAACTCCAGACATAGATCTGTTCGCTTCTCCACTAAATTTCCAACTGCCAAAATTTTGCACAAAGATGTTTCACCCAAAAGCTTGGAAAGTGGATGCTCTATCTTTCAGTTGGAACAACCTTCACGTCTATGCTTTTCCTCCTCTGCCTCTCCTTCCCAAGGTGCTCTTGAAGGTCAGATAGGACAAGCCTTGCATGATTTTAATAGCTCCAGATTGGCCACGTCAGCACTGGTATCCTCTCCTGAGGAGTTTAGTACAGGAGCCTCCTTGGCCTTTGCCACCAATTCCACACCTTTTGTCCCAGGCAAGCAATCATTTCCTCAATGTCAAGATACAGTCCCTGCATCTGACAGCCTGGCATATTCTGTTTTAGACCCTGGGGGGTCGCAGCTTCCTCAACAAGTTTTGAATGTCATATTGGAAGCCAGACGACCTAGTACTAGGAAAGTTTATGCTGATAAATGGAGGAGATTTTTTCTTTGGAGCACAGCAAAGAGCTTTGATGTTTCGATGCCTAATTTGAGTGTTACACTACAGTACCTTACAGAATTATTAGACAAGGGTTTGTCTTTCTCCTCCGTGAAAGTTCATGCTGCAGCCATTTCTGCTCACTATGATTGTGACCCACCATTATTTTCTCACCCTTTGTTTAAGCAATTTCTTAGAGGGGCAAAGAACATAAGACCCCCACGTAGAGCTCCTACTCCTTCCTGGGATCTCAATTTTGTGTTGGAAAAGCTTACTTTACCTCCTTTTGAACCTGCAGCTACATCTGAGTTGACGTTTTTGTCTTGGAAGACTGCTTTTTTGTTGGCCATTACTTCTGCTAGGAGGGTATCTGAATTACAGGCTCTAATGGCAGTTGAACCCTTCCTGATATTCCATAAGGATAGGGTATCCCTGCGTACTAACCCTACTTTTATGCCTAAAGTTGTTTCTAATGTGGCCTTAAACCAATCTATTCATTTGCCTACTTTTTATGCTGATCCCAAAAATAAAGGGGAAACATTTTTGCATTCTTTGTATATTCACAGGCAGTTATGCTATTATTTGAGCAGAACTAAAGGGTTCAGGCAGACTCAACAGTTATTCATTTTTTTTGCTTTGGGTTCACAAGGAAAAGCTGTTTCAAAGCAAACTATTTCTAAGTGGATTGGCCATTGTATTGCTTTTTGTTATTCTCATCATGGAAAGGATGTTCCGGCTGGGATCAGACCTCATTCCACTAGGGCTACTGCCACTTCTACTGCCTTTTTAAGGGGAGTAGCTACTAAGGATATTTTGGAGGCAGCTACTTGGAGTTCAGTGCACACTTTTACTAAACATTACCATTTCCCTCTTTATTCTAAGTCTAGGGCTGGGTTTGCCACTGCAGTTTTACAGGGCATGTTAGCAGCTCCTAATGCTTTTTAATTTTGCCAACCTCCCTTACCTTTGCTTTGGGATTCTACCCACAGGTTATGACTGCAGCAATGTGAGACGAAGAACATAGTACAGTTTTGTACCTACCATAAATGTAGATGTTCGAGGATCCACATTGCTGCAGTCCAATTTTCCCTCCCTCCTTCCCCTCTGTAGTTTGGGGTTGCTGTGTTGCTTTTGGGGTAATTATTTTTTCTACATTGGTGGTTGGGTATTTTTGGCTATGGCCTTTTCTTTTTAGGCCTTCTGACATCTGGGGCAAGAAAGACTGAGGATATGGCGTTGGTCATGCGCTTTAGTACCACTGCGTATTGATGTCAGATCTGAGCGTCCATGACCGACGCTAGCCTAACACTTTGGTATTCGGGCCAACCGAGGACAGCGGACTACCCACAGGTTATGACTGCAGCAATGTGGATCCTCGAACATCTACATTTATGGTAGGTACAAAACTGTACTTTCTCCCTTCAGCTTTTCGTGGAGCCCTGCTGGTTATCTGCATGGCCTCCACTAAAGGGTAGTCTAATTCTAGTCCCTCACTTACCCCCTCCTTAGGTGGGCAAGTTGACCTTTGGTGTCTTAGATCCTTGCCCATTACCTCCTAACAACAGATAACCAAAGCTGGTCACAGGTGTAGTAGGTAAAAGTCCAATCTCTGCAACATTGGGCCAGCTTAATTAGTCTCCTGATATACTGCTTTCATATTAAGAAATGTTCACAGTGCTTCTGTGCAATTTAACCAAGACCTCAAAATCTAGTGCTGAAAAAATCTAGTGTTAAATTACGAGATATAGCTAAAGAAAACCAAAATTTGATAAATTGCAGTGTCAGACATCAAAGACCCTACTTGATGGGTCAGCAGTTGAATTCATCCTCTTTACTGATACTTTTTCTTGAAAGCTCTCACACTAAGGGATGTGTGCACCTCATCCCTGCACATACTATGGAGTCCCAAGCCAAGAAAAAGCCTAGCAAACCCCTGAAGCCATCTAGGTCTCTCTAGTTGCTTGTACCATTCAAATATTGAGTCATACAGATGTTGATGAAAAGTTCCCACATTATGTGCCTAGAAACAGATCTACAAAGTGTCCATGTGTATATTACATTCCTAGTCAAGAGGATCACACCGACACTGGCTCTGCTTTCTTTGTGAAGAAAGTGATCAGAGTGCCCAGTGGCTCTGTACTGCCACCTGCAGACAATGGAGAAAGAACAGGCTTATCTCATTATTAAGAGGATGTGGCATTTGCATGTCCCTTGTGCATGGATCAACATAAGAGTCTCATATGCATTTATACATTAGTGTCTAGAGAGTGTTCTAGTCCTGTATTCACATAAAGTTATTAAAACAGTATATAAAGTGGATATTTGTCCTTTCACAGTCTGTCAAAATAGCACTAAATTACAAGACATTATCTATAACCCCTTGAACATATTTCTAGTATCACTCCCTCATTTGGTACATAAAAAAGTTTCCATACTCGGGGCAAACACACAGACATACATACAGTCTTAACAGCCGTTGTAACTCATGATGGACTATTTTAATACAGTATAAACATTTGGCCTACACGTTGCTGCAGCTACCTTTCAAAGATTGATGTGGTAAATATTGTAGCCCAACTCACAATATGCTGCCGAAAACTGAATGATGTGGTCATCCATTCCGAGAGCTGTTAGTCTTACTTACTCAAAGGCAGGCTGTGGTAGAGGCTATACAACAGACAGGCTTGACTGTAAATACTAAGAAAAGTGAAGTGTAGAAGCCGACCTTTTGTAATATTTTATAGGAAGGGGGTGTTGGTGAGACAGCACCTATTAAAAATAGATGTCACAAAGAATCACCTTATACCCTCCACTAAAAGAGAGGTGAGGTCTTTTCTTGGACTAGCTGGATATTACAAAAATGTGTACCTAATTTTGCAACTGTTGCTTGTCCTTTGACAGTATCACAAAAAAGATGCTTATCTTTGAGGCAGGCAGAGCATTTGGCGCATTGAAACATATATGATGCTCTTCGTGTTTCAATGTTTTACTGTCATTACAATTGGGTTATCCTGCTGGCAGGCTACCCTCATTCGGCCTGAATTCCAAAGTCTAGGTCCGGCGTCGGTTGCTGTCGCCTCTTCCCTGACGTCAGTGCGCCAGGGGTATAAAAGATGCAGCCGACGCCATTTTCTTCAGTCTTTCTTGCAGTGCGGTGCCCGAAGCATAAGCAGTTCGCAAGTGCCAGTCGGCCGACTCCTGAGATTTTTGTGTTCGAATTTCAGATCCAAAGTTTATTTATTATTTTATTTTATTTTACATTTGTTAACCGGGAAAAAAATCCGACTGGATACAATGTCCTTTTTCAGTGGAGGCCCGGGGAGAAAAGCTCCAACATTATACAAAATACAGACATTTCCAAAATTATAATATTACAGAGAGAGAAACAGTCAAATATCAAACAAACAATCAGGTTGCAAAATTCATTTGTTAACAATGCATATAAGGAAATAAAATAATGAAGACAATGAACAATTCAGGTAGATAATAGAGACTAGGAAATGTCAGTCAGGAGATGAGCATTGGCAAAGCCAGTGCTTCTGATAGTGGTGAAACAGTTGTTTCTTGAAGTGGGGTAGAGAGGTAGAGGAAAGAATACTGGTGGGAAGAGAGTTCCAGACTTTTCCAACGGCGTTTGGAAAGAGTGCATCTCCTCCAGTATTGTAAGCTTTGACCATCTTTATGAGTGGTCTGTTTGCAGAACGTAGACTGTTAAGATTAGAGTATAGAAGGACTAGGTTCTGAAGTGAAGGACAATTGTTGGGGTTTTTGAGAATTTTATATACCTCAGTAAGTTGGGTAATTCTAACAAGGTTGGGGAGTTCAATCCATGTTAGGTTTTTGAGGTTGGTGCAGTGATGGGTCCTGTATGGAGTTCCTGCTGCAAATCTAGCTATATGATTATATGAGCTGGATAGTTTATCAAGTATGGTTTTGTTAAGATTGGTGAATATTGCAGATGAATAAAGAAGGGTGGAGAGCAAATGTGTTCGGGCAATGGTGATTTTAGTACTTGGTGTTAGGAAGTTTTTAGTTCTATAGAGCGATCCTAATTTTTTGTTTACTGTTTTGATGGACAGGTTGATATGTATGTCGAATTTCAGTTTATTATCAATAGTACCTCCAAGCAATTTCGTGGGGGTCTGGGGAAATGATAGTACCATTTTTGGATGTTATGGAGACATCAATAAGGTGATTTTTGTGAGTTGGTTGAAAGATCAATAATTTAGTTTTTTTAGGATTTAGGATTAACTGTCGTCCTAATAGCCAGTTTTCGACTTTGGTGAAGCAATTTTGGGTTTTAGTTAATAGTCTGTCTGGAGATGTATCTGAACAAACCAGTGTTGAGTCATCCGCATATTGAATACAGGTGGCCTCGGGAATGACTGTATGGAGGTCATTAATGAAGACCGAGAAAAGAAGTGGCCCCAAAATGGACCCTTGAGGGACCCCAATGGTATTTGGTAGTAAAGTGGAGAGAGTATTCTGCCACAATACTGCTTGTTTCCTGTCTGAGAGGTAGGCTTTAAACCAGTCTAGTGTCAAGTTATCCAGGTAAAGGTTTTTTAAGGTTTCCATGAGTAGTTGATGGTTGACCATATCCAATGCTTTTGATAGGTCTAGAAATAAGGCAGAGGACACTTTCTTGTCATTACGGTTATGGTTTATTGTGTCAGTGAAGGAGAGAAGGGCAGTTGTGGTACTGTGTTTGGGTCTGAAACCATGCTGGGAGTTGGCTAGTAGGTTGTTATGGATAAGATAGTGGAGTAGCTGTTTGTGCATACATCTTTCCATAATTTTGGCTAATGGGGACATTAATGCTATGGGCCTATAGTTAGATAATTCAGTGGATGTCCCTCCTTTATGGAGTGGTATTACATGGGATACTTTCCATAAAGTTGGTACTATTGACTCTGAGAAAGTTCGATTAATGAGGATAGAAACTGGATAGGCTATAACATCTGCAGCTTTTGAAGGTATTCTGCTGGGAGTAGGTCTGCAGAGGGGGTAGATGGTTTAAGTTTTTGTAAAAGGGCTCTTATTGAAGATGTAGGGACACTTTTTAGGAAGAAGGTCTTTAAAGGTTGTGGTAGTGTTTCCATGATCGGTTGGCTACAAGAGGATAGTTGGTTGGCTAAGGTTTTGGTAATGTTTGTAAAGAACATATTGAAGGTATTGGCTATTTCTATGGGGTCTTTATCCATTGCTGTTTCAGGAGTTGGAGTGGATGATTTACCTGGGTGGAGAAGGTTATTCAAGCCTGCCCAGAATTTCTGAGGGTTATTTTGGTGCTTATTCTGTAACAAACAATAAAAATTTTTTTTTGTCAGCTACTATGGCTTTTTTCGTTGCATTTCTTAGTTGTTGGAATTTAAATGCGGTCTAGGATTGTTTTGGTTTCGCCAGGTATTCCAAGCTTTATTTCTGAGTTTTATTTTAAGTTTAGATTCAGTTGAGAGCCACGGGGCAATCTTTGTTTTGGTTTTGATGAGTCTTTTGGGGGCGTGGGTATCTAGTATGGATAGAAAGGTGGTATTGAAATGTTCTACTGCTTCATCTAGGGGAAGATATTTGAGTGGTGTCCAGTTACAGGATTGCAGCTCATTTTAAATTTTATGAGGTCAAAGTTTTTTGTTTCTTATAGATCTAAAGACTGGGACAGTGGAGTGGTCTGGTTTATTTTAGTAATATATGTGATAAGGTGGTCACTAATTTCATTAGGCAGGGTTCCGGACGTATATGTGTGAGGGTGACTGTTTATAAGGATCCAATCAAGAATGCTTTCTTTTTGATTAGAGTTTCCCATTCTGGTGGATGTAGTAATCGTTTGTGAGTAACCATGAAGGTTGATGTTAGTGGGGTTATTATTATTAGAGCATAGGTACCAATCAATGTTAACATCACTCATAATTATAGTTTCTTGTGGGTAGTTATTCATTAGCCAGTTTAGTATATTCTCCAATGTATTGACATTGTTCCCGGGGGGGATATATAAAACAATTAGGTTAATACTTTTATCTTTGTTTAAGTGAATCTTTAAGGCGAGTATTTCAGTATTAGAGAATTGCGGTGGTTGGGTAGGATTAATTGTAACGTTAAGGTTAGTTTTAAAGAGTGCAGCGACTCCGCCACCTTTTTTTTTGTTTCTATCATTCCTGTATATATTATATCCAGGTGGGATGAGTTCATTGTCTTTGATCTCTGGCTTTAGCCATGTTTCAGTTAGACACATTATATCTGGTAGGTAAGTATCTAGGAGTGCATGTAAATTATGCACTTTGTTGTTGACACTTCTAATATTCAGATGGAAAATTTGTAGCAAGTGGGATGTCTTAGGGAGATTCATAGGACAGTCAGGGTTGCTTGTTGATGTAGGGTCAGGATTGGGGTGGATATCTCCAGCCCTTGAGATATTTTACTGATGTATTCTAGGAGTTTTTGAATTTTGTGCTAGTTTCTGGGATTGCTTGTTTTATGATAGTTGAGGTTAACTTTGCTTCGATGGTAGTGGATGATATTGGCTTTAAAAAGGTCGGACTGTTGGTAGTGGAGTTTAAGTGCAATTTGAGACCCTAATGCTGTTGTTTGCTTTTTGGGGAAGTGGTAACCTATATATTGTTGGTCTTCATATTTACTAATATGGTATAAGCTAGCTAATAGAGATAGTAAAAAGCACAGGATTGCTATTTTTCCCATATTCATGTTGATTAGAAAAATAATGCTTTTTACTCATTTACTCACTCGGAAGGCATGCTTAAAAAGAATGTGATGAGATAGTGAATGTAGGAATTAAGGGAGTGTGGCTTTAAGAATAGGTAGGCAGGGGGGAGGAGTTATGGTAGAGGGGAGTGGAACAACTATGGGGTGTGGTAATGGGAGGAGGTATGATAGGTTGGGAAGAGGAAGGGGAGTGACTATGATGGTATAAATGTAGAGGTGCTAGGGGCGGGTGGGATTTGGGGGCAGGGTAGGGGAGCGGAGTGAGCCCGAAGGGCGAACGGAGCGGGAAGACACAAGAGAGTGGTATAGCAGTGTGAAAGAAAAACAATCTGTAAGGTGAGGAAGCAGCAGGTGGGTATGTAAAAGGTAAGAGTTAAGTATGAAGTTAATTAACCTCTGAAAATAGACAGGTTTGTAGAGATACCGTGCAGTAGAAGGGTTGATAGGGTTCAGAGAGAGTAAACAGCAAACTGGGTTAGATAAATAGAGTTGGGAACAGGACAAAAGTAAGGTGTTGGAGAGTGTGGAAATAGTGAGGCAAGAGGAGATAGGATAGTAGTAGGATGCCACCTAGTGGTCAAAGTCAGTGACTTATCAAAATTATGCAGGTAAGAAAGGGGTAATAGAGAAGGGAGAGAGGAAAATAGAAGTATCGCCAGATTACAATACTATATAAGGGGTGGATATAGGATAAGAGTCAGTTCTAGTATAGTGGAGGGGACAGGGGCTATTGGCTGCTGGCAGTCCTGAACAGGTAGCTAGACTAGTCGAAGCGAGATTTGTCCTATGGGTAAAACATGATGGAATAAAACATACTTTAGCAGTCAGTTTGGGATGGTATCGCAGAAGAGTAGTGGGATAGGAGGTTTAATGGGCTCAAGTTCTGATTTTCCAGGAGGATAGAAGGCAGTTAGGTAGCTGCTCACAGGGTCCACCTAGTCAAAAACTAGTAATAAAAAAAAAAATAGTGGAGAGAGATGAAGATAATAAGTAAATCAATGAGAACAGTAGAGAGCAAATTTTAGATGCACAAAACATATATCCAAACAACTAGAGTAATAAAAACCAATACATTAAATAATTTGCTATATTAAACTCAGAAACCGGGTATTCATATTAATGCAGAAACAGAAACAACAGAAGATATGGAATATAAAGGAATACTGACAAGAATATTCTAACTGTTCAGTTGTTCAATTAGGTTAAAGGCAAAGGTAGCGGCTTTGTAGGTAGGGGTAGTGCGTGATACAGTCTTTAAAAATGTGCTAGGCTGTGAGGGAGACTTTATATGTCACAGACAGCCCGAGACTGAGAGCAGATGCTGGGCGACTGACTTCTCGGTGCACAAGCACGCTTATAAAACCCCATCTAAAGTGAATTGTAAATATACACATTAATATTAATTATGGGAGTATAAATAGAGAAATAATGTGCATAGACATGTCCTGTTAGGACGCCTAAAAGGGCGCCAAGGAATAAATAGCGCTACACTACTACTACGCTACAAATAATGTAATTAAAGATGTCCTGTTAGGACACCTAAAAGGGCGCCAAGGATTGCATTACACAGTCGTGCTATCGGGTAGGGATAGAAAGATACTATTAAGTCACTGTGAGATCAAATTAAAACAGGATAGAGGTTAGGTACAGTATGGGCGCTAAACTATATAAAAGCACAACGCTTACAGGCTGTCAGGAAGTATCTCCATAACTTGCGCTAACATAAAACGTAGTAAAACAATACCAGTTATAAAGTAGTAACTACAGTGATTCCCCGGGTGATTCCTAATAAATGAGGGATATCTATAAATACATAATATAAGGCAAACAGCTGTAAAATATTGTTGGTTTAACGCACTATCTAGTGCATGGCTTGTTTAGGTAGCGAGGAGACGCTATCAAAGTCTACGGAGCAGTTTATAAGCCTTTAGCTCCGATTAACAAACTTAATGCAGGTATACAAAACCATCAACAGCTCGCTTATACAAGAGCTTTGTGGTACTGTTGGGTTAACACACTATCTAGCGTATGGCATGTTCAGGTAGCGAGGAGACGCTATAAAAGCTTACGGAGCAGTTTGTAACCCTTTAGCTCCGGTTAACAAGCATAATGCAGATATACAAAACCATAATAAGCAATATATTACAGGAGGTATCAACTAGTACTATATTCAGCAGGTATAAGCTAGCAGTAAAACAATTAGTCGTGGTATTTCAAACAGTACAGTAGCAGACCATTGGCAAGAAATTTACTAGCAGTATAACAAAATTAGTCAAAGTCTGTTACATAGTGCGATGTCAGACAAGTATAAGAGTTTCAGCGTAGATTAACTTAATACAGTAAATGCATGTGGAAAACTCAAAGAATATTGATTTACGTACATAGGTTAAAACGCGGTATGCATATTATACAAAGTAGGCATTGAATGCAGGACAAAAATGCAGAAAAAAAAAACAGCTATATAAGTTACTACACACTTACTCAAGGCTTACGTCTGGGACCAGGTCCGGGACACACAGCAGCCAAGCTGAGTAAAGGGAAAAATAAAGATGGCGCCTAGGGATATAGGGATATAGTTATAGGTTCCCTAGAGAGCTTGGGGGAGGGGACTACAGGGAGGTTACATAATACAGGTCCAAGGCGGGAAAAAATACACGGAGGACAGTGGTTGATGACTAAAAAAGGGGTGGGAAGAAGATGAGGTGGGAAAAAGAGATAGGAGAGTAGGAAAGGTAAGTATATGGGTGAAAAAAAGGGGGGTAGTGTGTGGAAAAAAGGAAAAGCTAAAGATGTAGAGTGTTGTGGGAGAGAATGTAGATGTGAGGACTAAGGTGAGCTTAGGAAGTCCCTAGAGAGTTATTTTAAAGAGGAGAGGGGGACTAACCAGGAGTAAACACAAGAGAGTGGTATAGCAGTGTGAAAGAAAAACAATCTGTAAGGTGAGGAAGCAGCAGGTGGGTATGTAAAAGGTAAGAGTTAAGTATGAAGTTAATTAACCTCTGAAAATAGACAGGTTTGTAGAGATACCGTGCAGTAGAAGGGTTGATAGGGTTCAGAGAGAGTAAACAGCAAACTGGGTTAGATAAATAGAGTTGGGAACAGGACAAAAGTAAGGTGTTGGAGAGTGTGGAAATAGTGAGGCAAGAGGAGATAGGATAGTAGTAGGATGCCACCTAGTGGTCAAAGTCAGTGACTTATCAAAATTATGCAGGTAAGAAAGGGGTAATAGAGAAGGGGAGAGAGGAAAATAGAAGTATCGCCCTGTTGGGGAAACTTTTTTCTTGCTCCAGACCGATGCATCAGATTATGCCTGGGGGGGCCCACATGGCAGGAAGAAGTATTCAAGGCACATGGTCCGCAAACCAAATGCTTCTACATATCAACCAAAAAGAGATGCTAGCTGTTCATAATGCCTTGACAGCCTTCATGGACCTACTTCATCCGGGACAACTGCTGATAAAGACAGACAACACCACGGTCATGTGGTATATAAACAAGCAGGGAGGCACTCATTCTTACCCCCTTTGCAGACTAGCCATGACTTTGTGGGACACAGCATTGATTTACCAAATACATCTGCAGGCACAATTCCTGCCAGGAAAGATAAATACTCTGGCAGACAAACTAAGCAGAAACATTATGGATCCCCACGAGTGGAAATTGGATCCACAAGTCTTCAGCATGATAACAAAGAAATGGGGATGCCAGGACATAGATTGATTTGCCTCCCCTCACAACTACCAACTAAAGAGATTCTGCACAAGGACTTATCACAGACAAGCATGGAAAGTGGATACCTATCTTTCAGCTGGAAAAACTTAACAGTATATGCCTTTCCACCACTGCCTCTCCTCCCCAAGGTACTCCTAAAAGTCAGACAAGAGAAGCCAAAAATGATACTGATTGCCCCAGCCTGGCCCCAGCAGTACTGGTACCCAGTCCTAAGGAACTTGTCTCAATGCCCAGCCTGGACCTTGCCTCAAATAACTCATCTACTGTCCCAACAGAACTATCAGATCCTGCACAGCCAACTCAAGACCTTCAGTCTGGCAGCATGGCGAATAATGTAGTCATACAAAACACACCTCTCACTAAAGCGGTGATGGATGTTATTTTGGAGGCCAGGAGGCCTAGTACTAGAAAATCTTATGCTGGAAAATGGAACAGATTCTGTGCTTGGAACCAGGCATAAGGAATTGACACAGCTGTACCAAACATTCCTCAGATTTTGCAATACTTAACTGAGATGCTGGACAAAGGCCTATTCTTTTCCTCAATTAAAATTCATGCCTCTGCTATTTCGGCTCATTACAATACAGAGCCACCAATCTTCTCTCATCCTCTAGTGAGACAGTACCTCAGAGGAGCCAAAATTTTAAGGCCTCCAAGAAGATCACCAATACCTGCATGGGACCTCAATTATGTCTTGGAAAAACAAACCCTGCCTCCTTTTCAGCCAGCCGCTACAGCTGATATAAAGTTTTTATCTTGGAAAACAGCTCTGCTCCTAGCAATAACCTCTGTAAGACGAGTTTCAGAGCTACAAGCACTCATGGTTGTGGAACCTTTTATCATTTTTCATCCAGACAGGGTTTCTCTGAGGACAAACCCGACATTTATGCCTAAGGTAGTGTCCAGTGTGGCCCTTAACCAAACTATTCGTCTGCCTACCTTTTATCCAAACCCACAGAATAAGGGGGAGAGAATTCTGCATTCCTTGGACATACACAAACAGCTACGCTTCTACTTGAACAGAATCAAAGCTTTCAGAAAGACAGAGCAATTACTAGTAGCATATGCTGCAGGATCACAAGGAAAGGCTATCTCTAAGCAGACTATTTCTAAATGGATAGGCCACTGCATTCGTTTCTGCTATTCACAGCATGGCAAGCTAGTGCCTAAGGGCATTAGGCCACATTCAACTAGAGCAGCAGCTACTTCAGCAGCCTTCCTCAGGGGAGTACCAACCAAAGACATTTTAGAGGCTGCTACCTGGAGTTCAGTGCACACCTTTACAAAGCACTATCATTTACCACTCTACTCTACATCCAGGGCAGGCTTTGCCACTGCAGTTCTGCAGGGCCTCATAGCCGTCCCTAGTGCCATTTAGCTCCAGCCTTCCAGCCATAGCTTTGGGATTCAACCCAATTGTAATGACTGCAGCAGTGAAACACGAAGAACATAGTACAGTTGTGTACACTTACCATAAATGTAGATGTTCGAGTGTATTCACTGTTGCAGTCCAGGTTACCCTCCCGCCTTCCCCCTTATTTTTGCTGGAACTTATATTTACTTCTCTAATCTATACAACCTATGTGGTGTATTTGCTTGTAGATGAAGGTAAAATATATTTTGGTGCATGTATCTTTTATTTATTTATTTATTTTTAGCCTACCCTTTTGGGGGCACCTGACATCTGGGGCAAGAAAAACTGAAGAAAATGGTGTCTGCTGCATCTTTTATACCCCTGGCACACTGACGTCAGGGAAGAGGTGACAGCAATCAACGCCCGACCTAGACTTTGGAATTCAGGCCGACTGAGGGTAGCCTGCCAGCAGGATAACCAAATTGTAATGACTGCAACAGTGAATACACTCGAACATCTACATTTATGGTAAGTGTACACAACTGTACTTTCTAAACCAGTATTAGTAATGCTTCATTTGTCTAAACAATTTGCTTTGTATATTGCTGCATCAGAGGTAGGTCTGAGAGTGGTGTTGTCCCTGAATATTCAAGATATGGAGTGTCCTGTGTACTATATTAACAGAATGCTGAAAAAAGATAAAGAGAATATTTAACTATGAAGTGGAGCTTCCAGTCTTTAAAATACTGTTTATTAGGTAAGCATTTCAGTCTGGTATCTGATCCTGTCCTAGTACAGTGGCTGAGTAAACAAACAGATGGCAATACAAATATGTGCCAATGGGCCTTATCCCTACAACCCTTCTAGTACACAAAGACTCACATCATCATCCTCCTGTTTCCCATTTTCTACATGAGGTTGGGGTGTCATGTCAGCTGTCACCATCTCCCTCTCTCTATTCAGTGCCATTCTCCTAACTTCTTTGAGTGTCCTGCTTCACAGGTCCATACACCTCTTTGCTGAATGCCCAAATTTTCTATTGTTTGTCCCAAATCTTCATCACTAGAGTGTCGTGTTCTTCCCTGCATATGTGCTCACACCACCATAATGTGTTCTCTTTGACCTTTTCTGCAGATGTTCATCGTGTTTCACTGTTGCAGTCATCACATTTGGGTTTTCTGCTGGAAGGTAGCCCTCAGTTGGCCCGAATACCAGAGTCTTGGGATTTCTGCGTCGGATGCTGTTGTCTCTTCCATGTCGTCTGGGGTATAAAACATGCAGCCAACGCCATTACATCAGCTTTTCTTGCCGAGGGGGAGCCCAAAGCAGAAACTTTTCGCAAGTGCCAATCGGCCGCTGCCTGAAATTTTCGTCATTCAAGTTTCAATCCTGAAGTCTAAGTACCCCGTTGGGGATCCTTTTTTCTTGCTCTAACTGACGTCAGAAAAAGTTAACAAGTGTCTTGACTGTGGAAAGCAAATACCTCACAGAGATTTTCATTCTTACTGCGTCACCTGTTAAGGCCCAGACCACGATGTTCCTTGCTGTCGGTTTTGTGCCTTGTTCAACACCCAAACTATTTGTCATCGGGCTATCTTTGTCACTAAATTCTTTTGCTCTCATTCTTCGTATTCCGAAATGGCTTCGATAAGCCATCTGACTACTGATTTTCTGAAAAAACGTAAGGATAAAGACAGAGACCGATAGGTCAAAAACTGCCGATAACGCTTCCGTTACGCTAGTCACCAGTCCGCCGGTACTCAGTGAGGCGCTTTCACAGCCCCTGATACCTGCTTCTACAGATTCGCAGGCCTCTACTGAGACCCTTTTGTAGTCCGGTATGCCGTGAGATGCTTCTTCGACTATGGAACCTGTGGATGTCTCTATCTTGGATGGGCCCGGAGCCACTGTGCAGACACCGGCTTCTGAGGGTGTATTCAGACTTTCCGATGTTCGTATTAAACTGAATACTTCGTTTCCGACTAAAACCACCGAATTTCTCAGGCCCAAAATTTGCACTACACCTAGGAAACCGACGACCAAAGCACATTCTCAAACTCCCATGCCACAGAAAGAAATGCTTAGAATGGCTGAAGACCTTATCACTTTAATTAGGGGAAGCCAGCATTCCCCCTCTAAAAGACAAAGAATTGATTTTCCTTCTGATTCTTCAGACCATGAGTCCGATCCCTCTGAGCCTTATGATTACCAGGGCATACCCTTATCTACCTATGAGGATTCTGATGCAGAGGATTCCATTCCATCTGCCTCCCCCCCAGAGTTTTTTTCTTTCGGTGAAACTTTGCATACCTTAAGGGAGCATTTCTGCTGGGAATGCCAGGACTACCCGCAGTCAAAAAAGAGACTCGGGGAATTTTTAAATTTGCCTCAGCACAGGCCTCTAGCTATACCCCTTGTTCTGGAAATTGTAGATGATGTCTTCATGGAATCCATTCTTACCCCTGATACTTTACCACCAGCTCCTAGACAGCCTGACAGGTACTACAGAGTACCTGACTCCCACAAATTTCTATTTAGAAATCCCACTGCAAATCCAGAGACCATTTCCCAGGGACCTAAAGGTATTAAGACCACTACAGCCAAAAACCCTACTCCTTCAGACAGGGATTCTAGGTCTTTAGACAGATGGGGAAAGAAGTTATATACCTCTGCAACCCTTGCCATCAGGGCTTTAAATTGCCAGTTTCATGTGTTGAAGTACTAGCAGCATATCAAGAAACTTCTTTAAGCAGAAAATGTTGTTGATTCCTGATTGTGCAGAAAATAAAGATTTACAAGACTTAATGTATTCTGCAAACCAAATTGGTAAACCTACTTTGCAGTGCGGTTTTGATGCCTTAGAAGCATCTTGCATGGATGCTGTCATGGGGTCTATTTTGCGAAGGCATGCTTGGCTGAAGGAACAAATCTTGCCAGACCATGTCAAAGCAAAATTACTAGATGCTCCATTAAACCAAGATTTATTGTTTGACACACAAGCAGAAGAATTTCTTAAAAAGATGGAGGAAAAAGCTAAATCTATGCAAACTGTTAAAGATTTCCTACAGGTGCAGCCACCTAGATTCAGTAGGCATTGCCCTTCAAAAAACTGGTCCTTTCCAGTCCCTCCCTGGCCTTCTCAGTCCAAACCCAGTGGCAACAGACCACAAAGATTACAATCTCAGGGTATGCACAGATCTAAACAATGGAGTGCTCCCACCTCAAAAACAAGGAGTGGTAAGCCACCCCCTTATGGAAAAAGTTCACAATGACTTGTTCTTGATCCTGCCCAGCCATGCCCAAATACTTGCATCCCTAGGAGGAAAACTCGCCCTGCATGCCAAAAACTGGGAGCACATTACTCAGGACCAATGGGTCTTAAACATTGTAACCCAGGGATACAGATTCTACTTCCACTCACTGCCAACCCTAAGTGGATTGCCAGACCTTCGTCCAAACCACTGGGCAGAAGCTCAAAAGCAAGTACTTTCACTTCTCTGTATCAGGGCTATTCAACCTATTCTAACAGAACAAAGGGGACAGGGTTTCTACTCCAGACTGTTTCTGGTGCCCAGAAAAGAGAACTCTTGGCGCCCTATTCTGGATATGTCAATTCTCAACACCTTCCTGGTGGTACCAAAGTTCAAAATGCTTACACTCCAGCAGCTGCATCCTATGCTAGTCAAGGACTCCTGGCTAGTCACCCTAGACTTAAAAGAAGCTTGACTGCGCATCCCCGTAAGGGAATATTGCAGGAAATATCTATGTTTCAGGGCAGGCCGTATGCACTATCAGTTTGCTGCACTTCCCTTTGGCTTATCTACTGTGTCCAGGGTATTCACAAAGTACCTGGCTCCAGCTATTGCATACTGCAGGCAGAGAAACATTCAAATTTACCCATACTTGGACGATTGCCTGATTCAGGTGGACTGTCAGGAATTGCTTCCTCAGCACCTGACATTTGTAAAGAGACTCCTAACTTGTCTGGGGTATATCATTAACGAAAAGAAATCTCATCTCGTACCCAGTCAAAAAAATGTATTCCTGGGAGCAAGTTTGAACACAACTTCACAGATGGCATTCCTCACTCCAGAAAAGCAGATTTATTTGACAAATTACTTCAAATTACTGGCCACCCAAACCCAGCTATCTGCAAGAAAAATACTGAAAGCCCTAGGGTTCATGGCCTCATGCATTGTACTAATTCCATATGCAAGACTGCATATGAGGAAACTTCAGTGGTACTTAAAATGTCTCTGGTGTTAACAATCTCAGGACCTGGAAACAGTGATTCCTATCATTCCTTGCCTAAGGACAGAGTTCCTTTGGACAGAGGCCTGCATCCACAACAAGGGACTCAATTTCACTTAATCCCCCACCGCCTAAACCCTGACAACAGAAGCATCAGACTATGGATGGGGTCTCACATGGCAGGCAAATGCATTCAAGGCAAATGGAGCCCAGGGCAAATGCGCCTGCATATCAATCAAAAAGAAATGTTAGCTTACAGAATGCACTCACAGCCTTCAAATACCTCATCCTTCCAGGACAACTCTTGATAAAGACAGACAATACCACAGTTGTGTGGTACATAAACAAGCAGGGGGGGACTCATTCCTACCCATTCTGTAGGTTAGCCATGGCTCTGTGAAACACAACCTTGAGCAACCAAGTGCACCTGCAAGCTCAATTCCGGCAAACAAAATTCACTGGCAGACGACTTAAGCAGAAGTCTAATGAACCCACACAAGTGGAAACTGGACCCCAACTCATTCAAGCTTCTAATTTACAGGTGGGGGACACCAGAGGTGGACCTCTTTGCTTCCCCCCCAAAACCATCAATTGAGCAAATTTTGCACCAGAAATCCCCACAGCCAAGCATGGAAAGTGGATGCCCTATCCTTTACATGGGAAAACCTCTTAATCTATGCCTTTCCCCCTGTGCCCCTGCTCTCGAAGGTATTACTCAAGATCAAACAGGACAGGCCAAGGACAATCCTTATTGCACCAGACTGGCCACGCCAGCATTGGTACCCACTTTTACACAGTCTGACAACAGTGCCACCCTGACACCTGCATCAGACCCAGCAGGAGGGACAGATTTTGCATCCTCAGCTGCAACCCTGAACCTAGCAGCCTGGCTTATTCCCTGAATACATCACCAGCAACCCTCAGAAAACAGGTGCTGGATGTCATCCTTGAGGCCGGGAGGCCTAGTACTAGGAAATCCTATTCAGAAAAGTGGAGAAGATGCTATTCTTGGAGCTAGTCTCAGGGAAAGGACACAGCCATGCCCACCTTACCTCAAATCATAGATTATCTAGTGGAACTGCTCCACAAAGGCCTGTCCTTCTCATCAGTTAAGATCCATGCCTCTGTCATCTCAGCTCATTACAATACTGAGCCACCACTCTTCTCTCACCCTCTGGTCAAACAGTTCCTGAGAGGAGCTAACAGTTTAAGACCCCCGAGGAGAGCTCCCACTCCTGCCTGGGACCTTAACTTTGTACTAGAGAAGCTCACGCTTCCCCCTTTTGAGCCTGCTGCTACAGCAGAGTTAAAATTCCTCTCTTGGAAAACAGCCTTACTTGTAGCCATCACTTCAGCAGGAACAGTGTCTGAGTTACAGGCCCTTATGGCTGTGGAACCGTTCATTATCTTCCATGTGGATAGGGTTTCCCTCAGGACTGACCCATCATTTATGCCCAAGGTAGTATCCAGTGTGGCTTTAAACCAATCCATCCATTTACCAACCTTTTTTCCTAATCCTCAGAATAAAGAGGAAAGGATCCTGCACTCCTTGGACGTGCACAGACAGCTTGGGTTCTACCTTGACAGGACTAAACCTTTCAGAAAATCTGACTAGGTGCTAGTCAGCTTTGCTACAGGGGCAGAGAGTAAGAGAGGCAGTAAGGCCATTTCAAAGCAAACCATCTCCAAATGGATAGCACACTGTATTCATTTCTGCTACAAACACCATGGAAAACCTACCCCACAGGGGATCAGAACCCATTCCACTAAGGCTACCTCAACCACTACAGCATTTCTCAGGGGAGTCCCTACCAGGGACATCCTGGAAGCTGCAACATGGAGTTCAGTACATACCTTAACCAAGCATTACCACTTGCCTATCTTTTATAAATCCAGAGCTGGATTTGCTACAGCAGTCTTACAAGGCCTGCTAGCCAGCCCTAATACTTCTTGACTGCCTCCACCCTTCCTCAGCTTTGGGAATCAACCCAAATGTGATGACTGCAACAGTGAAACATGAAAAACATAGTACAGTTGTGTACACTTACCATAAATGTAGATGTTTGAGTGTATTGACTGTTGCAGTCCTGGTTACCCTCCCTCCACCCCCCCCCTGACATTTCTATACTTTCTACCTATCCTCTTTTTTGGCCTTATCTTATGGCAATGGTATTTACTTTTTTACTGGAGGTGTTCCACACCATGTAATTGCTTCCTATTTTGGGGGCTGCTGACATCTGGGGCAGGAAAAACTGATGTAATGGCATCGGCTGCATGTTTTATATACCCCTGATGACCTGACGTCATGGAAAAGACAACAGCATCTGATGCAGAAATCCCAAGACTCTGGTATTCGGGCTGACTGAGAGCTAATTGCAGACAGATAACCCACATGTGATGACTGCAACAGTGAATACACTTGAACATCTACATTTTTGGTAAGTGTACACAACTGTACTTTGGAGCTACTTTGGCTTCTGCTCTTATGTCCTTATTTCTTCATCTGTCCCACTGTGCATCCTACCACCTGTCTCACGCAGTTCCTCTCCATCACCTGTAGCTTTCTGAACTGCTCTGCTCTTCCTTTACTGCCTAGGTTTCTGTACCATACAGCAGTATGGGTCACACCACTGTTTTGTACACCTTTCCTTTCCTTTCTGCTTTTGTGGCATTCTTCTGTCATACACCACACCTGACAGTCTGTGCCATTTGGCTGCAGCTCCTTTGATTCTAGCTTTCACTTCCTCGTTCAGACTTCCATTCTCAATCACCCCTCCCAAATACTTGAAGCTGTTAACCTGTTCCACTGTTTTCCCTTCTATTTCAATTCTCAGCTTCTTCTGATTTCCCCACTTGCTGCAACAGCAGTGACCCACAGGCCTGGATTAAATAATAAGAATGCAGTGGAGTGATTGAGGTCCTGTAACTCATTATTCATTTATTTATTTATTTATTTCCAGTTTAATTACCGGGGAAGTCCACTGGGCCCAGAGAGCCCGTTTTCAGTGGAGGCCTGGGGAGAAAAGCTCCATGAAACAGATTACAGTAAAGATAGCAGTCCAATAAAAGTAAAATTACAAATACTTATCAAATAATACATATCAAATAATACAAAGTGTGAGCAATACTGCCCATAGTAGAAAAATATTTTGCAGATAGATATTAACAAATTCACACAGTTAAAGTCAAAAGCTGTTTACAATATTTACAGAGTTTGAGAGATCATATGAGAATTAGCTGTAGAAGGTTATAGCCAGCTATAAGGTGCTTAGGAACTCAGGAGGATACCCTCCCAGGGGCTTTTGTTAAAGAGTTCTAGGTAAGGAGAATGCAGTTACATTTCCATTTGGAGAAGAGGTAGGTGTAAAGCTGAGTTTTGAAGTTGTTTGTGTTTGACATTGTCCTTAGTGTGGAAGGGAGAGAATTCCATTTCTTACCTAAGGAGAAGGAGAGGAGAAGTTGTCCAGCAGGACGTTTATGTTTGTGGACAGTAATTATGTTTTGGTGTTCAGATCTGAGAGTTGTATTTGGGATGTATGGGGGATGAACTTAAGAGCGGGGCATTTGGCAGGATTAAATATTAGTTTGTGTGCTGGAAGTGATAGAAGAGGATAGGTTAGTTAGTAGCAGGACGCCGTACAGAAGGGAGGGAAGGAGGTAAGAGGCGGCCAGAGTATGCCTGGTAGAAGTAGAGAGGAAGTGGTTGTTCCTGTATAGCATACCTAATTTTTGGTGGGTTTTCTTTATATTTTGCTGAATATGGATGTTGAAACATTTCTTCCACAGCAACAGCTGTGCATATACACTGAATTTGGAGGTAGATTTGGACACTCAAACCCCTGGGTAGGGGTGAGGACAACAATAATAAGTTGTGATGCCAATTAGACCGGATTACATGCAGTGGGACTCAAACCGAGAATGCCTGCTCGTTAGGCGAATGCTCTGCCCAATTCACACTATTGCTTGCATCCACGAGGCGGTCCGATTAGAACCGTTCCATCCAACACTGGCATGCCTCGACCCATAATTTCATACCAATCGTCCGTCCCCCCCGCTCCTCCTCCACAGCAATTATCCTTTCTCTGGGTGCAGGTCACATCTAACCACACCACTACACAATGCCCACTCTCCACTTCTCGGGACCATCACATACGTTGTCTCTGAAACATTTCATAAATTCAGGTTGATTCTTGTTAAGCTCTCAATTAGTTTGAATCCCAGAAATACACTGTAGATCTAACAAAGGATTTTCACATAAATCAAGTACCCGAAGTAAACGTTCATTACCAGTTTCTTCAGAAGGCAGGTTCACAGCAAAGTCCATTGTTTCAGTCATGTGTCCCTCTTGTTAAATAAAACTACAAAAAGGTAACAGATAAAAATAACTCGAGGGTAAGATTGGGAGCAGAAGAAAAAAATTGAAAAAACAAAATACTCCCAATGTACACAGGACTTAGCTTGGATTCAAACTAATCGAGAGCTTAAAAAGAATCAACCTGAATTTATGAAATGTTTCAGAGACTTGGAGAATAAAATGTATAAATATAAAAGGCTGCAGTGGCAGCGCCTACATCTCCAAGCCTCCTTACAACATAAGGTTATTCCAAGAGGACTGCGCATCTTAAATATGCCAAGCTATGGGGACCAATATCCTGAACTGTTATGTAGATGGCAGGAACTTAATTTACAGTTCAGTGCTGGTTATATGAAGCTGTTAATTGATTTCTTTACCCCCATAGAATGTGATTTAAAGAATGAAATCATAGGTATTGAAAAGGTTATCTCTAACCGTTTTTCACCTGATTTAACAGGTGATAAGTTAGAGCATTTGCAAGAGAGTATCCTTTCCTATGACAAGAGGCTCCAGACTACTAAAATAAAAAAACTGCAGAAAGATCTACAAGATTTCTGCAGGCAACACGTTTTTTCCTGGCTGAGAGAACAACCAGGAAGTAATGTTAGAGAAACAGCTGATCATATACGTCATCCTTCAAATAGTGGGTCTACACCTAGAGATGTAGTGAAGACTACGTACTCGTCAGTGGCTGTTAAGCATACAGCCAATGAATTGCCGGCAATGAATAGTGCTGAACACAATACTCCTTCACAAAGGGATATGACTGATACAACGTGCCTGCCATTAACTGCTAACCCTATCCAGTCCACCGAATTATCGGCACTGAATAGTGCGGAACATTCTATATCCTTAGAACTAGCTCCTAGTACTTCTTGCACCAATTCAACGACGATACCTGCTCAGAACAATAACACATCAGTTCTCTCCTCTAAAGAACATTTTTTAGAGAGAACAGAAAGAGCAGGTTTTATGCTAATGAATCCACTGCCCTTCAAGAACAGGTCGAGGAGTGTTACGAGAAAGGGCAGACCCGAGAGAATGATCAGCATGGAAAGGAACACACCCACAACGAAGAGACACCGTTTTTGAATGAAGGTTTGGTTTCTCACCTATCTTCTTTTGTTTTAACTAATGAACAAATTCAGCTCTTAAATAAAGGCTTGTCCTTTATTCCAGCCAGGAGGGCGGGACATGCTGAATTACTAAAAGATTTAAGTTTGTTGTGGAGAAATCTGTCCTTAAAATGTATTTTTATTAATGACAACCATATTGACAATGTTTCTTCATTTAAAAGACCTAGCACATATAAGCCCATTATTGATCCAACAGTACAAACATTTATTGATGTATGTGAAAATGAATTTAGGTCTTTGTTTGATAAGGGCACTAGACTTGGTTTTTGTAATATGTCTCAAAGTGATTATAATGCTTTAAATGCACTAAAAGACCTACATTCCATTGATATTAAACCTGCGGACAAAGGCAATGGTATTGTTATCGTGGATAGAGAGGTTTATATCAATCAAATGAAGCTATTGTTGCAACACACTAGCACTTACAGTTGCATATCTAAACATGTTGTTAATGGGATTATGGAGAACGTTTATTTTCTTGTATTTGACCTTTTAATGACAGGTTTAATAGATGAGAGCTTATTTAAATATTTCAATACACCATATCCTGTCATTCCTAAAATATATGGACTACCTAAAATACACAAGAACAGGGTTCCCCCACCTATGAGACCCATTGTCTCTGGTGGTGGTTGGTGTACTGAAGCTCTATCGATTTATATTGAAAACAGGTTACATCCTTTTCTAGAAGAATGTTATACTATTTTAAGAGATAATAATTTTTTTTAGAACGACTTTATAACAAGATTCAGACAATGGATAGTGACTATATGTTTGTGACCTTAGATATAGAGTCACTTTTTACGTCCATTCCTAATGACTGGGGCATTGAGATGGTTAGAGATTTTCTTAATGGGCAAAGATGCCTTACAAATGATGATGTAAAACTTACATGTAGTTTATTGGAAGTCATTCTTGAAAATAATGTATTTCTTTTTGAAGGAGACTTTTTTCTACAAAAGGTTGGCGTAGGTATGGGCACAGCTTGTGCCAATAACTACGCCAACTTAACTTTGACCCATTGGGAACAGACAACCATCTTCGCTCCAAGCAACTAAGTGACCATATTGCATGGTATGTCCGTTTTGTGGACGATGTCTTTATGCTTTGGAAAGGAAATAATATGGACCTTGAGGAATTGATTACCTACATGAACATGAGTACTAATTTTCTAAAATTTAGTTATAATTGTTCCACAACTGAAATAGATTTTTAGATGTACTCCTTGCTAAATCCGATTTGAATCAGGTCCATAGAAGTATTTACAAAAAAACAAGAAAGAATGCATTACTACATAGAAATAGTATGCATCCTAGGCATATAGCATGTAATGTGCTTAAAGGGCAAGTCTGTAGGACACTTAGACTGCACAACTATGACTCAGAGGCACACAATGCCCTGGCTAAGCTTAAACAGGATTTTTTGCAGAGGGGTTACTCTGTAACTGAAGCATGGAGACTTAGGAACAATAGATATAAATCATATTATAAAGATATGGCTGTAAATTAATGTGAAATTCAAGGGGCAGATGCACATTTGAATAATTACCCTAGGGTTATTTTTCAGTTCTCCAGTGACATCAACAAATATTGTGATGTCATCAAAAGAAATTGGCATATTTTACATATCAATCCTGAGCTGAGAAACAAAATTGATAAAGTACCTTCATTGTCTTTTGGAAATATGTCCCTTAAACAGCATCTGTGTAATAAAGATAGTAACCATACTAGGAGAATATATCAATCTACTCGAATAGGAACTTTTCCTTCTAGAAACTGTTCTGCCTGCCAGTATATTTACTCCAGCTATGTATATATACATCCCACTAGAAAATTCACCATAAATGCTAAACACTATGCAGACTGTCGTACGTCAAATATAGTTTACTTTGCCTTTTGTCAGCAATGCCATGTTTTTTATGTAGGTAAAACGAATCGATTATTAAAAGACAGACTATTAGAACATAATAGAGACATTCACAATCAAAAGTTGAGTAATGCCATAGCAAACCATGTTATGGCCACTGACAAAACACATATTTTTAATTTTTTTGTTATTCAGTCATTGAATGTTAGCCCACGAGGGGGCGACATAGAAACAAAAGTTGAAGCACTGGAACAGAAATGGATTTTATTGTTGGATGCTGAAAATTTTCCAGGACTAAATGGTGCTTTTTCTGTGAAACCCTTTTTGAAACTAAAAAGGCTTAAACATTAGTTTTAGATAGAAGCATCTATCTACATATATATGTGTTTTGTATATATATTTTTGCAAGTTGCATATATATTTTTGTAAATTGTATATATTCTAAAATTAAGTGTGTGTGCTTTACTTGAATTGCATCTATTAATTTTATTACTTGATTGATTAATTAATTGGAACAAATTGGTTCTATTCATTCCTATTTAAACATTTGATGCATTTTAAAGTTTTAGTCTGATGAAGCGACGGTGTATGTCTGCGAAAGTGCTTACTTTTTCTTTTCTTTTTTATTAAAGCCAAGTCCTGTGTACATTGTGAGTATTTTGTTTTTTCAGTTTTTCTCTTCTGCTCCCAATCTTACCCTCGAGTTATTTTTATCTGTTACCATACTTGTTACACGTACCAATATGCCCCCCACAGCCAAACAGGTGAAACATACGAACAAATAAACAAACAAAGTAAGCAAACCACTGCTTCCCAAAGCACAGGTAGGATACTACCAGTGGGAGAAACATTGTGGACCCGCTAAGTCTAATCTAGAAACAAAGACAAGAACGTCCCTTGTGGGACAACCCAAAAATTATAGCATTTTTGGATTCCTGTCATTAATCAGATTCGTCAAGGCAGGGCACGTATGTTCTCTGACTACAAGGTTGGGAAAGCCTGATGATCCATGGGTCAAGACAACGTACGTGAAGGGTCCCGAGAAGTGGAGAGTGGGCATTGTGTAGTGGAGTGGTTAGATGTGACCTGCACCCAGAAAAAGGATAATTGCTGTGGAGGAGGAGTGGGGTTGGGGGGCGATGGGTATGAAATTATGGGTCGAGGCATACCTGTGTTGGATGGAGCGGTTCTAATTGGACCGCCTCGTGGATGCAAGCAGTAGTGTGAATTGGGCAGAGCATTCACCTAACGAGCAGGCATTCCCAGTTCGAGTCACACTGCATGTAATCCAGTCTAATTGGCATCACAACTTATTATTGTTGTCCTCACCCCCACCTGGGGGTTTGAGTGTCCAAATCTACCTCCAAATTCAGTGTATACGCACAGCTGTTGCTGTAGAAGAAATGAACAGCTATGGACCTTCCCTTCAGCCTTCCTGCACATCCTTGGCAATTTTCCCTACTGTCTTTTCTTCTTTGTACCCCTTTTTTTCACCACTTTCCTATCAACCCTTTTTCTTTACTTTTAAAGAAATTAGCATGGGGGTAAGTGGGAGTAAGCATTTTTAAGCAGCAGTAAGCGGCTTTAAGCCTGTTTGCATGGTGGTAAGCAATGCCTACACTGGTTAAACAATGTAGAAGCTGAGTGTAAGAAGTTGTAACTGGAGGGTTAGCATTGCTCACCCTCGCGCAATCCAGCGCAAACCTGCTTACAGTTGCTTAAAAGTGCCTTAGTCACTCTGTATCCAACAGCTCTCGTCCTGCCCAGCAACAAAATAATCTGCACTCCCAAGTTGCAAACCCCAGACCCTGCACACTATAGTCAAAGTGAGTTACCACTAAGCCATGGCAGATACACATACAGCAGAATGTCAAACCTGGGACCTCGGTACAGCAGAACCGAGAGATGATGCTGGGCAGGTGTGTGAGCAAACTGCTGCTTCTCATACCCTTGACAGGATGCTATCAGTGGGAGAAACAGTATAGACCAGCTAAGTCTAATCGGCACAAAAACAGGTCTGTCCCTGGCGGGATGAACCAAAAATTGAGTCAATCTGATGTTTACACGTGTCTCGAAAGATGAACAAGGCAAGGCTCATACGTGCATGGACTAAACAGATGAAGAGCCTGAAGAAACTTGGGTCGAGACAGTATACTGGATGAGTACTGAGATGTGGAGAGAGGGCAATGTGTGGAGGTGTGAAATGGCTAGGCTAGCAACTGGAGAATGGGTGGTTGCTGTGTAAGTGGGGCTCTGGGGGTGGGGACGGAACCATGGGTATGAAATTATGGAAGATATAGGCAAATGAAGCAGCACAGCAATAGTGTAGTGGGCAGAGCATTCGCCTAATGAGCAGGCATTCCTGGTTCGAGCCCCACTGCAGCACAGTCTATTTTACATGGCAAAGCACATTATAACCAATAGCTATGTTGCAAAATCCACTAAATAACGTATATGTATGAACTGGAATACTGCAAGAAATGCACATGTGAAGTATCGGTGTCAGAATGAATAAGGCACTAATAAGCAGGTTTAAGCACAAATAAGCAATAGTTAAGCATATGTTAGCACTAGTAAGTGGTCTTAAGCCCGTTCTTGCGGCAGTAAGCAATGCATACACTGATTAAGCAAATCTGAAGCTAAACACCCTGTAAGCAGATGTAACGGCAGGTTAGCAGTGCTTACCTCACCACAAAACCGCTAACATCTGCTTAAAAGTGCTTTAACCACTTGGTATCCAACAGCCCTTGTTCTGCCCAGCAACAAAATAAACAGCCTCTGCTAGGCTCGAACATAGAAACCCACACACCATAGCCAAAGTGATTTACCACTAAGCCATGTCAGATATACATAACCCTGATGTATTCAAAACATATCAACCAGCCCAGTCATTCAACAGTATAGGGAATGTATTCCAACATGTAAATGTATGTGTGTGAGTAAATACATTAATATCTAAACAGATACAACATATCAGTAGATGTAGATATATATATATATATATATGTAGATATCTGTTTATATATATATAAATATACTCCTTTGTCTTGTCTTGACTACTCCCTTGTCCTGCACCTATCAGTATGATTCTCAAATACATAATTCAGGACACTCTCTTTCTACACATAACTCTATAGATAGATTCACTAGTTTCCCAGTTCCTATTTGCAGGGACTCTTTAGCTATTAAGAAAGTGTTTTATAATAACTGGGATATTCTTACCTCCAGCCAGGAGGTAGGTCCTGTTTTTACACATAAAAAATTTAAATCTTTACGTTCTCTATTTGAAAATAGAGACACTCAATTTATTGTTACACCCCCTGTCATTCACAGTAATAAAGGGATGTTTACTTGTGGAAAATGCGTTGCCTGTAAGAATATTCTTACAGGTGCCTCATATACTTTTAAACATAATAATTTTAAAATACATTATACTACATATTTTGACTGCAATTCAGACAATGTTGTTTATGCAGCTATTTGCACATTGTGTTCAGCATTTTATATTGGTAAAACAATCATGAAGCTGTCTACAAGAATCAGGGAGCATTGTGCGGCTATAAGAAAATGTGATTTTAGTAATGCCCTAGCTAAACACAGTCATATATGTCCTTTGTCTACAGGATTTAAATTCATTGTGCTTGATTATGTTCATATGTTTTGGGGATAGAAATACTTTATTGGAGGTTAAAGAATTAAGATGGCAACTAAGGTTAAATGCTAATGCCCCACCTGGACTAAATGAAAGTTTAAACATTAAATGTTTTTGAAATGGCACAACTAACTACACATTTACTAGTGGTAGGCTTTGTTTACTTTTGAACAGGGTTCTAAATACATTATACATAATTCAGTTAGTGGAATGTCTTGCTTCAACAGGATTCTTATTACATAATTCATGAGTTATATTTCCTAATTGGTCTACAGTATGACTTGTCATTTCACCATTACTTTGGTTATATATACAGGATTGTATTGTAATTGTATGTTATTCTGAAGAAGTCCAACATATTAAATTGGATGAAAGCGCTAATTACTGGCTCTCAGTGTGTTTTTTCGACATTGCTATTGGATAATTCTGATTTTTACGAAGTTTTTGGATATAGTTTCAGTTCTTCGTTGAATTTTAAAGAGTTTTTCAGTGTGTATATATATATATATATATATATATATATATATATATATATATATATATATATATAGCCACACATCTGTAGATAGCAATGGTAGATTGACAAATACAAATATGTCCACAGGCACCGTTAATGGGGTTGAGGCTCCCCAAGCAATATACGTCATGTATGAATAGGCATACCCCCCACCACAGCCAAACACGTCCACCCTGCAGTACACTAAAGTGTTACAGATCCCATAAGCAGGACCTGACATGACATGTGCACAACATGTAAACAGTACTACAACCCACCTGTATGATGTCAGGTGGGTATTGGTAACCTGTCATGCAGTACAGTGTGGCTCCCATAGGAAATGTAAAATATAGAAGCTATCAGCATCCCCAGGATACATATACACAGACACGTGTGTGTGTGTGTGTGTGTGTGTGTGTGTGTGTGTGTGTGTGTGTGTGTGTATGTATGTATATATATATATATATATATATATATATATATATACATGTGACTACACAGACACGCAGATATATGTACAGTAAGATACATATGTAGAAGGTGCACACAGTATGGAACAGCCACTATGTCTACTGTTCACACCTGAACAACTGAACACTGTATGGGCCACACATACAATTACAATCATCGCCTGCAACATATACCCACAGATAGGTCATAGGTAAAACACCACACACAGCGTTGCAGACATAGGAAACCTTTATTTGTGTACTATTACAGTTCTATATGCCATGCCATATAGCTGCGCAGACACTGACATCCATATAAACAGAGTAATGCAACTGTGAAACAGTGATACTAATACAGTAGGCTGAAAAGGTTCACAACTGTCGCTGTCCAGGCCAATGCCTTCATAATGTACAACAGTAAAGACAGTCTGGGCCACAGGATACCAAACAATCAACAGTATGTAATACAGGTGTATAGTTCAGCAGCCTCCATCTACACTCTGTACAAATTCACTAGGTGTTGGAAGACTTAAGTTGACCAAATGGAATGTAACTGTTACATAACAAGGCATAACGGACACCATCACAAGCACACTGACAAACAGAACAGTCTTGTATGGCAGGAGCCAGTAGGCCTGCGTTAACCCAATATATGTGAGTAATGTAAATATAGGTGTAACATTGTAGGTCAGTTATGGTGCATCCCCCCCAGACTCAATACTACAGGCCCATATACCACTGTTACATACACTGGCCTCTAGAGTGCATAATGGCATACATGTATAGTTTTGGTGTAGCCCACACATATATGGCCCCAGCACCACTGTATGTGTGGGGGATACAACAGCAGTGGACTCATGTTAGCAATGGCAGTGTGATATACACACAGCCCACTACAGAACAACCCCTGACAGCATGTCATATGTGCAAAGCTTTGTATATAGGTGGAGGACAGAGGCTGGAACACAGACCCATATATGGGAAACTGTTGCCATACACTAAGCAAGTTGCTGGTGTTACTGGATAGTCTGCAACATACCCTTAGCCAGGCAGTTGAGGTTAGAAACATAAATGGATGTAGCCATGTACTGATAGCACTCAACACACACTGCCAGTGACATATTTGACACAGCACCTGTGTGATGGACAGACAAAACTTGATAGGCACACCTCTGGCCACCAACAGGATAGGCCCACAGTTTAGAGCTATGCAGACAGACTGCATTCCAAGGTAAACTAGTATGTACACACACACCCTATAACACCAGTACTATACAAAGCATAAGACAACTCTACTCGCACACTGTCTGTAGTTCTGGAACCTCCTACAAATATCTAGCTGGCCTAAGTGTGCAGGTTCCCCTGGAAGAGGTACTGCTACCTGCTGTCTGTAATATTGATGCCCACACACAGGAAGGATGTCCGTCACACAGGAAAGGTAAAGGGACCACGCCTACATGATGTAGGGATTTATAGTAGCTGGTTGCCATGACAGTGGTAATTGGAAGTACTACACAGCAAGCTGCATGCAGTTAGCAAGTGTAGGACACTAATTGGTCCAGAGGCCATCACCTGATCAAGTGCATCATCTACTAACGCCAGGCTGCAATCTACCCCAAACAGCTCAGTACACTCACAGGAGAGAAAAAGCAAGCAAGAAAAAAAAAAACGGGAAAAAAGAAAACTCACAGAACATTTACAGCTGAAAACGCAGCCATCTACGCAGCTGCCAGTCATTAATACATACTTCCCACAACAGGTATGTGAAGTATATGTACATGTATTATTTCCTGGTCCATAGTACTGTGATAGATGATGTGGAATGTGTTATATGTGCCAACAGGTTTTGTTGTGATGGTGGTCAGCTGAACAACTGCTTTGGACAATAGTGTTTGTCCCTCTGAGTAGAGGGCCATAGTTGTTAAGTGTGCAGGTCAGCACTGACAGAATGTAAGCCATCATAGTGTGTGTTGTGTAATGGGGATTATGCATATGATGTGGCCAATAGCCGGTGGTGGAAATAATGCCAGTATGATGGACATGTGGGAACCACGGACCACCACTGGCAGGATACCCAGGTAAATCCATAATTTAGCATGGCAGAATGCCATAGGTGTGTAATAGAGTTACCTGCAAACAGGTCCCACATATACCCCACCAATGTCAGGCCATGTCCATATGTGGCACCTGTCCATGTTGTAGCAAGGCAGAACAGTGCAGCTGTGCAGCGAGGTGTCGTGAGATTGTGGAGCTGATGTCTGAATGTACCCCACATATAGGTATGCATATGTGTACATATGTCACAGATATAATATCTAAGTATAAATGTATATCAGCATATATGTCCAGAAACATGCATATACCCATGTGTAGACATATATATGTGCACATATATATGAAGTCACATATATCTACACACATATAGATAAATACCGATATGCAAATGTCTACATCTGTACAAACACACAAACAGATATGTATGGAAAGACATGCCTAGCACCATAATGCCCCTGCCTGTGACGTATGCAATGGGAATATGGGGAAGTATGGCAGATACACATGTGGAGGTGCTCAGGATTGGTAGATATAGAGGACAGTCTACAGGGGTGGTATGTGACATGTGGTGGGTAAACACAGTGGATGGTGTGTGTGGTCTGTGATGTGGACACCCCATGGGCCCCAGTATGGGCACAGTGGGAACAAGGCTCCCACCAACTGCCACTCACAACAACAGTCCACGTCCTGAAGGTGCCAGGTCTGTTGGCTGAGCAGGAGGAGCATGTTGGCTGTGTGAATGTGTACTGGGTGCCTCAGACTGATGTAGCACATCCCTCATGTGTCTGTGAAGCCTGGTATGGAACAGACCCTAGACTCAAGCTCAGGGGACACGAACATGTTGGTGTGTGCCCTGAGGGGGGGGGGGTGGGCCAACATCCCCTGGGTAGTTCCACCTGATGATATTACTGTAACACTACACGAGGAGGCCCCAGGTTGGTACACACATGTGATGTGGCCAGGTATCCTGGTCAGATGGGTGTGGAGAGGTGGATTAGCTGGCCAATGGAACATATACATGTTATTGTTTCACTGTCATAGTACATATGTTTTTAATAATAGTCTACACAATCCCGGTACATGTTCAACAGCTTGCATAGAACCCCCCCATAACACAGATTGTCAGATGTGCAGCAGTCTCAGAGCAACCATACCACTGGCATGTATGTAACCAATAGTGGTCCTGACAGTGGCATGCAAGTGAATAGTCTGTAACAGGCCAGCAATGTTAGTGTCCACACAGGGGACATGGCTACAATCACATAGCAGAAGGTGTGGTACAATACACAATCTGTCCAAATGGTAGCTAAGCTGTAGTCATACCTAATGAATTGTGTGTATAGTCTGTTGAAGCTGATTTGGTGGGGGGGGGGGGGTGACAGAGATGTGTATTACGAATTGTGGTTACCTTGCTGTATGAGTTGCTCAGACCTGTTTCCATCTTTGTCTTTCAGCCAAGATGGCACATGCATGGTTGCCCACCTTTTCCCAAGCGGAGAATGATGTGCTGTTTGGTAGGGCTGCACATGAGCAGCAGGAGCGGACCGCTTTGTTGAATGACCTAGTCTACAGGGTCGTAGATGTCGTACTGCACAACCACAGTTATGAACAGGTCCGGCATCATTGTACTGACCTGCTTCACAATACCCGTCGGCATGCTGCTGCAGTCTGGGGGGATCACCTCGTCACGGAGGAGTGGAGGCCATGCCATCCATCCCCCCGACACGTGTGGAGGAGCTCCTGGCCAGCCTCGTGGCTCCTGCTCATCCGGAACACCATCAACCACTGGACCCCTTCATGGAGGTGGGTGTCACCCACACACCAGCCGAGGAGCGTACAGGTAAGGACACAGGGCACATCAGTAGACCACTGTTGTGTAAATATCCGCAGTGGTACAGGTAGATCATGCATATCTGATATGTCATACAACTATTGTGTTGCTGCATTGTAGTGATAAATAGATGTCCAGATGTGGTAGTGTTGTGGGAATTTACGGTTGATGTATTGTAGTACTGCACCCAGCCTGTAGCAGTGCCACAGGTCTGGCTACTGACATTGCATCTCTCACCCACTAATGTAAGTCCCTCCGGGGTAACAGCAAGGAAGCAGCCTGAAGCTGGTAGCTATGTCTTATGTAGATGCATGGCAACACACCGGACATGTAATGGTGATGATGTTCATCGTGTTACCCTGCTGCAGTCATCACACTTGGGTTATCCTGTCGTCAGGCGGTCCTGCAGTCGGCCGGAATTCCAAAGTCTTGGTCCAGTGTCGGTTGCTGTCGCTTCTTCTCTGACGTCAGTGCGCCAGGGGTATATATAATGCATCCGATGCCATTTTCTTCAGTCTTTCTTGCCGCGCGGTGCCCGAAGCAGAAGCAGTTCGCAAGTGCCGGTCGACCGACTCCTGAGATTTTCGAAGTCGAATTTCAGATCCGAAGTCTTCAATAAAGCTAAGTACCCCATTGGGGAAACTTTTCTTGCCTCAGACCGATGTCAGAAAAAGTTAACAATTGTATTTCTTGTGGAAAGCAAATACCTCATAAGGATTTTCATTCTTACTGCATACCTTGCCTAGGCCCAGACCATGACATCACTGGTTGTCGTTTTTGTGCTAGGTTTAATAAGCGTAATATAAAAAGACGCTTTGACTTCACTAGATACTACTTTGGTAGAATATTTAACTATACTATGCTGTCTGAGCAACCGACTACCGGCGTGCACAAAAAACGCAGGGATAAGGACAGGCAGCCTAGACCTTAGCCAGACTCTGAGGCCTCGGCTGGTCCAGTCTCCGGTTCACCGGTCTTCAGTGAGGCTCCGACGCAGCCTCTGACTACTGCAGAGCTGGAACCCGAGACCGCTTCGGAATTTTGGCGGAGAGTCCTAGGCCGACGCAGCCATTTTGTTTAGCCCCTTCCGACGACACTGCTGATAATGATGTCGGTACTGCAGAAACACCTTCAGTTTTTGAAGGCGTGTTCAGACCGACGACGCTCACCATAAAAACGTATTCTAAGACTAAGACTCCTATTAAACCAAAAAAGACTGCACTTGAGTCTCCTGTTCAAGGCCCCATGCCTAAGAAACAGATGCTCAAAATGGCTGAAGATTTGATCTCTTTAATCAGGGGTTCCCAACCCCCACCTGACAAAAGGCCTAGACAAGAGGAAGATTATGCCTCCTCTGAACAAGTGTCTATTTCCTCAGGCTCCTCTGAGGACCAAGATTACGCCTTCTCCCCTTATGAAGATTCTGATGCTGAGGATTCTAGTCCCTTAGCTTCTCCTCCTGAAGACTACTCCTTTGGGGAAACTTTACACACTATGAGGGAACATTTTCACTGGGAAGGTCAGGACTACTCTGACTCTAAGAAAAGACTCATAGAGTTTCTTTTACTCCCCCAGCACAGACGACTTGCCATCCCCCCTGTTTTAGACATTGTGGATGATGTTTACTTAGAATCCAGTTTGAACCCAGATTCTCTGCCTCCTGCTCCAGCAAATCCTGACAGATACTATAGAGTGCCTGATTCCCACAAATTCCTTTATAAAAGCCCTGTTGCTGACCCAGAGACTATCTCCCAGGGTCCCAAAGGGGCTAAGGCTTCTATGGCAAAAAATCCTGTACCCTCTGAAAGGGACTCCAGAGCACTAGACAGGTGGGGGAAAAAGGTTTACACCTCAGCCACTCTAGCTATGAGGGCACTAAATTGCCAATTTCACATGCTAAAATATCAGCAATTTCTAATGTCTCAGTTAAAACAAAAAATGAGTACACTCCCTCAACAGTCTGAATTGAAAGAAATGCAGGTTCTGTTGCATGCAACTGAACAGGTGGGCAAACATACTTTACAATGTGGGTTTGATTCTTTGGAAGCTTCCTGCAGAGCAGCTGTCACTGGGTCTGTTATACAATAGGCATGCTTGGTTAAAGGAACAAACCCTGCCTGATCATGTTAAAGCAAAGCTTCTAGATGCTCCCTTACAGCAGGATGTTCTTTTTGGAGTTAAAGCAGAAGTGTTAAAGAAAATGGAGGATAAGGCAAAATCTATGCAGACAGTTAAAGATTTTCTACAGGTACAGCCCCCTCGCTTCAGCAGAAATTGGCCAACAAAAAATTGGTCCTTTCCAACTACTGACAGACCACAGAGGGGTAAATACAGACGTCCCAAGAGGCAGAGGACAACCACAAGCCCAGTACAAACCTCGACAATGGGGCACTGCAACACAGAAGGGAGGAGAAGATAGGTCCCAAACTACCAGAAGGCAAACTCAATGACTTGCACCTCATCTGGCCAAGCAGCACTCTTGGCAGCCCCCTTAGGAGGAAATATCGCACTTTTTTTCAGACAACTGGCACATTGTCACAAAGGACAAATGGGTCCTAGACATAATTTCACGAGGATACGGATTCCATTTTCACACCTTGCCAATGAAAAGAGGAATGCCAAACCTGCCACAAAATCAATGGGCAGAGGCACAAAAACAAATTACAGCTCTCATGGACATGAGAGCCATTCAACTGGTACAGACTCCAGAGCAAGGCCAAGGATTTTACTCAAGACTCTTTCTAGTTCCCAGAAAGGATGATGCCTGGAGACCAATTCTGGACCTTTCAATTCTAAACACCTTCTTACAAGTACCCAAATTCAAGATGCTAACACTATAGCAGCTTCTTCCCATGTTGGGCAAGAAAGCATGGCTAGTAACGTTGGACCTCAAGGAGGCATACCTGCATGTCCCTATCAGACAAAGTTGCAGAAGATAGCTCCGTTTCATTGCAGGTTCAACCCATTACCAATTCTCTGCACTGCCCTTTGGCTTATCTACTGCGCCCAGGGTCTTCACAAAATGCCTGGCACCAGTAATTGCATACTGCAGACAAAGAGGAATTCAAATATACCCATACCTGGATGACTGCCTCATCCAAGCAGAAAGCAAGGACATCCTCTTACAACATCTGGCTTTTGTAAAACATGTTCTAAGTTGCCTGGGGTACACAGTAAACGAAAAGAAATCAAAGCTAGTACCCTCACAAAATATGACATTCCTGGGTGCCAGCTTAAATACAACGGCCCAGAAGGCTTATCTGATGCCAGGCAAACAACTACAACTGACTCAATATTTCAAAACAATGGCAACAAAGACCCAGCTACCTGCAAGAAAAATTCTGCAGGCCATGGGCTTCATGGCATCTTGCATACTACTAATACCATTTGCAAAGCTGCATATGAGGAAATTACAGTGGTACCTAAAATGCGTATGGTCTCAACACAGCCACAGCTTGGACACAATGATATCTCTCATTCCCTGCCTACAACAGGAGTTTCTATGGTGGTCACAGGCATGTCACCTCAACAAGGGTCAGCCTTTCACCTTGCCCCCAGCCAGGCAAACTATGACAACAGATGCATCGGACTATGCTTGGGGGGCACACATGGCAGGACAGTGCGTTCAAGGCATATGGACTGCAGATCAAAGGAATGTGCACATCAACCAAAAAGAGATGCTAGCTGTACAGAATGCTCTGACAGCCTTCAAGAATCTATTACAACCAGGACAACTTACAATAAGGACGGACAAAACCACAGTAATGTGGTATATAAACAAGCAAGGGGGCACACACTCCTACCCTCTATGCAGGCAAGCAGTGACCTTGTGGAACACAACTCTGGCTTATCAAGTTCATTTACAAGCTCAATTCCTGACAGGAAAACAGAACACATTGGCAGACGACCTCAACAGAAACATCATGGATCCCCAAAAGTGGAGACTGGATCCACAAGTATTTGCAATGATAACTCAAAAATGGGGCCTTCCAGACATAGACCTGTTTGCCAGTCCTCAAATCTATCAACTAACAAAATTTTGTACAAGGACACTTCACCATCAAGCTTGGAAAGTGGACGCACTCTAATTCATTTGGAAAAACCTGACAGTATATGCCTTCCCTCCATTGCCTCTCCTCACAAAGGTGCTTCTGAAAGTCAGAAAGGAGAGACCGCGACTGATACTCATAGCTCCAGACTGGCCACGCCAGCACTGGTACCCACTATTGAGGAATATGGCCCAGGGCCCACCTTGGATTTTAACACAAATTGCCTATTTGCTAACACAACAAAACAATCAGATTCTTTACAGCCAACTCAAAACCTTAAATCTGGCTGCATGGCAAATCACCTAAGCATCCAGCCAGCTCCTCTTTCCCAAGCAGTTATGGATGTTATTCTGGAAGCTAGGAGGCCCAGCACCAGGAAGGCCTATTCGGATAAATGGAAAAGGTTTTACGCCTGGAACCAAGCTAAAGGACAAAACACACTTCAGCCTCACATGCCTCAGATTCTACAGTACTTAACTGAGATGTTGCACAAAGGACTTTCTTTTTCATAGGTTCATAGGTTAGTACTAAGCTAACTGCCCTTGTGAGCCATTTTAAGCTTAGCCAATTATCCCTTGTGAGACTCAAACCCTGCACCTTGTGTTTGTAAGGCAAACACCTTAACCATAGGCCACCCTCCCAACCCGGATTTCTCGAAGAGCAACAGTGCCAGGCCGGTAACGATGAGGCTTCTTGACACCTCCAGTAGCCGGAGCACTTTTGCGGGCAGCCTTTGTAGCAAGCTGTTTACGAGGAGCCTTTCCACCGGTAGACTTCCTAGCGGTCTGCTTTGTTCAAGCCATAACGGTAACCAACAGCTGGTCTTCCTAATTTCTTCCATTAAAATCCATGCATCAGCTATTTCAGCCCACTACAACATGGATCCACCCTTATTTTCCCATTCACTTCTAAGGCAGTTCCTCAGAGGGGAAAAAAACATTAGCCCCCCCCAGGAGAGCACCTACACCAACATGGGACCTCAATTTTGTTCTGGAAAAACTTACGCTACCTCCATTTGAACCAGCTTTCTCTGCAGATCTACAGTTTCTAGCATGGAAGACTGCCCTGCTGCTAGCAATAACTTCAGCTAGAAGAGTCTCAGAGCTGCAGGCACTAATGGCAGTGGAACCTTTCCTCATTTTCCATCAAGACAGAGTTTCTCTATGAACTAATCCTTCCTTCATACCTAAGGTGGTTTCCAGTGTGGCTTTAAATCAAACCATCCACTTATCCACCTTCTTCCCAAACCCACAGAACAAAGGAGAAAGACTCCTTCATTCCTTGGACATTCACAGACAACTTCGTTACTACTTCGATAAAACTAAGATTTTCAGAAAATCTGACCAGCTCTTTGTATCTTATGCTACAGCTTCACAAGGGAAGGCTATATCAAATGAAACCATTTCCAAATGGATAGGACATTGCATTCGTTTTTGTTATACCCATCATGGAAAACCAGTTCCTGCTACCATTAGGCCCCACTCTACCAGGGCAACAGCTACATCTACAGCCTTCCTCAGGGGGGTTCCAACCAAGGACATTCTGGAAGCTGCAACTTGGAGTTCAGTACACACCTTTACCAAACACTATCACTTACCACTCTACTCTAAGACTAGAGCTGGCTTCGCCACTGCAGTTCTGCAGGGCCTTCTAGCCCCCTCTAATCCTCTATAACTCGTCCACCCATCCTTAGCTTTGGGATTCTACCCAAGTGTGATGACTGCAGCAGGGTAACATGATGAACATAGTACAGTTTTGTACCTACCATAAATGTAGATGTTCAAGTGTACACCCTGCTGCAGTCCAGGTTACCCTCCCTCAATCCCCTCTGATCTAACTGGCTAAATCTCTACAATACCTTCCTGATGTATTTGCTTATAGCTGGAGGGATTCTGTGTTTGTGCAAAAATTACTGAATTTGGTACTAATTACTGACCACCTTTTTGGGGGCACCCGACATCTGGGGCAAGAAAAACTGAAGAAAATGGCGTCGGATGCATTATATACCCCTGGCGCACTGACGTCAGGGAAGAAGCGACAGCAACCGACACCGGACCAAGACTTTGGAATTCCAGCCGACTGCGGGGACCGCCTGATGACAGGATAACTCAAGTGTGATGACTGCAGCAGGGTGTACACTCTAACATCTACATTTATGGTAGGTACAAAACTGTACTTTATATTCCATGCACACATCTAACACACCTACCCTGAATGCATGCTGCACATGTGCATGTATTGTTGCTTTGAAATGCATGGTCTCACAGGGGCGAGCATGATGGTGTATTGAAAGGGTATGTCACACACCTGCATGACAACTAACATCCTCCCATTGTGGAATGTGTCCACAGGGGGTAACATACTGTCGGTAGACATGGCCTACAGTAGCGACATGTTCTGAACAACTCCCATATACAGTGCAACACCAGTGTACATACCTGTAGGGCAATGCCAACTGCTACTGAGATACACTATGACATACGGCATTACAGTAGTCCATGTTATCAGCTGGGTCTAAGCTGCAACATGTGATGTTCAGTGTATAGGACACTGCAAGCTGACTCATGTGTAGGGCTTACCTGTCATACATCTGCATAAATGCTGAGGGGGAAGGTCTCAGTATGAAGCACCATTGCACTGCAGCAGGGATCCTAAGGATGTTAGGAATGGCTCTATCTGCATATAGTCTGGTCCAGGACCTGTGGCGGCCGTAACCCTACCCACACTGCAGTAGTGATGGCATTGTATGAACACCATGGGATTTGCACATGAGTAGACCTTGCAATCATGCAGAATAGGGGGACATGTAGGGTAGGCTGAACATATGCTTGCAATTGCAGAAGGCCCAGGTTGGTATACCCCTGCCATGAGCAGTGACTACTGTAGTACACACAACAAAAGGTGTGATAGACCATCATGATAAGGATGTGCACACATATCCCCACATGGTGTGTATGCATTGCGGTCAGCAGCCGCACACCTAACACAATCTGTAGACACTACATGTAAAAGTACAGGACATGTATTACATACCGGGCATGTGTACAGCTAAGATCTGCAGTGCTGTGGTCCCATGGCAGATCACAGATGTTTGTGTAAAAGCATTAAAGGTGTGTACACCCCCCATAGCCGTGGTATGCTCTGATGGTTGTCAGTGTAAGCATTTCTGCAGTGGCCATACATGGTCTGTTGATGTTGACAGCTGTAAATCAGGCATCAGGGATTCACCAATGACAACAGTCCACATATCATCCCAGCTATGTGTTGCTGAAACACATAGGGGCTGTGAGAGGTACAGCTGGCATACCTGACATGGTACTACGCATTCCGCAATGGGTTGGACACCTGTGAGATGTGGTGCACAGTAAATGGCAGGGGGCAGAACATGTGCACAGCAATAATGTGTACATGGGTGCAGAGGTATCCAGGGGAAGGGGCATTACCTAGTCACAGCACATGCAGCATACACATGTGTAACCTTTCAAGCATAGTGTGAGTGTAGCTGAACTTCTTGCTGTTCTGTACCATATGTTCTGCATGTTGGCAGATGGGTAATTGGAGGACTGTGTGTATGATCATTGTGCAACCTCACCTGTAGTGTGTGTGTGTGTGTGTGTGTGTGTGTGTGTGTGTGTGTGTGTGTGTGCATCCTGGTGGTTAGTTAGCCTGCAGGGTCACTCTGGCAAAGTGTTGAGAGGTAGATGCATGTATGATGCTTGTGTGCATGTGCGTGTTTGTCTGTGTGGCCATGTATGCACATGTGTGATTGTGGGTGTTCATACGACTGTACCCCCCCTTTGGGACCGTGCAGTACATGGACATGGAGTGCCACGTTGCACACCAGGAATACCTGTCATGTACTCACAGGACAGCAAATAGTATAATATGGCCTGTAGCTTGGATCAGGCATCCAGAGGGAAGGTAGACCCCAGGTACACACTTAATATTGCTGTCAGCGGAGAGGTCACCTACAGCCCATGTATGCAGCTGAACAGATACATTGGGGAAGTAATAGTCAACACCAGGGAGTGTATCCACATATTACAGCTGACACATGATGAGCCAATGGAGCAGCATATTCGGCATGTACTGAGCATTACATACACATGGCACACCAGTGGGAGCTGTTATGGATACAACATAGTAGCCCACACATGTAGGGGCCATGCACATCATTCCGGCCATACAGAGGATGCATACCGAATGACAGCATTGAGGCCTTGTTACTCCACCACACACAGGTCAGGCAGGTAATGTAGCAACAAGCCTTGTGTTGTGCCCACTTCTGTGGGCATTTAGAGGACTGTGATTTTAGAGTGATAGCAATGTGTTTATGTTAACAAGTGTGATGCAGGATGGTGTAACACATGGACGTATATGTGGGAATGTCTGTAAAGCCATGGACAAGTAGGTAGTACGGAGATTGTGTGTGTGTGTGTGTGTGTGTGTGTGTGTGTGTGTGTGTGTGTGTGTGTGTGTGCGTGTGTGTGTGTGTATACTGTTAAGCAATGCTGTACAGGTTTTAAAATGCAGTTATTGTTTTCCCCTACAGGTGGTGAGGTGGGTTAGGGTCCCTCCTGCACCCATTGTGATGTAGGTGTCCACACATACACTGATGATGATGATGATAATGGTGAAGCACAGGTGGGGTTGTCAGGGGCTGACACTGTGCCAACATTTGGCATCCCCCTTTTAACCACCCTACCCGCACACAGTTACAGTGCTTATACACACTCCAGCACCAGTGGCCATAGCAGAGGGATAGCTGGCATTCAGTAGCAGTGCACTGGAACATGTGGAAACCATGTCTACTGTCCAGTCACAGCAGGCATAGCCGCATGTCCAGCAGGCTGCCAGGCTGATGTCCCAGGGTGCTCAAGGTAAGGCCGCTGGACATCATGCCCCTGGCATAGGCAACATAGCTGCAACCAGGAGAAGTATGTTCCAGGCTGTGATTGTGGCGCAGGCACGTATTGAGTATTACACCAGACAGGACCTTAGGCTGCAGAGGGCTGCACTCACATCTGTAGGTGACAACCTCCGTGAAGTGGCAGCTGCCATCCGTGCTTCTACCGAGCAGGCGGATAGATGGCATGATGAGATGATGGCCCTCATCAGCCGTGGTGTGTCTGTGCTTCAACATGTGGTGGGGATGTAGCAACGCCCACGTGGACATGGGCCAGCAACACCAACAGCTGGCACTCAACGTGGGCATGCTAGGACACCAAGAGGCTCCCGTAGTGGCAGTAGCAGCCCCGGGAGTGTGGGGGGGTGCTGTCCACACCACAACAGGCCACGTGCACATGGTCCTGGCCAGTCCCAGGAGGGATGTGGTACCAGCGGACAAATAGGTTAGAGTAGCACTTCAACGCCTGTACCGGACGTGCCTGTGGAACCCCTGGCAGGCACAGTCCATGGCCAGAGGCAGTGAACTGCACACCCTGCCAGGTATGGTCTGCTGACAACTTTTTTTGCTGCAGCATATACTTTTTTTGGTTTGTCTGATACCAGTGGCACTCTATATTTTTTTACAATTTGTTCTTTCTGTTTGTCTACTGGTGTTATGGCTGAGAGTTTGGGACAAGAGACATTTTTGAGTCCTGATGGAATATTGAATGGAATACAGTCAAATGATGTAACTATGCTGGAAACAAGTGTTAATTTAACCAAGATGACCACACATTCCCTTATCTGTGTAAGTTTTGATGAAGTGGATAAGGTGGATTTAAATGTAGACTGTGATGAAATGGCACTGTTTAAGAAGACATTGAGAGAACTGGAAGATAAAATGTTTAAGCACAAAAGATTATTGTGGCAACACTACCACTTGGAGGCTGCTATTTATCATAAAATAGTCCCCAGAGGGCTCTAAGTGCTGAAGATGCCCTCCTATGGTGACAGCCTGCCTGAACTCTTGAAAAGATGGCAAGTATTGAATCTGCAGCTAAGCCTGGACTACATGGCTCTATTAAATGAATATTTTTGACCAGAAGAAGAAGTCTCTAGCCAGTGAGATTAATGACTTAACTTTATACTTGTCCAGCTCCTTTAAAGGAGAAGTATACTTGCAGCTAATTGATGAACTTCTGTTGAATATTTCCCTTTTTGAAAGGAAACAGGAGAAAGAGAAAATAAAAAAAGCTACGAAGCAAATTCGTAGATTTCCATGATGGGAACGTCTTCTCGTGGCCGAGAAACAACACATTAGCTGAGTGTATAACGTCATCAACAGTGTGCGTATTATTGAGGCCAACAAGCAGCAATATGCAACAGCAACGTGGTAATACACAACGGGCAGTGAAAACTGCTATGCAAAAACAGTTTGATACACAGAAGGGGCATTCTGTAAATGGTAGTGTCACCATAGCCCAGAAACCAGCAGAAGAAATAAATTTATCAGAAGGCAGCAGAGATGGAGCTAATATCTTGAACGAGTGTCTCGAAGATCTAGGACAGACCAATGTACAAGTGGGTGCTATTGACAAGGGGAATATTGCAACAGTTGGTGTGGATATGGTTTGAAAAAATGTAAGTACTGTTGTTTGTGCTTCTAGGATGGAAGGAGTGCACGTTGATATTGATTCACAAATGGACGTTGCACAAGATTGTCATAGTTGCTGGTAATACTGGCACAGCTACTATAGCTTTGAACATGATGGCTATCCCCAATAATATAATAGAAGGGGAGGTTAATGACTTTGATTATGGTGCTGATAAAGATGTAGTGTTAAGTGGTCTTACAAAAGAATATAACAATCAAGTAGTAAGATCAAAAGTGCTGACCAAGCAAAGTATAGTGACTGCCTCAAATGATAGATTGTCTTCGGCTTTTTTGGAGAAAGCCCTGCCTATAAGACAAGAAAAGAGAATAGGAAGGTCACACAGTCGCAAGAGAGAATTGAGATCGAGAGCAAATCCTCCACCTGTGGTGAAAGGTCCAAGTGCTTTGGGCCCACAGGCACGCAGTCGAAGATAACTAATCTAGTTTTTAATCCGTCTTCCACTAAACTGACATGAGAACAAGTGATAGTGCTAAATAAAGGTCTTTCATTTATACCTGCTACTAAACTTGATTTAGTGGAAACAATTTTAGAATTAAAAATGTTTGCGAGAAATGTGATGTTAAAAACAGTTTTTATGGATGAGCATAGTGCTTCCAATGATGGCAATGTTTTTAAGAAACCCAGTACTTTTATACCAGACAATTCACCAGCAATGGAGGCTTTTATTAATTTATGTGAAGATGACTTAAGGAAAGATTTTAGTGGAGGTAGTCAATCAAATTTTTTTTAACTTGTCTTGTAAGGAATATGAGGCCTTAAATTCATTAGTGAGAGATGAGCACTTGATTATCAGACCGGCAGACAAAGGAGGTGACATAGTGGTTGTAGATAAACAAGTTTATATGGAAATAATGTATGACATGCTTCATGATAGAAAAGTGTATGCAGTTCTACAGAAATATCAGGTGAATGGCATTATAAATAGGTTGAATTTCTACCTGTATGATCTGCTGATGACAGATTTAATAGATTATTCATCGTACACATACTTCTCTGTTGAGCACCTAACTATACCTGTGATATATGGTTTGCCTAAAGTGTGCAAAGATCCTAGTCACCCACCCTTCAGACCCATAGTATCCGTCAGAAGTTGGCTCACTGAGTCAATGTCCATATATGTCGAGAATCAACTTTGATGGTTTCTGGATAAAATAGAAACAGTGTTGAGGGGATAGTAAGCAGTTTTTAGAACATCTGTTCATTTGGGCGAGGCATAGAAATGAGGAAGTGATCAAAAAAGCTTTTTTTGTAACCCTAGATGTCAATTCTCTGTTCACGGTTATTCCTAATGAAGAAGGGGGTTGAGAATGTAAGGCAACTTCTTGTACGAGAAACTAGGTATAGTAGTACATAGGTAAATATGATCTGCACTCTGTAAGACATGATTCTAGAAAATAATGTTTTTCTCTTTGAACATGCATATTTCCTTCAGATTGTAGGTGTTGCTATGAGCACAGCATGTGCCAACACATATGCAAATTTGGTTCTTGCAAACTGGGAAAAGGAAATAGTTTTTAACAATGATAGTTTCAAGGAGAATATCACCTTCTATAAATGCTTTGTGGATGATATTTTTTTCATCTGGCATGGTGAATTACTGGAATTGAAAGAATTTGTACAGTTCTTGGAGAGTAGCACCGTTTTTTTTTCCTTTACCCTGCATTATTCTGAAGGTGAAATTAGTTTTCTAGATGTGTTGATTACCAAAAACATGTTAGGTAATCTCTCCACCAAGCAGTATAGAAAGGAATGTAGGAAAAATAGTATACTACATCGTACTAGTATGCATCCCAGTCATACTACTAGGAATGTAGTTAAGAGTCGGGTACTAAGATGTAGGAGACTGCATACAGATGCAGAACCCCTAAGAGAAGCTTTGAATGGACTTGCATCTGACCTTATGGATAGGGGTTATAAAGCTGAGGAAATAAAAAGGTTATGGAAGAGGTTGATAAACTGGCTAGAACAAAAACTAGACCATATTATTCAGAACAAACTTCCATTGAAGAAGGGAGAGGAATAACATCTAGTATGAAGTTGAAGAATAGGATGTGTCTGACTTATTCAGCAGGGGTTAGTAGAGTTTGTGAGGTAGTGAAAAGAAACTGGCCCATCTTGTTAGTAGATTCTAAAATAAGCATGGTAATAGACTCTACCCCTAGGTTTAGTTGTAAAAACTGTAAAAACCTGAAACAGCGACTTTGTTACAAGCAGAACAGATGCAAGGAACATCTTGAATCACAACGCAGGGTAAGTCATGCATGCAAAGCCTTGAAAGCCTGCCCTAGTATTTGGCCATTTTGTATGGTGATGCATCCCATTTCTAAGGAGCCTATAGAACTCTCATTCTATGAAGATTGTTCCACTAAAAACATAGTATATATGGCTAAATGTAAACTATGTGAATGTTTCTATGTTGGAAAAACTTATCGTATGTTGGAGAGGGTACTGTATGATATACGTAATAAGAAACTGACTAATGCACTGGCAAAGCATATCTTAGTAGCAAGAGACAACCATAGTTTTAAATTCTTAGAGCTACAAAAAATCTTAGAAAATTTAAGAGAAGGCGATGTGAGTAATGAAACAGAATGTGTGGAACTCAGGTGGATAATTGATTTTAAAGCATATGCCCCTCCAGGTCTGAACAGTGTCATCTCTTTAAAACCTGTTCTTAGGAAAAGGAATTTGCCTCATTAACTAAATTGGTATCATTGGCTATAGTAATGTATAAATGCATCTTGATTAATTGTCTTTGTCTTAAGGTCTGAGGAAGCAGGCAACTGTGAAAGCGCTTACCTATACTGTTTGTTTGTGGACTATTAATGAATTTAAAGTGTTTTACCCTACTCTCAGCAACTGACAACTTTTTTTGCTACAGCATGGTCTGCAGCTGTCCATAAACACCTGTGTAAGGTGGGTTCATATTACGTTATCCAAAGATAACGTAATTGCACGGCCAAAACATCGAAATGGCCGCATTTTGAAACTTTTATTGTGGAGGGCTGTGCCCCCCCCACATCCCCGCTAAATATCTGTTCCAACTCCGAGATCACATTACAGTGAGGAAAGGGCAAATATCCCAATCTTCACTGTACTGCGATCCCACAATTCAAACTTCGAAATGCGACCATTTCAATGTTTTCGCCATTCGATTATGTTATGTTTTGATAACATAATAGTAACCTGTGTAGGGCAGCCACAAGGCTTAACTGTGTGCATGCATACCCACACACTGTGCTAACACACCTAGGGCAACCCCATACCTACACACACCACATCCCCTCAGCCAGCTCCCCAGAGTCCACCCCTCATCCACACACATGGTGTCAAATGTATCGCCCACCCTCGGCCTCTGGCAGACCAACACCACACCCTGTGCATATGATGATACCTGTGCTCCGTTCCTGTCATCCATACCATTGATGCAGGGACAGGCTGATATGGTTCTGATGCAAATGGTGACTGTACATCAGTGTACCACAGTCCTGCAGTGTAACATGTTGTAGGGTGTAGAGTGTGAGGCATATTTGGCAGGTAGTATAGCCGTCCAGCAATGATGCCTTCTAGCTGTTAGCAACACTGCTTGGTTGTGGTCTCTAAGCTGGTATGCAATTATGTTGTAGGTGTACATGTGTCAGCACAAGGATGGTCTGCAGTCATATTGCGCAACGGGGTATGTCACTGCGCTTACACCATGGCAGTGACATATCTGGGGTACAGTCGAACACATTTCACAGGTTACTATACCGGGTATTGCCTGTCCCACATGGACAGGTGGCCCGCTGCGGCATGTATACCCTGCAACCTGATGTAGACCCATCCACATACACGCACACTGTTATTTGCCAACACTGGGACTAGACCACTACCTAGCAATGTCATGATACTGACGTGTTTGGCCTACATTGCACAAACACTGCCTTAACCACTCTATATCCAACAGACCTTGTTCTGCCCAGCAACAAAATGAGTAACCCTTGCAGGTCATGAACTTAGGGCCCTTTACACTGAAGTCACAACACATGACCACTACGCCGTGACCACTGTGGGGATAGCTGTTGTGGTACCAATGTAGCTGTCATTACCCAAATTGAGTGGTATTGAACACTTGCCTTTATGTCCTAGATTTTGTAGTCCTTGACATTAATATGACTGCTGCATCACATATGTTGTTTTATCATAATGTACACATAGCAGATAATTACTGAGGGATACATGTGGGAGAGTATACTCAACTGTGACGTTTACTCATGACAGGTATATGGTTATATACATATATGTGTATAGATGTGTACATGTACATACACAGGTATACACATACATATGTCTGTCTACACGTCTGTATAGTGCTACATATATATGGCCATGTCTACACCTCTTCGTATGTACATATGTAGACATATATGTATTTATACATATGTGTATATATAGGTATACGTATACGTACATATAGATATGTGTATATAGCTATATATGTATGCACATCCTATGTCTACAGATATGCCTATTTATGTTGGTGTATATATATGTGTATATATATGTATATATATATATATATATATATATATATATATATATATATATATATGTTTATATAATATAGATATCTATGACTATATGTGCATACATATCTATACCGATATACCTACTACCGTTGATATATCTGTAGATATCCATACGTATATGTGCATATGTATCACTATATGTATATGTGCAGACATATATTGCTCTGTATATATATATCTGGGTGTGCATATGTATATCTATGTACATATACTTACCCATCTATATATGTCGATATGTATATGTGTAATCATATATATATATGTGTGTGTGTGTGTGTGTGTAGATGATTATATGTACAGATATTTTCACCATATGTCCTGGACATGGAGTGTAGACCTACCCCAGCCCCTATAGTCCCAACGTCTTAGTGCAAGTGGATGTCAGGTATGTATAGCAGGTATATTGGTAGACTATTGCTACTGTAATTGAGATTGTCTTCACAGACATGGTGTGTGTGGGAGATCACATCTGCTTTCCGCATGTGTGCCATTGGCTACTGTCAGACATCCTGGTAAAGTACCACTGCTAGCTTGTAATGCTCCCGTGGACTGCAGCACAGATATTGGCCAATATATGTGGACATTCTGAAACACTCTACAGTCCAGAGGTATACACAGAACCCTTTAGTGTTAAACATGTGTACCATGCATGACAATATGGATGTTAACAGCCATGTAGATGGGTATAACACGTAATGACTGGTACACATATGCTACCATAAATTATGCATACACACCCCTGTCTGGCCTGACAAATAATAACCACTGGTACAGGGGTGCCATGGCCACATACTACCCACTAGATATTGACATACATCTGTACAGCATCCCACTGCTGTGTCTGACATGCATGACTGTTAATGGAGACCTGACAGCAGTACATCCAGCAAGTATCTCCACATGACATCTCACTGGGTAAGTACACTAAGCTGTTAGACATATAACAATGCACTGTGCAAGCTACAGGCAGACTGGCTCAACAATGGCCAACATCTCCTATGGGGGAATGCACATGTACCTGCATATATAGCAGGCTGTGCAGGCATATCACAGCACAAGGTAAGATACACCTGTGTGAAGGTGCATAACCACATCCATTGTGAACACAGCCACAGCCACATTTGGTAGGCTAGCATAAAAGTACAGCATATGGACTATCTGTTCAATACCATCCTCATATGTGCCACTCGCAGACTAACCCTACATATACTGAGCTGCTACATGGTGTGATCTGTTGTATGTCTGTTGTGTGGGACGTGTGTGTATGGCCCTAAAAAAATGTAAACCAATATGATGTTAAGTTGTCAGTCTCGCCTTCATTCTTGCTTGATGGGTTCGGAGCCGATCCTCGGCTCCGACTTGGCACTTGCTAAGCTCGAGAGTCACTTTTACCAGCTCGAGGCAGCCCCATATCCCATGATGCAAGGCGGTAAGTACCCAGATCTCATTTGCCGCTTCGCTGATGAGGTAATCCTTTTACCAGCTCCTGGTAAGTGTTTATTATTATACATTTAGTCACCCCATTCCTAAAATTTCTCTCTTTAAATAGTTTTCTATTGTTGTTACGATTCTTGTAAGGGTTTTTCTGACTAAGTTTACCTTTCCCTAGTTTATTTTTTTAGTCAGGGCCTTCATTCCCTCCCATCCCCCCCTCTGTTAGGGTGTGTGTGTGTTTTTAGTAGTTATACCTTTAACTATAATTGTTCTGATTCGGGACTGTGTGTGTGTTTTTGTGCTTGGGATAGCACTATGTCCAAAGAACAGAGGGTCTCAGGCTTCAAGAAGTGTGACTCGTGCTTTCAGAAGATGTCTCTGACTGACAGACGGTCACACTTCTTGTATATACTGCCTGGGACCTCTCCACCTGCAGGACTCCTGTGCAATTTGTCACTCTTTTAGCCAGAGAGTCCTGCAGGAAAGGAGAAATAAACTTATATTAAGAGGACTTCTTAAACCGGAGGGCTCCCCGGCAAAATCGGCTCCGGGTAAGCCCTCTAAGACTACCAAGGCCCAGGTTTCTGTACCTAAGCCTTCGGCCTTGGCTCCGACTCCTGGAGCCGATCTTAGCTTGGAGAAATCTTCGGCACTGATGGCTATCGGTGCCGATACCTTGAAGGTCACTTTGGTGTCGGCTCCGACTGGCTCCGACATCCATGTGGCTCAGGCTTCAGTGTCGGTGCCGACCGGCTCCGACACCATGATTTTCTTGCCTGTATCGGCTCCGGCTGGAGCCGATACATCTATACCTACACTCGGAGCCGATAAGTTATCGGCTCCGTCTGGATCCGTGGTTTCTTCGGCTCCGATGGTTCCTTCGAGGAAGAGGTCCAGGTCTCCCTCTTTGGAACCGATACTGTCGGCTCCTGCCTCACCTCTTCTTTCGGAGCGGAGCCATCTGAGCCGATCATCTAGGTCTTCCAGGTTGTCAGACCATGATTTAGAGAGGGTGGTAAGCAGATTGTTAAAATCACAGGCACTAGCCCAAATGCTTCATAGTCCGTCTCAACAGACGACTATTAGTCCACACCCTCTTCAAGTTCCTCCTTCGACTCTACCCCAGAGTTTGGAGCTGGAGTCTCCGGGAATAGTTACTGCTATGGCTGAGGGCCAGATACCCCCCCCCCCTTCTGCGCCTTCAGCATCTACTCTTATCTCCTCCTCGAGACCTTCCTTGGAGGGATTCGGTGGCCGGGCTTCCCTGGTCTGCTCCGAGGGGGTGAGTGGCATCAGACCCTTGTCCGACCCCGCTCTTCCCCTTGGAGCTTCGGCCTTGGTGAGCTCGGCTCCGACATCTGCCTCTGAGCCTTCCCTTTCGGTGGGCCCGGGAGTCCCAGTTTCTTCGGAACGGGTTCTCTCGGATCTCCCTGGGAGGAGCCGAGGTGATGAGGAGTGTGCTGGCCCCTGGGCTCAGTCAGCAGTCTATTCCTTTAGCTCCTCCCTCTATGGTGCCTGTTGATATCTCTTCCCGCTCTCTTGCTCCCGGACCGAGAGATCCACCGCCTCAGGTTTCCCCACAGGGAGGATCCCCCTCTTCCGAGGATTCTCCTGATCCGTCAGGAGATCCTTCGCGCAAGAGGACTTCTAAGAGGAAGCACCTGGACTCCCCTGAGTCTACTACTTCGGATACCGACTTATATGAGTCGGAGGGGTCCCCAAGATCCCCTCTGAGGATGTCTCTTTTTCAGACATCCTAGAACTCCTGAAACAGAGGGGAAACTGGCCCTCCATAAATCCCTCCGAGGATGAGTCGGTATACCTAGAGGCGTTTGGTTCTCGACCCTCCACCTCCTGGGTGTCTCCGCCCCTCATGCAGGTAATCGCTCAAAAGGCTTGGGCTTCTCCTGATTCCGTAGAGCCAGTTCCCAGGAGGCATTCTAAATTTATTACAGCCCCTTCCGAACAGCAATTCCTTACAAAAGGTGTCCCTGTTGATGCCATGGTGGTGGCGGCCGCCACTATAAAGGAACTTGCAGATCCTTCCGTGCCAGTCCATCCTCCTAACAAGGATTCCAGGACCATGGACAGGTATGGTAAGCGGATGTTCTCCTCAGCGACCTTCACCATGCGTTCGCTGAATTATTTGTGTCACTTCACCAGACTCCAAAGGGACATCCTTAAAGAACTAGGTGAAGTAGTACAGGATCCTGCAGCTCCGGGGGCACAAGACAAGATTGCTTCTCAGCTAGGAATCCTTAATTCCATAACCAACTCCTCCATGCAGCTGATTTCGTATGCAGCAGATGGAGCGAGTAGAGCCGCAGGTACAGGAGTGGCTCTGAGACGTCAATCCTGGATGCGGCTCTGTAATTTTGCAGATCCCTTCAAGGCGTCCTTCACAAACTCTCCCTTTGAAGGATACATTGACCAGGTGTGAGCAAGACGGCAAGACTCTTTCTGCCGTAGGAGTCTGTTTTTCCACCCCTTCTAGACCTTACCCCAAAGGACAGAAGGGTGGAAAGATGTGGTTCCGCAAATCCCAAGGAGTCACGCCGGATACACATGGTCAGTTTACCCCTAGAGGCAGAGGGGGTAATAATAACAGATGCCGCCCTAGAGGCAGAGGGGGTCCACAAAACCAGGGAAGCAGAGAGTCTCTCTCTGACAAGCCCTTCCAGCATCCCTGAGGTGTTGCCTGACTGTCCATCCTTGGAGGCAATCGGGGGAAGATTATCGCTGTACCCACAAGCCTGGCATTCCCTCTCACAAGACAGATGGGTACAGTTGATCATATCCGAGGGTTACAAAATTCCTTTCGAGGAAAGTCCCTTCACTCACAAAAATTCCCTTCCAGATGTGCCACCCGGTCTAAGGGAAATCGTAAAGTTAGAAGTATCAAAGCTTCTACACAAAAGGGCCATTCAGCCAGTTACAATAGACCATTCAGAGCCCGGAATCTTCTCAAGGTTCTTTTTGGTCCCCAAAAAGACGGGAGATTGGAGACCAATATTGGACCTCAGCAGACTCAGCAAGTCTGTGAAAAAGACGAGATTTCGAATGGTCACACTTCAATCAGTTTTGCCCTTCCTGGGCAAAGACAACTGGATGTGCTCAATAGACCTTCAGGATGTGTACTATCACATAAAAATTCACAGACGCTCCAGAAGGTTTCTCCGCTTTCGGCTGGGGTCCAGTCATTTTCAATTCAGAGCCCTGCCCTTTGGTCTCACTATAGCCCCCACATTGTTCACCAAATGTATGGCAGTGGTCACGGCTCACCTGAGACGTCAAAGATTCCAGGTGTTTCCGTATCTCGACGACTGGCTCCTTTCAGCCACCACCAGGCATCAACTTCTCCAAGCCAGGGATTACACCCTAAATCTCTGCACTCAGGAATTTCGATCAACTACGAAAAATCCTCCTTGTTGCCCTGCCAGTCTATTACTTTCTTAGGTGCAAATTTAGACACTGTTTGGATGTCAGCAACCCTCACAGACCAAAGAATCTCAGATATCCAAAGTCACGTGCGGATCATCCTTGCCAGCAAAAAGGTGCAAGCCAGACTGGTCCTGAAAGTGTTGGGCCTCATGGCAGCGGCCATTACTCTTCTTCCCTTGGCCTGTTTTTACATGCATCTCCTTCAATGGATGTTGTTCACCCAGTGGTCTTACCAACAACTTCCCATGCGTCACCAAATCCTGGTGACACAAGCTTGCAAAAACCACCTATCCTGGTGGATTTCTTCTCCCCAGATTCATCAGGGCAGACCCTTTGTATCCCCGGCCCTGGTAGCCACAGTCACTACGGACGCCTCCCTGATCGGGTGGGGGGTCATTATCAGGGCAGGATGGTTCATGGGACGTGGCAACCGTTCGAATACCACCTGCACATAAATGTCCTAGAGATGAGAGCAGTGCTTTTAACGTTGCAAGCCCTCAACGACTTTCTTCCCTTGAGAACAATTGCAGTTCACACGGACAACATGTCTGTAGTATGGTATATCAACAAGCAGGGCAGAACCAAGTCCTACCCCTTGTGTCGAGAATCTCTCAGACTTTGGCAATGGGCGATCTCCTCTCATCGGTTTCTGGTAGCAACGCATATCCCTGGGAAAACCAACTTTTTAGCGGACAGATTGAGCAGAGCTATTCTCATGCCTCACGAGTGGTCTCTCAAACAATCTATAGTGGAGGAGATTTTTCTAGAATGGGGCCGCCCATGTTGCGATCTTTTTGCTACTCCCCAAAACAGCAAATGCCCAGACTTCTTCTCTCTCTTCCCACTGCCAGGCCATCCCCCCAGAGACGCTCTTACCCAAGATTGGCCCCAGGGTCTTCTTTATGCCTTTCCTCCCTTTCCATTGATTCCACAAGTACTCCAGAAAGCCACCGTTTTGAGAGCCAAAATGATTCTTATTGCCCCCTATTGGCCTCGACAAATTTGGTTTCCGTTCCTCCATCGTCACCTCTTGGTGCAGCCGTGGCATCTGGACCCAGTGCCAGACCTTCTGATCCACCAATCGGGTCAGCTGCATCGGTCCATTCCTTCTCTCAACCTCACAGCTTGGTTGCTCCACTTCCTTCCTTAGCCAGGCTTCCTATGATCTCTAACCCGGTTAGGGATATCCTAGTGGCTTCCCTTAAATCCTCTACTAGAAGGATTTATACCAGCAAGTGGAAACGCTTCTCTTTTTGGGCAAAGTCAAAGAATATAGATCCCTTTACTGCCCCTGTGCATGCAGTTTTAGATTTTTTAGTGGAAATCTTTCACTCGGGCTCTTCATCTTCCACGGTCAAAGTTCAGTTGGCTGCTATCTCGAACTTTCATGTCGGGTTTGCAGATCACAACATTATGTCCTACAGGCTTTGTAGAGCTTTTCTAAAAGGGATTTTTCTCCTTAAACCTCCTGTCAGGAGTCCTCCTCCTCAATGTGACCTAAATCTAGTGCTGGCATCCTTAATTCTTCCTCCCTTCGAGCCGGCTGTTTCATGTTCACTGAAGTTTCTTTCATGGAAAACACTCTTCCTTGTCGCTATTACCTCGGCCAGGAGAGTGTCAGAACTTCATGCCCTCTCTGTTCGTCCCCCTTATTTGGTCTTCCACAAGGACAGGGTATCCTTGAGAACTAATCCATCCTTTTTGCCCAAGGTGGCTTCGAAAACAAATTTGAACCAATCTATTGATCTCCCTGTATTTTTCCCTAATTACTCCAACAGATCGGAACAAAAATTACATTATCTTGATGTTCACCGCCAACTCAGATATTATTTGGACAGAACAAAACAATTCAGGAAATCCGATCAGCTCTTTCTTTCTTATGCTGTAAATAAGAAAGGCCTTCCTGTTTCCAAAGTGACCTTATCTAGATGGCTTTCTTCCACCATCTCCGAAATCTATCAGCTCAGGGGCAAACAGCTGTGCTCAAAACCAAAAGCGCATTCCACCAGAAGTTTAGCCACTTCCACAGCCTTTCAGGCTAGACTCCCTTTAGACACTATTTGTGCAGCAGCCACTTGGGCCACTCCTCATACCTTTGTTTCTCATTACAAATTGGATTTGGCCTCCAGGGATAGAGCCAGTTTTGGTTCTACGGTTCTCAAGAGTCTGTTCCATTGAGCCACCCAGGATAGAGGTGCTAGGGACGCGGTCCCATCAAGCAAGAATGAAGGCGAGATTGACAACTTAACATTGAGAAGTTATGTACCTACCATAACGTTCCATGTTAGTTGTCTTCTCTCGCCTTCTTTCTTGCGACCCTCCCTCCTACCCCCTTGCCTGGACAGACCTTGATCTTCCTTGTTTAGAAGATTGCTACTTTAGGCACCAGTTAGTTATCTGGTTCCCATTACAGCCCTTCCTTTAGGGTAATTGCTTTCTTTCCTCAGTGGAAAGTTTTTTGTGCTAGGTGTTTTTCCCTATAGGTACCAAATGAGATCTGGGTACTTACCGCCTTGCATCATGGGATATGGGGCTGCCTCGAGCTGGTGAAAGTGACTCTCGAGCTTAGCAAGTGCCGAGTCGGAGCCGAGGATCGGCTCCGAACCCATCAAGCAAGAAAGAAGGCGAGAGAAGACAACTAACATGGAACGTTATGGTAGGTACATAACTTCTCATTAACATACATTGGAGCAGCATGTAACATCAGATAGGACAGGAACTATGACAGTGACATCTCCCACAGTCTGTACACAGACTAAAGAACATGTTAACAATACACACACTGTCAACATTCACCATAGTTACACAGACCTCAGTACTGTACAAATGACCACGGAATGTCCTGGTAATGTCATTAAATATTACCTGTACTGTACGTAACATGTGTAGCAGTCTGAGGTCTCACTGGCTTGCTATCAGATATGATGACACTAATGATTGTGTACAGCACATATGCACCTCTTAATGCATGACATATGTACAAAGGTTGACATGTTGTTGTGATAACCTCATACATGTACTGTCGTAACAGAGTTTGTTGCAACATGTGTCCTATGAGGGATATGAAGCCAGTAACAGTCACGGCTTTCACCATCTACAGACTGCAATCCTCACACTACCTTTTGTGGTTCACAGATACATGCTGTGTGGGTAACACATGATACCAAGGGCACAACACACTGCAGAGTCTGCAGACGACCCTGCAGATGCGGATTCCTCATAAACATAGAACTGACATGGCAGGTATTGCAACATGTAGGACAGCCATATCCACACACACACTGTTATACCAACATTACTCCACATGCAGTATAGCAGCACTCACAGTCTGTAGTCAGGTCAGGCACATCCCCCTCTTGTGTGTTGTCCTGTTTCCACATTGTATGTTGTTAGAGGTAAATCCCCAATCCATCTGAGATGCTGTTCGCCATACAACATATCTAGTTCCTGCCACCAGTGGATGTAAAGGGCCAACACCAACATGATGTTCCTAGATATTGGAGTGTGTTTCCATGCATTTGGCTATGGGAATGTTACCACAGCTGTTCCACATGCACTCAGCTAGAGGAGGACTGCAATTGGTGCAGAGGCCATCACTTACAAAACACAAGCTGCTGCCTAGCAAAGCATGTGTACATCCCACATCCAACAGAAAGGGTGTGAGAGGGACAGACAGAGACAAAGTATGTCAGGGAAGGTGTGGGTGAGTAAAACCCAAGCATGTTTTTGTCACACACCTACCAGTACAGGGTTTCAAACACTTAACTGACTATGCATAGCTATTACATGTGTATGCAGTTATTGTATGCGCCACATTGCTTACATGTCGGTGAGCTGTCCAGACATATATGTGCTGGTGATGACATCTGCAGCACTGTTGCAATACAGTAGGTGTAGCACATGAGCCTGTCCACATGAACAGGTGCCAGCTTCAACACAGCCATTCTAAGGGACTCATACACATTGCCACACTTGGCAGGGTAACAAATACACTTCCTAACCAGTTACTTTGCCACAATACAGTAATTCATAGGTATCAATTGGCCCACAGGTGTTATCCTGGGGTACTGTGATCAAAAGGTATGTGACTGTGTCTGACATTAGAGAGCATGCTTCAGTATGCCAATGGTGGTGGTACTGGGTGTGAATGTGGTCGGAAGAATCATACAACACACACACACACACACACACACACACAGACACAGGGTGCTAGCACTGGCGTGCATGTGTGCATTGCTTCATGGGTGTGTAGTGGTTGACGGTGCCAGATGGCTGTACAAGGCTAGGTGAGGGGTATACCTTGGCATCAGGCCACATGAGAATGGTCTGCATTATGGCTAAGGGGGTGTAGTGTCTGGAATGACCCACACAGGTAGGTATAATATTCACCTTCCAGTCACTTGGGTTACTGTTGTGCCTGACCAGTGCTGTGCAATGCTTGCCATGAACGTGTTGTATACTACATGACATGGATGGTGTTTGGGATGTGCACACATCCCACATTAATGTTCAATGGCATGTGGAAGTGTACCTGGTTTGTGTGGCCCATGTTGTGTACACAGAATGTTATCATCAGATGTGACAGTCCCGCCCTCATGTGGCGGGGCCAGGTATTGGACAGCATGTTGACCCTCCACCTACATTGATAACATGCTACAGGTATTTCTTGGTGTTAGTGGCATCTGTCCATCCAGGGCATGTGTGTAAGGCATGGTGTGTCCTTTGTGGATCACATTTGATGGAACCACAATTGTTGCAGGCATCCATTGGGAAACATACTGAAGGCACACTGTCTGCAATTATGTGCCTATCATACTGATGGACAGGGTGCCATGCCCTCTGTAGGCCACTGCATTCACACCATGGTTACTATCAGTTGCCAAAATGCAGTGTACTACACACATATTGGCTGTTGCCTCGGCATGTGTGAGTGTATAAGACATGGATTGAGAGTGGGTAATACTGGGCTTGCTAACTATGATTGCCTGGCCTTGATGTCACATGTATGGATATGGATATGCACCCCAGCCTCTTGGCTATTTCACAGCTGTTATCCCTGTACAGTGGACATTGTGATATATACTAGAGCTACCATATAAGAAATTTGCAAAACCTGCTACACATTGGGCCCAGGTGTCACACACGCACACCCACCTTCACACAGGATACGAGGTACACACACACACGCACACACACACACACACACACACACACACACACACACACACACACACACACACCTGTCATGTCTGGGAGTAGAACCCCTACCTAACTAGTTTATTACAGTAGAGCACTACGCAGTTATAGTACACGACACGGTGATTACTGCAGTATTCCTTCCCCAAAGGTGTATATCACATTGACTGACTTCAGCAGGATTGCCAAAGTAGGGCATTTGACATGTACTGAGTCTGACTAGCCTAAAGTGCATTGCTCTCTACAGACAGAGGAAGACACACAAAACATCCACAACTGACATGTGTGGGTATAGAACCCCTAACATACATCTATAACACACTACAGCATGGGGCTGTTATAGGACGCACCACTGGGATTACTGGATGACTCCTTCCCCCAAAAATGTATAATACATTGGCTGACATCAACGGGTTGCCAAAGTACGGCATTTGAAATGTACTGAATGTGACTAGCCTCTAATGTATATCTCCCTACACAGACATTGAAACACACACAAAACATCCAGAACTGCCATGGGTGGGTATAGAACCTGGGTCTATATTAGATTAACGAATGCTTAAAAAAGCAAACTGTGATTAATCAACCCTATGTAAGTGAAAGCTTACAATGTTGAACTGTCAGAACAGCGATTTTTTTTCCCAAGGGAAAAAATCGGTTCCAACAAAAAATAAATAAACAATTTCAAACATTACATTAAGTGGGGGGCTTTGCCCCCACACCCCCCCCCTACGTAAATATACCAAACTCCGAGACCGCACTACAGTGCTGAAAACTGCAAAGTACTGAATCAGCCAAGTGAATTCTTTCCCAGGGAAAGAATTCGCTTAACAGCCGCTTTGATATTTTGCATTTTCAGCCTTTTATGTTCGACCAAGACGCATTCGAAAGAATGCATCTTCGGTCTTGTAATATAGACCCTAGAACCCTACCTGAGTTCTGAATCACACTACAGCAGTACGCAGTTATGGCACGCGCTACAGAGATTACTGGGCCACAGCCTTCCCAGAGGTGTATTTCGGAGTGGATGACATCAGCAGCCTTACCAAGGTAGAGCATTTAAATTGTAGTGGGTGTGCCTACCCTAAAAAGCATTGCCTTCTACACAGAGACAGACAGATAGACACACACACACACACACACACACACACACACACACACACACACACACACACACACACACAAACAGAATAGTGCTCCTACCTAACTAGTTTATGACACTACAGCTGTACGCAGTTACAGGACACGCTGCGTAGATTACTGGGCTACAACTCTCCCAAAGGTGTATTTCACATTGGATGACCTCAGCAGGCTTGTCATAGTAGGGCTGTGGGGAGGGCAGTGTGTGCATGGGCTATAACCTATTCATCTAGGGGGTTGACATGTCACATGCGAGCACACATGGGGTCATATTTCACAGGTACGTGTATACAGCTGCTAGATGACTACTTCCTTCTACAGTCATGTTGCACAGCTGGCAAGTGCACCACATAGTCTGTGATGCTGACAGATACTGGTGGCTAGTATCTGCAGTGAGTGACATCTGCACCTCATGTGGTTGGGGCCCTTTGCCTGTGTGCTGGGTGGGACAGGCCTGGATGGTTCCTTGTCACAGTCCACACATCTATTAACATCTACCTTTGGTTTATTATAGTGTGTTGTCCTGACATATATGTCCGTATTCCTATCCACTGGATGTCCAAGGCATGAGTGGTGCATACTGATGAGTGTCTGTACTAACAACTGCAACTGCCAGATATGTCTGGTCCACTGGTGTTTGCATACATGGCCTTCATGTGTTTAAGTGTGTGAGCATGCCCAGTATGGCAGTCTGTATTGAATGTGTGGACCGTGTTCAGGTAGTTTGTGCTGCAGTGCTGACCTTAGTGTTGTACACCGACAGGTAGCATGCTATCTCTGCAGAGTATCCCTTGATCATTTGGCTTTGATTGTTACTACATTTCTGCATAGCAGGGGGGGCACACCTGACTGTTTTTACATTTCTAGACAGGAGTGGGGGGGCACACCTGACTATTATTACATTACTATGTAGGATGGGGGGGCACACCTGACTATTTCTACATTTCTACAAAGGGTTGGGGGGGGTACACCTGACTGTTATTACATTACTATGTAGGATGTGGGGGCACACATGACACTTGAACACATTTGCTATGACTGTACTGGTATGTCGGGACTCCATTTCATTCTGTATTGCTAACTATCATGCTGACTAGAGGCATACCAGTGTACTAAAGGTCGTGGCTTTGGCTGCCCTACATATTATTGTCTGACTTCCTACCCTTCAGAACTAACATCCCACTGACTGCCCTGTTGTGGTCTGTCTGTGTAGGCCTGCGGGGAAGGTTAACCATAGCCATCATTCTGGGGCCAATGCACAGGCTCTGTTTGAGTTTGTCTACACCTGTCCTGCTGGTTGAGACTGTTGAGTATATCAACCGTCATGACTGGCATGTGTGGGTCATATGAACACACATGTCGCTCAGCACATTTCCTGCAGTGGGTTTTGTCACCCTGTGTACTATTGGCTACTATGGTGACTCCAGTATGTGTTAGAGATGTCATGGTGCCACTATGGGTGTCTACTGTCTGCTGCCATAACATTCAGCCACCCAGTTCCCTTGCATGCTCACATCCATACCATAGTTACAGGTAACGGCACATTCTACTCCATTTGGCAATTGGTAGGTTGATTGACTTACTTTGAGGGTGTACAAGACTTGCGGATGATGCTGGTGTGCTGCCTGTATTGGATGCACATAGTACACTCCCTATACATGGTTGAGCACAGGTAATGTCATGTTTGGCATCCCTTTTACTGTATGTGCAAGTCAGAGAGAGCTGTCATTCCCTGGGTCCCTACTGTGTCAGTGGATGTGCTATGCATTGCCTCTTTGCCAAGGCCAGGGCATACTGGGCACGCCTCCTTCTGCCTATGGGGGCAGGCTCAGGTTGTTCCTCCTCCAGGTCACTCTGTGCCTGTGCAGGCCTTGGCACTGGTGGGGAGCTGTGTGGCCCTGCCCCATGCTGTTCCTGCTGCAGCTGTTTCCGCAGGATCATATTGTGTAGCATAGCACATACCATAACACTTTGGGAACATGTACCTGGTGAATACTGCAAGGCTCCACCGAATGTGTCCAGACACCGGAACCGTGACCTGAGCATACCAAACACATGCTCTATTATATGTCTAGCCTGTGCATGTGCCTCATTATGGCATTGTTGTTCAGGTGTGTGTGCATTTCTGATGGGTGTCATCAGGCATTGTGTACCCAGCATCCCCCACTAGGTGACCGTAGGGGATGTCCCCATTGTCATATCTCTGGTGCAGCTCTGTCAGATGCCATTCGTCATAGCTTCCAGGGCAGCCAGCACACACATTCATTATAATGCCCTGGGCATCACAAACGACCTGGCAGTGGATGGAGTGGATGCCCCTGCAGTTGATGTAGGCCCTACCCTGCTCACCGGGTGGTGCTTTGATGCATTTGTGCATGCAGTCTATAGCACCCACTATCGCAGGGTATTGTGCTATTTGTTGGAAGAGATGCATATTGCTGGTCAACACCTCATGGGTGTTGAGGAAATATACGTGCTCACTAGCATGTGCTGACACAGCATCCAGGAACTGGTGGAATACTCTGGATGCTAATGCCTGTGAGATCCCCATGATATCCACAGTTGTGCTTTGGGAGGTATCTGTGGCTACTATACCTAGGTCTACACATACCTTGTTATCCACTGGGATGGGTTCCCCTCGGTCAGTTTGGTGTGACAGGTATGGCCGGTACAGCTCAACACTTTGCTGTAGGAGGTCTGTGTCCACCCTATAGCACTCCACTATCTCCAGCTCATGTAGCCCCTGGTAGGTTACCCTGGGTCTGTACACTCTTCTCCGTTTCTTCATTGTGGGTTGTTCATCAGCATTCACATCTTCACCACCCACAGCCTCTTGCACATGTTGTTCTATGTTGCCTGCTGCAGCCCTTCTCATTTTGTAGGTTTGTTATATAAAATTTCCCTGCTTGTATACACTGGTGGTGTAGAGTGTGGGAAAATCCTGAGGAGAAGGTGTTTGCTGAGTTTATACTAGTGTTCTGGGCTGGACTGGTTTGCTGCCTGTGTAATTGGCTGATTCTGATACATTTCACTTGCCAGCTAAGCTAGTTCTCCTTGATTACCTTCCTACTACTGTTTTCCCTTCCCATTGCCTTCCTGTTTAAGCCCGTGTGCGCGCTGCGCAAACAGAGTGTTCAATTGTGCACACTGCTGCTATTTCCTGGTTTAACTTCTTTTTTCTTCCTGTACAACCCTGTGCGCGGTGCACACACCCGCTTTGACTTTGTAAAGAGTGTTAGGCAGGTTTAGACACACCCCATAGCTTATCTGTGCTAAGCTAGGAGCAAACCCAAGCCACAGGGCTCCAATCTGCTTACAGTATGCTTGACACCCCCCCCCATGATGTCACCTACCTCCTAGCCTTGCACCAAGCTATTCCTACTCTTACACTGTTGGGACCTGACTCGCATCCTGGGGAAAAGTGGGATTCACTATCCTTCCCCTCATTTGCATAGGATTGCCTGTTAATGCATAGTTACATGTCTCACACTGAGCCTCCCCCCTTAGCAACCACTACTCACTGGCCAGGTTGTCTTCTGACTGCCATTGACTTGCATGGCATAATACTGATTTTAGTTAGAATTCTTAATTTAGGTTCATTTTGTTATTTTCCACCTGATCCCATTTGCACGCCGCTGCCCTACGCTTAAACAGTCGAGATCCGTTTTGTATTGTTTGCAATGCCAGTGGCCTTATACTTGGCCGTTGGCATGCTTACTACATGATATGCAGCCTTTATTTGGAGCTGTCATAGCTTCATTTTGGATTTTGCAGAAATGTACTCTGTTACTAACCGAGTGCATTTCTGCTGATTGCACTAGTACTGCACGGACAGTCGCAAGCTTCCTGGATCACAGTATCACCTCATTTGCATGGATTTCTCCTGCAAATTAGGTGATTTGCATACAAGGGCTTTGTCCATGCAGGATTAGTGCAGGAGCTCTTGTGCACGCTCCTGCAGGTTTTTCCTGGATCGCTTGGCAGACATATTGTCTGCTAGAGCTCCTTCACCGATCTTGCACTCCATGCTTTTGAGAATCCAGGGGTTTGTTCTGGGAGGCAGTGCAGATGTAGTACGTTTAGTACAGAAATGAAGAGCAGGGCTTTAAATGTGGCAACCTGTAGAGAAATGTGGAGTATACCTTTTAATGTTGGAAAAATGCAACGTTTTCTCATGAACAGTAAAGGCATTTGAATGTATTAGAATAATAACCTATTAATTACTGCTTTAAAAGGCTGTAGATAAACAGCAGGAATGAAGACGGTGTTTAATCAATTTTGGAGGTTCAATGTTGGGTAAAGTAGGGACTTTACCTAAAGATCCAATACTCCTAGAGTTTCCTAGCCCTGATGGGGCTTTTTGTTGCTGTGGCCCTGGATCAGCTCAAGTGATAATCTGTGTTATGGGTTAAAGCTAATGGGAAGGCTTGGTAGGACTTTCAGCTGCGACCTGTTCTTCATACATCCTGTTTACTGCAGAGACTGAGACTGAACTTACATAGTGTGTCTTTTATTTGCAGGAAAGCTAAGTGGGCAGTATGTTGCTGTTTTTTCCATTTTTATCTACAAAATAAACCTCTACTTTTATTTAAGTCTTCCTCCAGTATCTTTCAGTCTTGCAGTACATACTTTTAATCTTTTGCAGCCCTTAATAGTTTTGGCATGTTAGTAATCGTAACTCGTAGGAAGAACAAAATCTGGTAAAAATATCTTCCCCAAGACTTAAGGAAAGATTGATATTATTTTCATCATAGTATTCACTGTTTCAGTCTTCAATTTTGGGATGTCCTGCAGTGTATGTAGTCCATGACTAGTCAGTCTTCCAAATCTCTTCCTTCCCCTAGAGTGTCAGCTATTACCCTGCACCATGCTTTTTAGCATGCATAACCTTTCTTTTAGGTTAACTCAAGTTTGTGAGTGTGGCTGCCAGTTTGGAACTTTTGTTCCTATTAGGAGGGTAAAACTTCAATATTTGAAGATGTACATAGTTTTGTCTGTTAGTATTAAGTTAATAGGTTTTATAGGCTATTGGGATGTGTTTTTTTTCTTTGTGGGCTTTCAATAAAATAAAAAAGTTTTGTAAGATGTGACATAGGCTTAAATGGATATCACAAGAAACAACTGTATAAAAGTTCAACTTTCCAAACAGTGTATGCATGTAACACAAAAGCTAGAACTAGACCGTGAACAAAAAAGGTGTTATACATAAAAGGTGGGAATAATAGCTTTTTAATGCAGTGATGCTTTCTGTAATGTTTTTAAATGTCAATAGTCTCACAGATAAATACAAAAAAGAAACAGTAGCAAACTGTATTAAAAATGTAGAGTGCAAATAGCTTTGTTACAGGAGATGCACTTGGAAAGAACTGAAAATGTGAATTTGATAAAGAAAGGTTTTCAGGATGGTTATTCAGCTCTGAATACCTGGGACAAAGGAAAAGAGGAGTACTTGTGTTAATTGCAAGAAGAGCTCCAGTAATGATATAAGATGATAAAAAAGATAATAATGGCAGATTTGTAGTGCTAAGGGACTACTGTCAAGGGAGGAGGATTACACTAGCATGTATTTATATTCCACCTAAAACTCGTATAATGGAGCTTAAGAAAATTCTGGGAGAAATAATCAATTTTCAGCAAGGAATATTACTTATAGGTGGGGACTGGAAATGGGGGGCCCAGAAGAGAAAGTATAAGAAAGGAGGGTAGATTTTTGAAGAAATTTATGAAAATGTTTGGCATGGAAGATACAAATTCAGTAATATGAATTTGGAGTGAATTTACATATTATTCCCCAAGATATAAAAACTGGTATAGGCTAGACAGAGTTTACATTTCACAAGGACATGTGCATTTAATTGAAGGTCTTGTTATGCACCCAATAACTATTTCAGATCATGCACCAATAGTAACTAAAATAAAAACAGAGTAATGAAATACAAATGAGACACTGGTGCTTTCCCATCTATCTGCTGAAAAGAGAGGAATTTAAGGAATGGGTAGTGGAGATTATTCAGGCACTATTAGAGAGGATAGAAATTTCTTCTGAAAATATAGCTAGGGAATGGGATAAAATAAAGGTGGAGTTTAAAAATATGGTGGAAAAAAAAAGGGAGCTATGGTTAAGAAGTAACAATAATTATTTATAGGGACTGACAAATGTTAAAGTATTGCCAAATACTGGGAATCTCACAGAACAAGAAGAGGGTCAACTGCAGAATGCTAAGCAGAAAATAAGGGATCACCTCGATAATATGCATGAGTGCAGAAAGATTGTTGTTAAGCAGCTGTTTTTTGATAACATTAGAGCACAAAAACTTTTAGCACAATGACTCAGGCAACAGGTAGAAAGGGCTGTCACCATGCTTAAGGAGCCTATAACAAGGAAGATAACAAGAGATCCTGTAGAGATATTGGAAGTATTTTGGAAATTCTATGAAAGCCTGTATAAAGCAGATAAATATGGAAATGAAAAGATACAACTGGAAATGTTTATAGAAGAATTAAACATGTCAAAGTTTGAGGTAGATGAGACTTGGTTACTAATGATTAGGATTGGAGAAGATGAGATAAAAATTGTGATGTATAGCCAGTCTACAGGAAAGTCCCCAGGAATAGACTGTATTCCTGTGGAAGTTTGGAATCTAGGAGGGAAAAACTAATAAAGATCAGGAAGGTTTTGTTTAACAGTACTTTAAGAGGAGGAGAAGTACCAACATCCTGGAACAAAGCAGTGGTAGCTGAAATACCTAAAGAGGATAAAAATCCATTGGACCCAGCTTCATACAGGCCCATTTCAATACTAAACCATGATTATAAACTGCTCATGTTTATAAAGTCTTTTTTTCCCCAAAATCTCTTTATTTCAATTTTCTTTTTTTCCAAATAATAACAATACAATAACTCAAAAACACAAATAAACAATACGAATGCATATCTAAATAAAACAGACAACAATCCCATTTCGAGAAAATTATACATATGTATATATATATATATATATATATATATATATATATATATACACACACACACACACACACACACACACACACACACACTAGAAGTCACTAAATCGTCAAGTAGAGTATGAGAATTCTTATGTTCATTTGGTCTCGTATGGTTAGGGAAAATATCTAGATACACATAAACTAAGAGAAGGGGAAAGATGCAAGAAAACTGGTTATACTACATTCATTTCTTATTAAAAGGTTAGCTTTTCATGTCAGTTTGTGTGTGAATTTTATTTGTCAAGAATTATATCTAGTAAGTAACCCCAATATTTTTGGTAATAGCGTTTGTTTTTTTGTTTTTGAATAAACTAATTTGTGAGATGAGATATATTTGATAGCAAGATTGCTAAAGTTTTCCCATGTAATTGGTGACATGACATTCCAATTCTTTGTAATACAGAATTTAATAAGGGCACACATTGTAATAAAGACATGTTTTAATATTTTTGGAAGTTGATTGATGTTAATGTGCAATATAGCTGTCTCCCATGTAAGGGTTGATTTTTCATATCCCATCTTCTCTAATCTTACTCTCAAGGAACACCATAAGTTGTGTATCTTTGTACAGTTCCACATGACATGTAAAATATCAGATGTTTGATCCGGACAATGGGGACATATAGGCGAAAAGTTAGGATTTAATTTATTTAATTTAGATAAGGTATAATATAGATTGTTATTTACCATAATTTGTGTATATAACAGCTTCTTGAAAGGAATGAATTTGATTGTATTTTCAATGGCTAGTTTCTTATTTTCTTCAGTCAATGATTGATTTTCGTTTGCCAGTTTGAAAATAAGAAATAATTCTGATGTTTTGCACTCATTACAATTTTATAAGTCCTAGAAATTGTTTTCTCTTTAATCATAAGATTTTCTACTATTAATTTAACTAAATTTATGTTCTGTAAGTCAGTGTGTATTTGTGAGAATTTGGCATTTATAAGATGGTGAAGTTGGTTCAGGATAATACTATATTTCTTAGGAAGTTTGAGTTCAAGTCTCATTTGCTCCGTGTTAGAGTCTTTCCATTGGTATATATCCCATATTGTGTAGTCTTTTATCAGGGGGTAGTTTGTTAGATTTATGGGTTTATTATTTATTAGTAGATTAGGATTTAGGTGTAACGGTTGTATCAGGGCAAAAGCGTCAGTTAATTGCAATGATTTAAATAGTTTGTGTTGTAAGAATCATGTTTTTAATAAGTGGGTGTAGATTCTTTGTGTATTTGCTAGCCTGGTTTAAATTGAAGAATGGTTGGGATTTGTTATTATAGCCAAGGGATTTCAACTGTTCATACCAGATTTTGGTCCACTGGCGTGTCCAAGTATTTATATATGAATCATAGTTTATTATTTGTATTAGTCTGTAGACAGTAATTATACTATAGTAAAGCTTAAAATCAGGCAACCCCAATCCCCCCTTATCTTTGGCGAGTACAAGTTTTCCATATTTAATTCTGGTAGATTTGGGATACCATAAGAATCTTGATATAGTTTTTCCGTGGCAAGGAAGAAGTTTTGGGGAATATTTGAAAAAGTAGCATTAATTGAAAGAGTATTCTTGGTAGAAAATTCATCTTGACAACACTAGCTTTTGACAGTAGATACATTTTGATGTTCTTCCATCTATCAATATCGTTTTGAATACTAGTCCATGTACTTAGTAGGTTATTGTTTATAATATCTTTGAAGTCCAAAGTAAATAGTATTCCTAGATATTTTATCTGATAGTTTATTTTGATCTCACTCATGGGAAAATACATTTCTTTATGACCTATAGGATTGAGGGGAAATATGTGTGACTTGTTTAAATTTAAGTTATAGTTTGAAACTACCAAAAACTCATCAATAGCTTTAAGTATTTTTGGGAGGTCGGTAGTGGGGAGTTGGAAGTATATATATTTAAGTCATCGACAAAGGCCGAGTATATAAGATTTGTATTGTGGATTCTGGGAATATGATGAAAGTTTTTTTTGTGAAATAAACAGAAGGAGGGATTCTAGATAAAGATTAAATAGGTATGGCGAAAGAGGACATCCTTGTCTTGTACCATTGGATAAGAGTGTAGGGTTAGTTATAAGTTTGTTTACCTGTATAGTGGTAGAAGCTTTCTTATACAGAACCTGGATAATTTAATGAATTCTTGAGGAAAACCATATAAAGGCAGTATATTAAAGAGAAAGTGTAAGTTTACTCTATCAAAAGCTGTTATTGCATCTACTGTAAGGGCATATCTGGGGCATTTATCACTATTAGGTAGTCTTACAATGGTATCTAAGAGGAGGGTGTTGTCACTTGTTTGTCTGTCATAAAGCCCATTTGTTGTTGGGAAATAATAGAGGGGAGTATATTCTTAAGTCTATTTGCTATAACATGGGCTAATACCTTAAGATCAGTGTTTATGAGGGCTATTGGTCTATAATTTGCTGGGTCTGTTGGGTCAGAATGCAGTTTAGGAATCAACACTGTCTTGGAGTTATTGAAGTATTTGTCTGTTATACCGTATTGTATTATATAGTTGAAAACTTTTAATAACACTTTGGAGATAGGTTCCATGGATAACTTTTAAAAATCAGATGTGTATCCATCAGGCCCAGGGGATTTACCTAGTTTTAGTTTGTTTATTGCAGCTTTTATCTCTTTTAATTGTATTGGTGATTTTAAGAGTTGCCTTTAATCGTCTCTAATTTGTGGAAAGTGTATATTATGTATAAAATCCTCAAATCTGTCTGTAGATGGTGATAAGGGTATATTGTATAATTTCTTATAAATATCTTCAAAATCGTCCACTATATCGTGGTCTTTATATTTCACCTGTCCTTCATATTTTATTTCTTTGATCCTAGGAGGTCCACTTTTTATGTTAATTAGTCTAGCTAAGAATTTTGATGGAGTTTGAGCCCATTCTGAATATTGATATATTGACCTTAATTCTAAGAAGGAGATATTTTCTAAATAGTGTTTGTGTAACTGTTTTTGCCAATCAATTATTTTTCCTCACGTTCTTTAGAATATTTTTCCTGAAGTTCTAGTTCAGCAGTGTTTATTTGATACTCTAGTTCGTTCTTTAGATTGTTATATTTTTTTTGAGACATGCAGATTTTTGAATAATAATACCCCTGATGACCGCCTTGGTAGCCGCCCATTGTATGTCGTATGGAATTTGAGTGGATATAGAATAATTTTGGGGTTGGGCTAGGACACTGAATTTCGTGTGTTGCCTCTTGGTTTTGTATAATTTTAGGATTTAACGTCTAGGTATTGAGATAGGAAATATTTTGCTTATGGGCTTGAATGTTTATTAAAAGTCTAATTTTGGAATTATCTTAAAGAGTTCTAGGTGATACAGTATAATTTAATTTGTTAGAAAGGAAAGCAAGGGAAATTAGAAAAGCATCTATCCTGGATCAAGTTTTATGAGTGGCTGAAAAGAAGGCGAATCTTGATATTGTTTTATCATATTGAAATTTAACATAAGGGTCAACTAGTTCAAATGTATTTTGTAATTCTTTAAGTGCTGTAGTGGTAGATTGTGACTGTCTGTTTTTATTATGTGATCTATCCTTATCTAGATTTAGTAAAACATTCCAGTCCCCACCTACAATAAACAGATGATTTGGGTATTTGGCTAATATATTAAAGATTTCATAAATGAAGAGCTGTTGATTTGAGCAGGGGCTTTATATATAAGAAAGTATGATAGCCAGTAGTAAATAATACCCATCTTCCCTTTGAGTTAGCTTCATAGGAAGTGATCTCTCCTTGGAAGGATTTATTTACTGTAATGGCCACTCCCCTAGACAAAGAACTATAATTTGCAGCAACTACTGTTTTAACCCTTTTTCTTTTCCTTTCCCTAACCCAAAGTTGGCCATCCAAGTGAGTTTCTTGCAAGAAAGTTATATCAGCCTTAGGTTGGTATGTGAGGTGCATAATTAACTTTCTTTTCTTTTTATCTACCATTCCTTTAACATTACAAGAGTCTATGGTTATCATTTTTTATTAATATTGTTGAAGTTTCTCATTAGTTGATACTCAAAAATACAGTTATAAACTTTGTCTGTTAGTGTATTTATCTTAAGAATAAATGTTGTGACTTCTATACTCCTAACTCTAAATAGGTGCCTAACCACCCATCCCTCTGTATTAGTAAATGTGCATGAGTTAAGAAACTAAAAGAGACTATTATTTTTAGCAACAAGGAGTAAATATTTATCAGAGGGATCACTAGTACCCATCCTGTTCCAAATGCGAACAGTCATCAGCTAACAGACTGTGCCCATCCCGCTCATTTTGTTATTTATGTACTGCATATTCATTTTCAGACTTTTTAAAATATTATGTTAATTGTACCCTTAGATATTATATATAGAGAAAGAGAAAAGTAGCTTTTATAAAAAGTTTTGTAGTAACAGCAACATATTATAATTCTTAACATTTCAAGAGTTATTAAAGAGTTTACAAAATATTTTCAAAAAACAAGTACAATATATGAACATTTAAAGAAGGCAGCACTTTAAAATTCAACAACATTTGCATTATTCTTGCTAACAGCAACTATGGTTCTTTAAAATGTATTGGAAACTTCATTTAACACTGCACTGGCAAAAGCCATACAAGCACATCATTGTGAACTCATATATTATTAATTAGCCAGTGCCATCTACTGGACAAACGGAGAGAAAAAAAAAAGAAATATTTTTGTACTTTGCTCATATACGCATTTAAAAGTAACTCAATGATTATGCTAGTAGAATAATGATTATACATTTTAAACATTTAAAGAAGGCAGCACTTTAAAATTCAACAACATTTGCATTATTTTTGCTAACAACAACTAACTGTGGTTCTTTAAAATGTATTGGAAACTTCATTTAACACTGCACTGGCAAAGCCATACAAGCACATCATTGTGAACTCATATATTATTAATTAACCAGTGCCATCTACTGGACAAACAGGGAGAAAAAAAAAAGAGAAATGTTTTTGTACCTTGCTCATAGACACTCTTAAAAGCAACTCAATGGTTATGCCAGTACAATAATGATTATACATTTTAACTGAAACTACTACTGTCTAGTATTTACTCTACTTAAACTATTATATCAAAGGTTATATCCCATTATTTAAATGTAGTTTAACACTCCTTTTTTGTAAGCTGTAAATGCACTTTAAAGTCATTTCTCTATGCAGTCAGTGTTAGGTTTCCAGCTTTTAAATGTAGAAGGCAGCTGTTAAAAGACAGTACCTTAAGTATTGCAGTGTAGCAAAAATGTTTTCTTTACAGGCAGGTAAGCAGCGTTATTTAGAACACATTCCACATCCATTTGCTTGAAGTTTCCCATAAGAGTGGTATATTCTTCTGTCCTGTAGTTCTTTGGAGCTGTAGCACTTGTTTAGCCTTCCAAATGTTGTATTTGGATCAAAAGATATGAAAAGAGTTGTCTCGGGCAGGATTTACTTTGAAGAGACGCAGAAAGGTGGATTTTGCCTGGTCAGGTGTTTCCAGGGATATTTTTTCTTCTTTGTAATAAAATGTTAAAGTTGCAGGATATTTAATTTGGAAACAAATCTTATTTTCAATGAGGTAAGTGCATTGTTTACTTAGTTTCTGTCGATTTTGTTTAATTTCTAAAGGAAGATCTTGAGTAATCGTAATTTTATGTGCTCTCCATGCAACATTCTTTTTAACTTTATAAGCTGACAATATCTGTTGAACATGTGCTGAATTAAGCAGTCTGATGTAGATTTGTCTTGGAAGATCACTTGTTTGTGTATGCTTTATAGCTCTGTGGGCTCTTTCAATCACTATCTCATCCAGGAGATCTTTATTAGTCAGGAGAGAGCTTAGTATTTCTTTTATTATTGGAATAAGTTGTGGATTATCAAAGCTCTCTGGAATACCTCTTAGGATAAAATTATTTCTCTGGCTTCTAGCTTCCAAGTCTAGCATTTTTTGCTGTAATTCTTTAATTATGGTGTCATTAGTTTGTGCTTTTTGTTGAAGTTCATTTATTTTTAGCTCATTGTCCATAACGTTAGCTTCATTTTCTTCTAGCCTAAGCACAATTTGGTCCAGAGTAGACAAATGTAGTTAGCTTATGAGAGAAACCCTGCACTTCTGTTTGTAAAGGTTGTAAAGCAGTTTTCAGATCCTCCAGGGTTAAAGGTTGTTCCTGTTTTAATCTTTGACACATTTTTCCGTCTTCTAGTTGTTGCTTGTTAATTTTTTGCCTTTTAGAAGTGGTTTCTTTCTCAGGAGTAGTAATTGCAGACAGTTTGTTTTTTTGTGATTACAGTTTCCATCCGATCTGGCTGATTTTCCATTAATCGTGTATAGTTAGATTCTTAGTAGTAGTGCAGAATTTTAAATGATAAGTCTTGTTATGAAAGTTGTTTTTCTTCTTACTTTCCTCTTATTAGGCCTGTTGGTCTTGAAGAATCCACACCATGCGGTTCAGGGCTCTGTTTCCAACAAGTAATTATTTTTCCTTAAGAATGAGAGAATTTTTGAAAAATAAAGATGAAACAAGTAAGTACTCGTATTTCTGCTTTAATCCATTGATGTTTGGTATACTTTTCCCAAGCGATGCACTGGTTTGAAGTCCGATTATAGTACAGGAATGCAGGCGCTGCACTGTCAGTGTGCTTACAGGCTGTCCACCATTTTGGAATTCATATAAAGTCTAAAAGAATGACAAAAGTAATGACACGATTGTTACATATGGATCAGTGTGGTTTTGTGGAGGAGAGGCAAACATTTGACAACATTAGCAGAACATTTATGATCCATAGGTAAGCAGAATGCAAGATAATACCATTGTTGTTGGTGGATCTTGATGCCGAGAAAGCATTTGACAGAGTAAGCAGGGACTTTCTGAGCAGGGCAATGGAAGCATTTGCATTTCCTGAAAAAATTGTAAGGTTGATTAGGAGGATATATGAGAGATCAGAGGCAAAATTTAAAGTTGGTGGGGTCCTCTCTGGTTATTTCTACTTGAGCAGAGGAACCAGGCAGAGGTGTCCTCTTTCCTCTTTTTTATTTGCAATATGTTTAGAACCATTGGCAAAGTAAGGGACTCAGACATTCAAGGATATAATTGGTATGGTAGTCAAGAAAAGCTGGCTCTATTTGCAGATATTATTTTATACCTGACAAAGTCAAAAAGAGATATTACAGTGTTGTGGAACATTCTGAGACAGTTTTAGATCTTTTTGGGATACAAAATTAATAACGATAAAACAAAGGCAATAACGGGAAATTATGTACCCACACACAAATTGGTTCAGCAATATCCTTATTTATGGGGATATGATAAAATTAATTATTTAGGAGTATGGATTCAAAATGATACTGGTGTGACAGCTAAGGATATGTGGAAGAGACTAAACAAAAGATAATACAAAAACTGAGAAAATGAAAGCTTTGTTATATGGATGTGGATAGTAAGATACAAGCAGTCAAAATGTTTTCAGTCCCTTTAGTCTTATACACAGGTCAGGCATATTTTTATTAACCAGAGGAGAAGTTGTGGATAGCTATTAATGAAGAGCTGAAGGACTTTATCAGGGAAGGGAAGATGGCAAGAGTCAAGTGGGATAAGATGATTATTCCAGTAGAACAGGGCAGATTAAGATTACCCAGTTTGAAGGGGTATTTCAGAGGCACACAGCTAAGGCTCCTATACGTAACATAAGCAGAAAGCTAAAATTCAAAGTGGAAAGGGGTGATGTTGAAACGGAGGGGAAGCTAAAGAAATAAGGAGAGACTGGGATTTTGGATGTAGGTCTTTAAGGAGAATTACAGTAATCATACTGATTATTATTTCTGTAAAGTAGCAGAAAGTGTTCCAAGAACTAAGCCAACATTGGAATGGAGAAAGGAGATTCTGCCGATAGGGATAACTGCAATTAGGGATATAGGCAGTAGGCAAGAGGAGACTGGAATTTATTGCAGAAAACTGGCAAAGGAACCATGGTAGTGGGAGCAAATAACTAGAGAGGGAAATATGGTAGAATGGGAAGATGCCAAGTATTTATTTGAACTGATGGTTGGTTAGAGATAGTCTTCCCTATCAAGGATTGATGTCAGAGTTTAGGCAAAGAGAAAGAAATGGGGGGGGGGTCCTAAACGAAACACCAGCACTGGTGGAGTTTTTTTTAGTAGAATCTAGAACAAAAGCTGCCATTAAAAGAGGAATGATTAGAGCATATAAAATATTGCATGAAAACTATAAGAATCAATCAGAGGAGTTTAGAAAGGATTGGGAAGAGAGACCGGATATGCAGTTCACAAAGAAACAATGGGAGGATATAGTTATGTCTCCCAAGTAAACAACAAAATCTAGAAGATTTAGGATTTTTGCTTGGAAATGTTTACATCGATATTTTCATACCCCAAGTAGACTCCAGAGAATCTTTCCTTGGGTAGACAGCAAATGTTGGAGGTATGACTGGGAAGAAGGAGGTAATTGGGAACATATTTTCTGGGAGTGCAGTGAGTTGGTGGGCTTTAAGGATTCCCTGCAGGATGCACTGTTGGAGATACTGGGTGGGCAGATTGGTGTGACAAAGGAATTGATTTTTCTGAAACATGGTACAGAATCGGAATTGCCTAGACATGATAAGGCTTTACTGTCTCTAATTATGGTGGCTGGCAAAAAATCAATTAGTAGAAAATGGAAATCAAAATCTAAACCAACAATATTAGAAACAATGAATATAGTAACAGAGATAAAACAACTGGAATTGAGATCTTTAGAAAAAGTAGGAGCTAACTTCATAGGGAAAAACTGGGAACTGTGGGAACAATACCTACTGGGGAGGAATGAGGTTTAAAAGGAGGCAGGACTTAAATGCAATATGTAATGTTTGACCTAAAACGATTGGGTAGATTATAAGTGATGTACAATGTTTGCATCTGGGTGTGTGTCAGTATAGTTTGTGATGCAAAATGATTGCAAGTAGGATTGTGTCAGTGCGATTTGTTTTCATTTATATAACTATATGATTGTTTATGTTGTAAGTGATGGATTAATAAATATGTTTCTTTAAAAAAAGGGGGCAGGAATTGAATAATTTTTGTAATGTTGCTTAGTTTATATGATATATAGCAGTATATGTGAAGCATAATGTTTAATTTTGACTTGTTAGTACAGTTTGATTGCTTTTATATAAATGTAAATGCGCCAATGTCACAAGTGAAAATTCAGTAAAGGTGTTAAAAAAAAAAAAAAACACCCTGTTTCTGATGTTAGGATGTTGATTGTATAAATGGTGCAATGGCTGATACCATCTTCAAATCTTTCTTGACATGCAATATCCTTCGCATCTAGTTAATGTGTAGTCCGTGGTCAACCAAATTTAGTCTTTTGAGAACAAATGAGTACCCAGTAGAAGATTTCCTTTCTTTTCTGCATGACTGTTAATAGCCATGTCTGTGTAACTCTGATTCTAGTACCAAAGAAAATGTTCCTAAAGTTAATAAATACATGACTTGTTTTAAACAAATACTCCATAAAATATGTTATGCTAAGTGTCTTTTTTTTAACGGATTTCAGCACATTTATTCCTGTCGCTACTGTCTCAGATGCATTGCTCCTTTTGTAGCCATTGACTTTTCGTCCACTGATGTCTACAGTTTGATAGCTGAATAGAAAGCAGGATCACAAGAATGTTTGTACAAGAGGAACTTCCTAGTGATAGTATCCAGGTCTGACTTGCCTGTCGTACACCTGAGGCCTCAAAGGGGGAGGGGGGCCTGAATGTAACATAGAGAAGATACCGAAGTCTAAGGAGGTGCAGCTCAGATAGCATTGGCCTTGGCCAAGCAGTGCCTCAGTTCAACCCTCTTCCCAGGCTTGAACTTTTAAACTTGTTAGTTTGGCCAAAACCTTAATGACTTAATTGAAATCTAAAGAGGCCTGAACTAGATATGCCATCAGTGATTGCCACTCGTTGCAAAAGGAGTAGGATTAATACCCCTGAGGTATTAGCCATCTCCACAGATTCTGAAACTGATTATCTTGCCTCTGTAGGCAGATTCCCATCAGCAGAATAACTACACTCTGGCACTGAAGACTCCTTGAGCTCTATTTTTGCAACTTTTCAGTGAGTTCCCAAGGAGTACTCCGAAAGCCAGCAAAAATATATGGCCTTCAGTTTTCCTGAGCTTGTGTCCCTAGTTATCCCTCCAGTTTTACAATTCCTGGAGAATTTGTGTTTGGAAGTACATCACTGGAGCCTGACTACCTTGCCCTGTGCCAAGAAAACCTCACCATTTCTGCAGGGTCAAGGATTGTCCTTGGGAATCTGTGTAGAAATCCTTTAGATGCTCTGAATGGGATGTCTTTGGATCCAGCAAGGAAGCAGTTTTGGTTCCAAACAGAAATAATATTTGCAAATGATAAAGAGAATATAAGTTTGGGGGGGGGGGGGGTTATACAGATGCCACCCTAACATTTGGGGCTTTAAACTGCCAGTCCCGCTTGGTGTCTTACACCAGATTTTGCTGGAGTAGATGAGAACCAAGGTGGAGGAAATAGAAAAAGATCCAAAGCAGGAGTTGCTGGACCTTCGTGATCTTTCTTACCATGTGGCCAAGCACTCAAACAGAAGTAATTATGATGCTGCAGAGGGATCTTGCAGGTTAACATTCACTGGGTTAAGATGAGAATTATCCCCCTCCCCTCTAGATAGTGTAAGTTAGGGATCCTTAATTCCACCTTATGCAAGGAGTTCCTCTACAGACTCCTTGCACAGGACATGTACAAGAAACCGGCAGAGAAGGGAGGAACTATCCAGTCTGTTAGGCAGAGTTTTTAGGCCTGTCTACCTAAGTATTGTAGGAACTTCCCATCCAAAACTTGTCACTCAAACCCCAGATAGAAAAAAAATCCCAGGTCTGGAAATGGGGAAATGGAATGAAAAGGTAACCATAAAAAAGAGTGCAAGCTAGACAGAAGTTGAAGATCAGGGGGATAAGCCATGACTCAAATTGAGTACCCCCTGTCTTACCTCTTGCCTTAAGTCCATCTCAAACCCAACCCCTTCTCCTAAAATTGGGAGGAAGCTTGTTTGCCTTTATACAGAATTGTGAAACAGATACGTATGGCAAATGAGTGCTAAACATTCTAAAAGATGGATATTGCCGCAGTTTGCAGAAAGACCCCAGTTAAGAGGTAATTCACCAAGTCTCAGGGACCAATTACAGTTAATTTCTGTGGTCGTCAAAGACCTACTATAGACACAGGGATTGTCGAAAGAGTGCCCGGGGAGAAGAAAGGTATAGTTTTTTTTCCAAGTTCTCTCTGTTACCAAGAAAAGAGGGCACTTGGAGACCCATCTTAAACCTTCCACATCTAAAATTGTTTCTGAAAGTGCCAAAGATTAAAATGCTCACCTTGCAAAGATGGTTACCTCTCGTTCTATGGGGAGCATTCAGGACCATCCTGGACACAAAGGATGCTAATATTCACATTTCTTTAAGTGAAAAAAAAAACAGAAAATTCTTAAATTTTGCAGAAGAAGGCACCATTATCCATTTGAAGCTTGCACTCTGATTTGTCCACTGTGTCCGGAATATCGGCAAAGTGCTTGTCTCCAGCTTTCTGCAGTGCAAAGGGCATTCAAATCTTTCCTTACATAAACAACTGCTTCATTATAGCAGAGTTTTACCAGGGTGCACCGGATGCCTTAAGCTTCACCATAAAATGTTTTTTTTTTCTTTCTCAGAGCTGGGATTTACTGTAAACATGAAGAAATCATAACTCATCTCTTCACAGACTGTGACCTTTCTGGATACAATTCTAGACATGGTTCACTGCAGTGGCTTCCATCCCCAGGACACGAAACTAATGCTGTCAGAACTGTTTGCCTCATACTCACAGACATAGCTTGGCAGGCCCATATGGAGAGACTGCAAGTCCATGGGGCTTGGTAGTACAGTATGGGAGAAGATACATCAAGGAAATGATAGTCCATATCCTGGACCTCAAAGTTGATGTCCTTCTTTTCTGCTGTTGCAGTATTCTTTACAGGGTCTATATTAGATGAACAAAAGCTTAAAATGTAGAGTACGACATGCTCGACAGCTTTTAAGTGAAAGTTCATCTAAGCGAAACCCCATAATATCGAAACAGAGTTTCGAAAACTTATAGTTGGCCATCTGTCAGGAAGCCAACAGCTGACAGCGAAAATGTACTGTACACCATTAACCCCCCCCCCAAAAAGCAAAAACAAATTAACAAACAAAATAAAGTGGGGGGCTTTGTCACCCCTACTTAAATATACCAACTCCGAGATCGCACCACAGTGGAGGACTGTCATAACATTACACAGAGTGAATGACAAGACCACACCACAGTGGAGGACCGTAAGAATGGCTAGACAAGGTGAACGTTCTGACGTCAGCCGTTGGCTTCCTAATGGCTGGTCAACTACAACTTTTTGAAACTCCCTGTTTCGACATTCTTAGGTTTTGCTTAGATGAACGTTCACTTAAAAACTGTTGAGCATGTTGGACTTGACATTTTAAGCATTTGTTCATCTAATAGGGAACCTTCTTTACATGAGGAAGATTGCCTGTCAAGTGACCCAGTGTTGGCCAGTCTAAAAAAGTCTTTAGTACCTAGGATGCGTGGTGTGTTGCACATAGTCTGCTATTGGACATAGGCTTTAAAAGTGATCGACGCATGCACCATCCTCAGAACTGCTTTGCCACCAGACAGAATGCACTTCCTATACGTGCGGTCTGACCATAGAAGATACATCTGCTCAGATAAGTGTCTTGTTGGAGAATCCTTTTCTTACTTTTGATAGAGTTTTACTTTTAATGTTATCCAAAAAGGGCAGATGTGAATGTGGATGTCAGATTCCACATAAGCACGGCCATCAACAGTGCCTGTTTTGTCTTGGGCCTTCCCATGACCAAAAGGCCTGTCCTATTTGCCACTTGTTTTTCCTAAAAACCCTATGAAGTAGGCTTAAATCACTTTCCATATATCTGGAAAACCAACATCTCCAACTCCTTGCAAAAAGGATGGAGGGTTCCTTGACCTCAGAAGCCAAGTCGGTAGCAAAGCAGAAGGCCAAGAAACTTAGGCCGGAAGCCTCGGCTACACCTCCAAGGCCTGATGTCTCTCCCAAGACTACTACCAGTCAAGAGATTCACTATAGGCTTCTGTCTGAACCACAGGCTGAACCTGTAATGGAGGTTGCCATGGAACTGGATAGTAACATGTCCTCGGAAGTACGGCAGGCTTCCATTTTGGATCTCCATGGGGAACCACAACTCATTATTTCTGAAGGACCATGAGGGATTCCGTCTGTCCTTGTTCATGAGGAAGTAGATACAGACATTATGAAATACAGGCGTGCATCTGGCCTGCCTTCTCTCCATAGAATAAACGTGCCCAGCAAAAAGAAATGGAAAACTAAACATGTTTTTCCTTATTCCAACCCACAAAAGGATTGGTAGGCATTTTCATAAAGTTTCTGAAGTGCCTTAATGTATGTCTCTAAGACCCCATCCAGGGATTTCTATCCCTTCTTCTGCAAGGCCTGCTCCTTCCCTAAAGAGGGACAGGGAAGAATCATCATCTGAGGGAGGACCTCTCTTCTCATGAGGAGTCCCTAACCTACTCTACCCATATTCCCTCTCCACTAGACTGTACTTCCCTTGAGGAAGATTCTAATGGGACTGACTCCCTTGTAGAAGAGATTTCTTTCAGTGACACTCTGACTAGAATGCAGGAGCATTTCAAATGGGAAACCACTGAAATGGTGGATATTCAAAAATGTTGTTATGATTTGTTGCAAGCGAACACCAGTAGTCCCTCTGCTGTCCCATCTATCCTTCCGGCCTTTTCTTGGATGGCTTTGCATCCTCTAACAAGGCCCCTAACTCCCTACCACCAGCACCTAAAAAACCTAACGGGTTTTATAAGGTGCCTACAGATTAAGTATTTATGCTGAGCACCAGATTGATCCAGCAGTCATCTTGGTGTCCTCTGACAAGCCCTCTAGGCTCATTCCCTCCTTTTCCCTGCTTCCTTCAGACAAGGACAGCAGGCATTTGGAAAGAGTAGGTTAGAAAGTTTATATATCTGCCACTTTACATTTAAAGATATAAACTGTCAGACCCATATGACTAAATATTCATTGGAATGCCTGTCTCAGCTGTTTAAAAGTAATTTCTGAATTACCTATCTGAGAACAAAAACCTAGCTACATCCCTGTTAGCTACCACCTCCCAGGTGATCATGCATTCTATCAAATGTAGCTACGATGCTGCAGAGGCTTCTGCTAGGGCATCTGCATCTGGGTCTGTCCTAAGGAGGTTTGCATTGTTCAGGCTACAACCCTTGCCTGAGGATATCAAATCCAAACTGATGGATGCCCCCTGGCTAATGAAGCCTTGTTTGGCTGTACAGCAGCTGAACTTTTCAAGACCTTGCAAGAGAAGGGCATGGAGATGAAAGACCTTAAACACCTTCTGGTTTCTCCGGTCCCTAAATTCCAGAGAAACTACCCCTCAAAACCAGTCCTTGTCAGGAGGCTATCCAGACCTGCTCAACACAAGTCCAGGAGAACAGGAAAGAAGCAACAATTCTTTTGTCCTCCACAACAAACCCTACCTCCAAAGTAGCCCTATCCGGATAGACATGGGTCTGTCTGACTACCTGGGCCCTGATCCTCTCCCTTCACCTGTCCCTTTCAAGTCCAGTTTGGGAAACCATTACCCAAGACTCTTGGGTACTGTCCATAATAAATAATGGATATTTCATGGTGTGGGAAACTCAACCACCATTCAGGGGAATCCCTCAACCACCCAAAGAAAAATTACCTCTGTTACCTCCAGTGCTTCAGCAGCTCCTGGACCAAGGCACCATCCAACATGTACCATCCATCAAAGAGGAATGGAATTCTATTCCAGGTCTCAAGGAAAGAAGGACCCTGGAGACCCATCTTAGACCTCTCCTTCATAAACACCAACCTACAGGTACCCTCTTACAGGATGCTCACCTTACAAATCTTGTTTACCCTAATGCTACCTCAAGCCTTTTTGGCCTCCAGGGATATAAAGGCTGCTTGTCTTCATATTCCAGTCCACCCAAGACACAGGAAATATCTCAGATTCTCTGTAGCCTGTGGACACTTTCAGTTTTCTGCCTTGCCCCTGTGGTCTTTCTACCTCCACAAGGATTTTCACAAAATGCCTAGCACCAGTGGTGGCATTCAGCAGACTGCAGGGCATCCAAGTCTTCCCATGTCTGGATGATCTCCTGCTCCAAGCAGTCCGTAGTTGCTACAGAGAAACCTCACCTGTACAATCAACATCCTTCTTTACTTGGGGTTCACCATAAATTACAAGAAATTAGCCCTCACTCCAACACAGTCTCAGATCTTCTTGGAGTGAAGGATTCATACTGACTTCCTGCAGGTTTCCCTCCCCTTGCAGAAGGCCCAGGAACTGTCTTCATCCTTTCAAAGTCTCATTCAGAGTTCCACATTTCAGCCAGGACTTAACTGAGGACCCTGGGCTTTATGGCTTCCACCATTCCCTTGCTCCCTCTGGCAAAGATGCACATGAGTAAATGGCAGTGGTACCTAAAGTCAGTGTGGACTCGGCATGCCCACCTGCTGGAGTACCAAATCCCTCTTCTTCCCTGCCTAAAGAGAGAAGAAAGTTTGCAGGTCCAACAAATCTCAACAATCCAGGACTTCCACTCCATCCTCTGCCACCAGTACGGGAAATGTACACAAATGCTTCAGACTCAGGCAGGGAGGAGCAGCCTTAGGTGCCATAAAAGCTCAAGGCACCTGGTCACCCATGCAAAGAAAAGAGCACATCAATTTAAAAGAAATGAGAGCACTACTTCTGGCAATCCAGGCCTTTCAGCCTCTTCTCATCCCAGGGCCTCTGAAAGTCTTAACAGACAACATGACAGTGCTCTGGTATATAAACAAACATGGGGAACCCATTCATACCTACTGTGCAGACTAGCCCTACAGGTATGGGAACTTGCAGTTATGTTGCAGGCACCACTTCAGGCGGTATACATTCCATCCAACCTGAATGTTTTGGCAGACACTCTCAGCAGGTCCAGAACACAACCTCACAAATGGATGCTTCACACGGATATGTTTCTTGGCATTGTCTACCAATGGGGCATTCCACAAGTGGATCTCTTTGCCTCTGCCATGAACAGACACCTTTTACTATTTTGTACTAGAGACCCACATCCTCTGGCCTGGAAGGTGGATGCCCTAAGCTTCTCTTGGAAAGGGATGTTCCTATGTGCATTCCCTCCTCTGCCTCTTATCCCAAGAGTCCTTCTGAAGATTTGGCAGGACAGAACAAAAATCTTGTCCGTGACTCCTTTTGGCCAAGACAGCATTGGTTCCCCTTACTCCTGCATTTAGCCAAGGACAGTCATCAAAAGTTATCCCACAGAATGGGCTTACTCACACAACACAAGGGCACCCTCATTTATCCCTCACTTGTCAACTTTACAAATGACACTGTGAGTTGATAGGGCCCCCATTCCTTTTAGACACCTTTTCTCAGAGAATATGGACCAAGTGCCAAACAATACTGTAACTCAAATCCAAAAGCACTTGAAGGAAATAAGGCTGCAGGCTGTAGTTCGATGAATTTATTGAGGTAACAAAAAGAGCATAAACGCTATCAACACTCCACACTGCGTTTTCGTTTACAGATAACTTCATCAGACAACATTAAGCACTCCATACTAACCCCTTAAATACTGCTAACACAATTAACTAATCATCAATTTAGCAAACAATTAATCACTGCCAGCTGCTCTCTTAAAAATATATATATATAATTGCAGCAAAGCTCTGTTCAACTAAGGGAATAGTTTATAAGTGAAAAACTTTTACATCCAAATGTTGTACATTCATATATATGTAAGTAATCAGTCACTATATTGTGAACATAAACATAAATACATATATAATTTAATAATAAAACACATATTATCAACCATAAAAACAAATGAACATTAAAACTGTATAAAGATCAAGAATATATATTAATAATACTTTGGCGCCATCTAGTGGAAGAAACCATCATGTGTATAAAAATTTTTTGTTAAAAAACCAATACATACTATGCAATTTCTGAAGTATTTCACAGAACATCCTATCTATCTCCATATATAAATAATTAAATAAATACATAAATATATATTAAAATCAATATGTAAAAATCAATGTGTAGAAAAACCAGTAAAATATAGTAAGTCCACCTATGCTATGCGCCCAATAGTGGCTTCAGAAAATTCAGCCACAGCACCGTTAGCAAAATGGTTGGACACGAAATTAAAGGTACTTTCCAACATTGGGAATGGAGTGGTGAAGGATTCATGGGAATTGTTGCAATTACTAACTCCAGAGGTTTTTGATAAAGATTTGATATTTTATACTATAGATATTGTGGATTTGTTCTCATCTATACCCCATGAAGAAGGTATGAAGCTTTTTGAAGAAGCTTTGATTAATTATGGGAAGTTTGATAACAATGAGTTTTATTTGATTCTTACGCTGATGGATGTGGTCCTTTCCAACAACTTCATCCATTTCGAAGGGGAATTTTTTAAACAAATACAGGGGGTAGCTATGGGTGCTAGATGCGCCCCGACTTATGCGAACATTATACTCTCAACTTGGGAAAATAAATTCATAATAAATTCCAGTTTTAGCCCATGTTGGAAATTATATAAGCAGTTCCTTGATGATATGTGTTTTTTGTGGATAGGTACAGATGTTGAATTTCAAACATTTTTTAAACATATTTCACAATCAACTAGTTTTTTAAAATTTACATTTCAATGTGACAGGAATGAATTAAGGTTCTTGGACATAAATGTGGGTAAAAGTGAAAATGGTTTCTTCTCGAAGTTATATAGAAAGACAACTTTTTCTAATTCATACTTGGCATTTGGGAGTGCACACCCTTATCATCAAAAGAAAGGGATTGTGAAGGGACAGTATGTAAGAGCAAGTCGAATGACTTTGAGAGAAGTAGATTTTAATGGAGAATGTGACATATTGTATAAAATGTTCATGGAGAGAGGGTACTCATCAGGACTGGTTAAAAATATTGAGAAAGAAGTCAGGGAGGGTAGAATGGAGAGATTTGAACCCATCTTCGGTAGAGGCAAAATGAAGGTTCCACTTAAAAGTACTACTAACGATTTTGAAAGAGAAAATAACTTTGTAGTAGATTATTGTGGACAAGCCGTTCAGATTAGGAAGATTCTGGAAGAAGAATGGATGAAATTTAGTGAATTATCGGAACTTAACTACCTTTTTGAGGAACCATTGAAGTGTACCTACCGCAAAGGTAGAAATTTAAAAGCCATCCTAGAAGGGAACAAAAGAATGAATAAAAATAAAAGAACCAAAGTAGGGACTTTTAAATGTGGGAAATGTTCCCATTGTTCGCATATTTGTGTTAATGATGCAATTTATGTAAAAAGTAGGGATATTTTAATAGAGAGTAAGTACTTCTCTAACTGTGATACATATGGGATTATTTATATTGCCCTATGTAAAGTATGCGACGCATTTTATGTTGGAAAATCCGAAAGGAAGCTAAAAAACAGGATTTATGAACATCATTATGAAATAAGAACAAATAATTCCAAAAATGCTTTGTATAGACACAAACTGGTTTGCCCTTCAGCTACCTATAATTTTTTTTGTTTTAGAAGTAGTAGAAAAAGACATTAGGGGTGGCCAATGGGAGACATATATAGAGTACAAGGAGTTATTATGGCAACTATATTTGGAGGCTAATAAATCCCCAGGCCTGAATGATGTGATTTCAATAACTCCAGTACTGAAAATGAGGGCAGCTAAGCTTTGAAGTACTTATGAAATATTTTAAAGTACATACTCTGGTTTTTCTACACATTGATTTTTACATATTGATTTTAATATATATTTATGTATTTATTTAATTATTTATGTATGGAGATAGATAGGATGTTCTGTGAAATACTTCAGAAATTGCATAGTATGTATTGGTTTTTTAACAAAAAAATTTTATAAACATGATGGTTTCTTCCACTAGATGGCGCCAAAGTATTATTAATATATATTTTTTATCTTTATATAGTTTTAATGTTCATTTGTTTTTATGGTTGATAATTTGTGTTTTATTATTAAATTTTATATGTATTTATGTTTATGTTTACAATATAGTGACTGATTAGTTACATATATATGAATGTACAACATTTGGATGTAAAAGTTTTTCACTTATAAACTATTCCCTTAGTTGAACAGAGCTTTGCTGCAATTGTATATATATTTTTTAAGAGAGCAGCTGGCAGTGATTAATTGTTTGCTAAATTGATGATTAGTTAATTGTGTTAGCAGTATTTAAGGGGTTAGTATGGAGTGCTTAATGTTGTCTGATGAAGTTATCTGTAAACGAAAACGCAGTGTGGAGTGTTGATAGCGTTTATGCTCTTTTTGTTACCTCAATAAATTCATCGAACTACAGCCTGCAGCCTTATTTCCTTCAAGTGCTTTTGGATTTGAGTTACCTTTTTTCAGAGGTCATTCTGAGAGTACTGCTTGAGACCAGGAAACCCAACACAAGGAAATCTTATTTATCCAAATGGAAAGGATTTTCAATCTGGTGTCGTTCAAGTAAACTGGACCCACTAACAGTGGATGTCCCCACCGTACTATCATACCCGTGTTAGTTGCTGGAGGGTGGACTAACTTATTCCTCAATGAAAGTACATTTCTCAGACATCTCGGCTTGTCTGCCTCTCTCACCCCCTTTGATCTCTAGGTTTGAGGCCAAACAATTTCTGAAAGGCGTCCTCCATCTGATACCTCCCAGGAGACCAGTGCTTCCTCCCTGGGATCTTAATTTTGTTTTGGAAAAGCTGACCCTGGTCCCCTTTGAGGCAGCAGCTTCTGCTTCTTTAAAATTCTGCTCCTGGAAAACTATCTTGTTCTGGCAATCACCTCGTCCAGAAGGGCTTCAGAATTACAAGCCCTTGTAGCATCCCAACCTTTTCTACTCTTCCATGAGGACAGGATTTCCATCCGCACCAGCCCCTCTTTTATGCCGAAGTTGGTCAATGAGTTATCACTAAACCAAGCAATCCACCTTCCCACCTTTTTCCCCTTCTCCCCAAACCTCATCAGAGTCCTGCATACTCTAGACATGCACATACAGCTTAGGTTTTACCGGGATAAAACCAGGACTATCAAGAAAAGTGACCAGTTTTTCATCTCCTTCCACCCAAGAGCCATAGAGCTCCTAGTCTCCAGGCAGACTATCTCTTCTTGGATCTCTAAAGCCAGTACCTTCTGTTATGAACACCATGGAAAGAGCCTCCCCTCTCCAGTGAGGGCTCATTCCACCAGAGCTATGGCTTCTTCTGGTGCCTTTTTCAAAGGACTGGACACCAACTCCATTTTGGAGGCTGCTACTTGGTCTTCAGTTCATACTTTAACCAAAAATTCCAAGTCCAGTGTAGGGTTCACTAGAGTCACTCTTTGCAGCTTTGTGGAAAGCTCCTCTGCCCCTTCCTCCTCCCTCTCCTTCTCCTTATGAGCTTTTGCACTTTCCCTCGTGTAAAGAATACTGCAACAGCAGAATAAAAGAACATAGGTAAGTTGTGGAATATCTTACCATAACGTTAGATGTCCTTCTCTTCTTTGTTGCAGTATTCTCTCCCACCCTCCAACCCCCTGCATTTGTTGTTTCTTGGATGTACATATACTACTTCCCACTTCTCAGCGATTCTCCTTGGGGTACTCAGTTCTGAAGAATGGTGCATGTGTACATCACTTTTATAGCCTACATCCAGTAGCAGACTACATGCAGTGTACCACACACCATAAGCACTAAAGACCTTTGTAGACTGTCCAACATCGGTTTGCTTGGCTGGCAATCTCCCTAATGTGAAGACTACTATAACAGAGAAGAGAAGGACATCTAACATTGTGGTAAGATTTTGCACAACTTGTCTTTCTCCCAACCATGCAAAAGGGAGTCCTCAAAGTCCAAACACACACCACTTTGATGTGGTACATAAATAAGCAGAGGAGTACTCACTCCTACTCACGTCTACCATTTATGTGGATTAGACATAGAAGCCTGGGAAGCTGCATTGAAGAAGGGGCTGTCTTCCTGTCTCTCTGACAGTGACATACATATGCTCAGACTGCAGTGTGATACCAGAGAAACTGAAAAGAACATATGTAGACCCACATGAATAGATGTTTCAGAGGGATAGCTTTCTAGATCTAACAAGCAGTTGGTATGTGACAGAGATGGTCCTGATCACTTTTCATTTGAACAGGCTGACAGATCTTCTCAAGGTTAACAACTCCAAGAGTCTGGATGACAGATGACTCCCTGAATTGGACAGGTCTGCTTCTGCATGTGTTTCCTTCAGTAGTATTCATTCCCTGGGTCTTGACAAAAGTGCACAATGAGAGGTTAAGAATAATTGTCATAGCTTCTTTTTGGCCAAGGTAGCACTGGTTCCCTCTCCTCTTTAACATGGCAAGAGGAAAGTACAAGTTACTGTCTCATCAAGTGGACCTCCTAACTCAGAACAAGGGATCCCTTCTGCACACCTGCCTAGTCACACTGAGGCTGCCAGTTTGGATTATCTCACACTAATCCCAGCAGGCACAAATAAGAGGAGGAGATGCTGAATATTATCAAGAGGTTGGGAACCTAACAATAAAAAAATCTTACCTAACAAAATGGAAAAGATTCTCCTTCTGATGTCACTCCAGGGACCTAAACCCCAGAAAGGATAAGGTGGCATTAGTCCTGAAATATTTGTCAGGCCTGTACAAGTCTGGCTTAGCTTACAAATTCATAAAAAAGTTCATGCTTCTGCTATTTCAGTTTGCTGACCTATGGATCTCTCCATATTTATTCTAGATCTTATATTTAAGCAGTTCTTGAGGGGAGTAATTCATCTTGTGTTTCCTAAAAGACAAAAGGTTTCACCACGAGATTTAAATTGCACAACAGAGAGGCTAATAGTGCCCCCCTTTCAGCTAACAGCTTTGTGACAATCCATTTGCTGTCTTTGAAAACTCTACTCTGTTCTTGATGACAGTCACTTCTGTTGGTCGTTTTAGAATTACAAGCATTAGTGTGCAAAAGAACCCTTCTTAGTGTTCCATTAATATATAGAGGCCTTGCATACCAGTTCATCTTTTTTGCCTAAAGTAGTTATTGAATTGACCCGGAGTCTGACCAATCAGCTCTCATTTTTTTTCAAATACAGAGACGGAAAACTATACACTCCTTGGATGTGTACAGACAGCTGAGATTTTACTTGCATAAAATGAAGGAATTCAGGAAGAGTGATTGGCCATTTCTTCTACTTTGCAAAAGGGAAAGAAGGAAAACCAGTAAATAAATAGACCCTCTCCAAGTGGCTGGGGAATTGTATTGGTTTCTGCTAGCAGCACCTTGGTTCATATTAGATCCCAGTGTACTAAAGCTGCAGCTGCCACTACATGTTTCCTTAGGGGGATATCCTCCCAAGCCATCCTTAAGGCAGCAGTCTGGACCTCTGTTCAGACATTTTCAAAACATTACAACCTAAAGTATGTATCCAGAGCTTGAGCGGGATTTGCCTCTTATCCTGCAAGGATTGATCTCCAAATAACTTATCTGCCCTCCCCCCTTTGACTACTCTGTGAATCTTCCTAAAAAAATGGAGTCTACAACAATGACTACTGTGAGGGTTGTGTTAGGAGCTTTACCATAATTGTAGATGTTCAAGTAGTTGCCTCATTGCAGTTCATGTTCTATCACATTTTCCCTTTTCTTTCTGACACCTTTCCTGGGGTTGGTGTGGCAACTCTATCTATTCACCTTCATGTCTTTTTTTTATGCTGGCATACACCCCTGTTTTTTAAATCCTTCTCTCTGGTGCTTCCAACTTGGGTATCATGGGTGGACCTGGCTGGTGCTGGAGCCTCCATCTGATCCATTGAGCTCTAGGGCTGAAAAGACTGTACTGCAATGCTGCTGGGACAAAAAGATACAAATATGGTTATCAGCAGACATACCTTTTAGACAACCAATGCCTTGATGCTAGAAGCAGGGCATTGGACAAAGCCTGAGAGCTTTAGAAGAGTTGCTGGCTGTGGGCTTGCTCGCACAACAAGATATCCCACAAGTGAAGGCTGCAACAGTGAAACTACTCAAATTACTAGAGGCGGGGAAAGGAAGTAACATTTTTCTCTAATTCTGTGCATCCTCAGAGTATCTTTGAGTTAGAATATTTAAGTAACCAGATTGTGGAGTTGCTACCCCCCCCCCCCCCCCAAGTGAAGTTGCATATTGGCTTAAATCCAAGAAAAAAGTACTTATTTTAGTTTTGATGCCTGAATCTTTTTTTAAGTTAGTTGCTTTCCAATATTTGGCATTATGCTGTTACAACATTTTCACTTAGCTATTTGAATTTCATTTCACTACTCTTTGGTGGCATTTGTGGTTTCTCATTCACTCATTTATTTGTGCATTCACTCATTTCATTGAGAATGCCAAGTAGCTGGAAACAAGTCATCATTGTATATTTTAAGCAAGCATGACCAATGACACCCAAAATCTACTGGCCCCTGTTAATTTTTCCTTACCTGTCTAGAGTGTAGAAGTGATTGTTACTCAGCCAGTCACTTGTTATGTCATCTCTTTTTGACTAGTAACTAGTGTGGTTTTAAGCATTTTTACAACTTGACTTTGGCCATGTTGTCCTAATTTAACATATTCTGTGGAATATGCATTCTGGGCTTCTGACCAGTGTGGCATTTGTCGATTTGTTAAAAGTATATCATTCTGTCATCTATTTATCCTGAGCAACCTGAGGTACATAGATTTTATCGGTAATCCAGTTTCCTTTTTTTTATATATAAGAGGTAAAACCTTCAGGAAGAACATCAAATCCTTTCTCCTCTTCCTTCCTTGTTGCTACATGTCCCCCAGAGCTCTGTATTATGATGTTTATTATTTACTGTCTCCATCACTAATCTCATTTGGTAACCTCATCACTGCAGTCCGTAGCAGACCACAAGAAAGGATGGGTTTATCTATGATCTTCATTGTGTGCTAGTGAGTCTTTTGGCTGCAGTTGTACCATTACCATTGTCTTCACAAAATTATGGCTTTGTTTTGTGGTACAGATACAGTGCCAAGGCTGTCTCCCTTGCATCTAAAATTGCTGTAACTGGAATGGGTCAGTTCTGGAGATGGTCACCTCATTCAAGTACCTGAATGTACTCCAGGACTCATCCTTCAGTTTGAAGAGGAATATCATTGCTTGTGCAACAAAACTACAAAGTGACAGTATCTTTAGGCATACTTGGTATTTTGTTAGCCCTCAAGGCCATGAAGCAGTCCGGAGAAGCATATTTCTATAGCAGTTTCTATACGGATCCCCATTCATAGCTCAAAGAAAACAGTAGCAAGATTCTTTCTTCTTGTCCTACTTTATGTACACCCAGTGTTGTGCTAGTTACTTGTAAAAGTAATAAGTTATTATTAGTTACTTTTAAGTGAAAGTAATATATTACTATTACTTATTACTTTTCTAAAAACTTAATATATTAATATTACTAGTTACTAACTAAAGTAACTAGTTACTGTTGAGTTACTTTTACATAAGTATAGTTACTGTTGATTTACTTTTAGATAAGTATAGTTTATCAATTCTCATATTCAGATGGACTCGCACAGTACTTGTATGTGAGGAATACACGCTTACTACACATGAATACGAGTGTATTAAAGTTGTATACACAGTGTTACAATAATGATGAATAGCATTTTACAATTCACAAAGTCCCACAGACTAGTCTTTATAGTCAGACAGTCACAATTTAATACTTAAACCAAAGTACACACAGCCAGCAACACAAGACCCATAACAAGTTAAAAACCATAGAATGTTCAACAACATACATTAGGCTAACATGCTAAAACTAATGCTGACGATAAAATGCAGTGGTAAGAAGTTTTTTTGTTTTGGGGGGTTGGAAGTCTCTGTTGCAGACTGCTACGTGAATTCAAGAAAAAGTAACACAAAAGTAATTCACATTTGCATTACTAGTTACTAAAAATAGTAATATATTACAATTACTGCATTACTATATTTACAAGTTCCATGTGAAGGTGCTGATCATTTTAACAGGAAGTTACATATTTAAAAGTGTACTGTATTCAAGTTACATTTTTTGTAAAGATCTTTTTTAAGTTCTACATACTATCCCATACACATAATCTATATGATAAAACATACAACATAAACATGTCTCTCTCTGCAACTGCAGTACAGAAAATGGGAGTGAAAAACTGAACAAAGAATTTCTGTCTTTATAGCTATGGAGAAACCACCCAGCTCTGTAAAGTAAACAGCCCAACAATGGCCATTTATCATAATTATGTATTGCTTTTGGACTTTTCAGCCTACCTAGCTGTCACTGATGCCTCCTCCTTTGTTGATCTAAACACAAGGTTAATCATTACTAATGTTGAACTTAATAAAGCAGTAAAAGTAACTACCATACACTCTGGCCTCATCACAGTCTTAACAATGTGATCATCCAGAGTCCATGCCACAGGCTTCAAATTAATACAGACTTTGCTGTCTCCACCCACCCTGCCTGCTTCAGGTCTACTTCTTAACAGCGACTGATCAAAAGATCAAACTCTGTTATATTGACCCCTTAAAGTCGAAAATTAAAAAGAGCGAACAACCAGAACAGCATTTTCTTTCCCAGGAAAAGAAATCGCTGTGCTGGCTGTCTGGGTTGTGCCGTTTCTTGCACTGTAGTGCGATCTCGGAGTTGGTATATTTAAGTAGAGGGTGTGGGGGGGGCAAAGTCCCCCCAATTAAAATAGTCTTTAGTGTGCTTTGTTATTATTTGTCTGGGTTTTTTTGGTAACAGCGATTTCTTTCCCTGGGAAAGAAATTGCTGTTCTTGTTGTTCGCTCATTTAAGTTTTCGACTTTAAGGGGTGGATATAACAGCGTTCGATCTTTTGATTGTTTGCTGTTGTAATATAAACCCCCTGCTTCATCAGTATCCAATTCCACTGTATAAAATGTCTGAATGACATTGGCGTAAAAGCACATCAAGGAAAAATCTTTTAGAAAGAGACTATAAATTAGCACCATGTACTAACTAATACATGCAAAAATCAAATCTAATAAAAACTAATAAATGCCTGCCAAATGTAATCAAATAATTCAGCTGCATTAAGCTTAGGAAGTATTCAATAACTAGCACACTTTCATCTTCAAGTGAATAAGGTTACAGAAATGCATTACTTATAACTCATTACTACTGTACTCTGAGCATAAACTGAAGATGCAGATTCCCCAAGGCTGTCCAAAATCACTGTAAAACGTGAACATCTACACAACTACTGATGGAATAGGGTTGTGGCGATTGTTCATAAGTGCTTGAGCACAAAGAAATCATCCAGTCAGACTTACAGTGACTGAGGTCAGGAACAGATTCAGGAAGCCAGTATGATTAGATGGAAGGAAAAGGATAACCAGCCAGGGGCAGCTGTCTTTTACTGATGAGAAAGCAGGTGTAGGTCACATGGCAACACTGTATATACAAACAGTGGATAAAGGATGAAAACAACCCAGCCAGAAAGAGTGCCTAACCTCAAAGTGACAGATCATAATCTTTCTAAATATGTCATCACTATAACACTTGGCACTTGAAAAAAAGCATCCTAGAATATGGAAGGTGTGGATTTTGCTCTAATACCTTTTCTCTTTTTCTACACACATCCTTAGGTTAACTGGATGCCTGTATAAGGAGTGCAATGATTCTTTTCTCAGTGAGGAATTAGACATCATACCTCTCAGTCTCTTAGAGCAAGAAATCTGGACAAAGCCAGAAAATGGGGGAGGCGAAGACCCAAATCAAGGACAGATTTGAATTATCGTTCTTATACATTTAAAAACTTGATATAATATTAGGTTTTTCATTCGCATATATTTTCTGAAGGACATTGTCTGAAACACAAATGTCTGTCATTTAGTGACATCAATTTTCAACGATTTAACAGAAAACCACAAAGTTAGCATGTAACAGACCAAAAATATGAGGCAAATAATCTGGACAGCTGAGAGGTAAGTTAGACAGATGTACAGACTTTGGGCCGGACAGAAAATCACATACAGTAGATGCTCTGGGAAAGAAGCATCCCTATAAATTTAAACAAGATATACAGATTCTGCCAATTTCTCAAGCACAGCAATATCCCATTATCTACATCTTCAGTAAGAGCATTGAAAAAAAAACCACGTAAAAGTAGTATACACACAGTGGCACAATGTCATCCTAACGGTGTCACATGTCTTATTCATTTTGATCAACACAGTCTTTTTACTAACCAAAATTGTTACTTGTACACAGGCTGAAGACAAATCTGTTGGAAGACAGCACCACCAAGACAAATTCACAAAATCTGACATAATTTAGAATTCTTGAATGACTGACATAAATTTAGTAATTTAAAACAAGTAAAGGGGTGAAGAAGGCATAGCCCCCAAGCCCCAGTGTTGTGGGGCTGTGTAGAAAATGTCAGTTTTATTAATCAGTTGTCCATGTGGTCAATTATTTTGGGTATCTTCAATAAATTAGTTTTCGAACTGCAGTAACAGATCCCCCCAAAATACACAAGCAATTTGGGGGGACTCTACATCACAACTTTTAACAGAATTTAATTGCAACCGTCCCTGACTGAACTTGACCTCAGCTAGAACTAAAAGAGAAAGGCTTCACACTTGTGTTAGTCCAACTCACATACATAAACAGAAATATGCATATATAGAAACATACTGTAAGGTAATAAAGATATAAAACTCCTGCTAAACACAATTAATGTACATATTTACAGACAGAGTGAGATATAGAGAATGCTATAAATACAGTAGAAAACATCATCAAGTTACATTTCAAGTCAGCATTTTGTTCTTCCTATAGTATAGGTGCAGTTCATAACTAGGTTCCTCCTTATACTAAATCTACTTAGAATTCCATTGCATAGCAAATCCCTTTTACAAAAAAAAAATAAATAATAATAATAATAATAATAATAGGGCAAGCGTTTTCAACCTAAACAAATAGGTTCTTTGTCAAGACAAACTTTGCTCAATCCTAGTTATTACAAGTAAACTACATATAATCTGCCCTTGTCTACTAACAACTTTGCAGAAGTGCATCTCCAACCACAAATGACTTCTAAAAGCAACTCGTCATTGTTTTATGCACCAGGACACTAAACATGTTTTGAATTCTCCTTAGTCTGGAAACAAATTCCAGATATCTACATCTGTCATCGTTGCAATCTCAACTTTAAAAGAGGGGGGGTCCGCAAATCTGTATAGCAGGCCAAACACAGGCCCAATTATCAGCCATCTCATATTAGTCTGTCAAAAATGTAACTGCGTATATCCCACTTTTTTAGAAGACAGTGGGGGGCACAGAATGCAACACTTTTAGAACACAACAAGCTTTTTGAGAAACATAGATGATGGTGATGGAGGAGGTGTGAACAGTCCTCCTCCCGTCAATCCCATAGAGGTACTGATCACATCCCCTCCCCATAGCCAGCAAAAAATACTGACCTGGATTACCCATCATAATGTCACCATCACCACACACGCCACTTCACTTATATTCACAAGGAAATGCCATCATGTTTTTACAGATACAAGGCTCCTATTTTTCTCTCCGTACCCTACTAAAAGTTTGTGGGCCACACCCACCTCCTGTCATAGTTCCTGTTTATAGGCATGTCCAAAGGTCAGTTGTCAATCTCCTCTCCGGTCCAGCTGGTGAATCTGGGAATCTTGAGGCAATGTTACAACTGCCTCATGTACACAGACAACCCTCTCCTCCTCCCAACAAATTCCAACACATGTGAGAGATGCAACCATATAGCCAAACTGGAGGCTAAGCTCTCTCAACTCAGTACTGGCATAACCAGTCAGGAGGAGAAGGAAACCACACTCACTACAATTTCAGTCTCACATAGACCTACTACGACAGCAAACCAAACACATAATCACACAAAAACATACTCAGAGGCTCTAAATAAAGATCTGCCGAAGCAGCAGAGACCTCCAAAGCAGATACCCAAGCAGCCGCTACCCCAAAACAAAACACGTGCAACACATATCTCACAAAGCCAGTGTGCCAAACAGTCACAGCCCTTAAGACTAAACAACACACCTGATACACTTGTAATAGTTGACTCTATCGTCAGGCACACTGACGTCCCGCTCACCAGGCTGAACAAGGAGAGGGTCATGGTGAGCAGCCTATCGGGCGCTAGGATCCGCCACATAACACAAGCACTCAGGTCACTCTAAGGCAAGCACAAATATGACTCAGTCATTGTCCATGCTGGTGTGAATGACCTGAGACGTACCTTCCTGGACTACATGAAAAGAGACATAAAGGAGCTCTCTGAGCATGTAGCCCTGGCCGGTATGACACTGACCTTGAGTAGCATCTTACCCTCACCAAGAATGATGCCAGAATATGAAGACAAGATGATCAATTTCAACAATTGGCTTAAGTACTGGTGTCATTCAAAGGGGATCCAATGCCTGTCAGCTTGGGATGATATGCTCGACAAGCCACGATGCTTCGCTAGGGACGGCTTGCACCTGTCACCCCTGGGCTTTTGAATATTGGCAAAGGCTCTTGCTGCCCCCATAGTGCCTTTTGTAGGCAAGGCTCAAAAGACAAACCCACCTCCATAGGTATCACACGGGATAAGAAACTAAGAGTAATGCTACTCAATGCCAGAAGTCTAAACCTCAAGATGCACACACTCAAAACTCTCCTTAGCATGGAGAACATCGATATCTGTGCAGTAACAGAAACCTGGTTCAAGGTTCCTGAGAGCACCCCAGCACTACCAGGTTATACCTCATACCATGCTTTCCGGCCCCAAAACTTGGACCGAACCACAAAAGGAGGGGGAGTATCGATATTCATCAAAGATACCCACACCTCCAGGTTGGTGGCAAAGCACGAAGCATCAGAGACTATCCATGTGCAACTAACAGTGGGTAAAACTGCCTTCCAGTTTATAGCCTGCTACAGACCACCCTCCCAAACCCAGGAACCCCACTCGGCCTTCCTGAGAACACTGGAAAATATGAAGGTCTCTCCAAACACCATTATATTGGGCGACTTCAACTACCCGAACATAGACTGGGAGCATTACTCTAGCTCCAACACCCTAGCCCAAAGGTTCCTAGAATTTATAAACTCAAATGCTATGGAACAACTTGTTACCACTCCCACAAGAGGGGAAAACATACTGGATCTGATCATCACCAACATGGGGGACTCTATGCTCCAGACCAGAAGTGTATCCCTCACTGGTAAGATCAGACCATAAACTAATCTCACTGGATATTCACATCCCGACCCCACCCCCTACCCAGAAAACCACAGTGAAAAACTTCTCTAAAGCAAATTTCACACTCCTCAAAACTGAGGTGGAATCCTTCAAAGCCCCCGGGCCTGTGGAAAATCTGCCCAGACCGCAGAATCCTTTATAAACGCATTCTATGAACACCTTCAGGAATGCATGGATCATGCGATCCCAAATAAAACCAAGACCCAATCCTCCAAAGGCAGGCGTCCTGTCTGGTGGACCCCAGCCATAAACAAACTATACAATAGAAGGAGGAAGCTACTAAATGATAGAGCAAAATCCCAAAAGGGAAGGCATCACTGATCAGTATTAGCAAAAACTACGGGCACACATAAAATTGTCTAAGGCCAGCTTCGAGAGAAAAATTGCACAGGACACTAAGGATAATCACAAGGCTTTCTTTAGTTATGTTAGGAACCTGGGTGGTAATTCCCAGATATGCTCAGAATTAGTCCAAAATGACTAAAATTTACCCCGTACCCACAGACATTGCCAACATCCTACCTGACAAGTTCAGCTCAAACTTCTCCCCTCCCCACCAAAAGGGCAAATATCTATCCCAGTAGAGTGCTGCCCCCCCTGACATCTCAAATGCTCAGGTAAGAGCCGCCCTCTCCAAAGCAAAAAACAGAGCATCAATGGGACCAGATGGTGTCCCGGGCTGCGTCCTACATGAACTCCAAGAAGAGCTAAACCCAAACATAAAACTACTGTTCAATCTCAGCCTTACTACAGGATATGTGCCCAAAGAGTGGCGTACAGCAACAGTGGTCCCTCTCCATAAAGGTGGTGCCTCAACAGATCCTAGAAACTATCGCCCCATAAGCCTGACTAGCTTGGTCTGCAAAGCTATGGAAAGGATCATCATGGTCCTCATAAATAAAGATATTGGGGACCTACAAACACTGGATCCTACCCAGTTCGGCTTTGTTAAGGGCAGATCCTGCCTCTTAAACCTGGTTGACTTCTTTGAAACAGTCACCAAGGCCATTGACGAGGGGAAGGTGGTCCACACAGCCTACCTGGACCTCGCAAAAGCCTTCGATACAATACCCCACTCGGGCATTATAGATAAGCTCACCAGCTTAAATATAAACCCCTATGTCACTAGATGGATTGCAAACTGGCTCAAGGACAGAACCCACATGGTTAGAATTGCTGGAGCCATGTCAGACTCCAAACCAGTTACAAGTGGTGTCCCACAAGGCTCAGTCCTGGGACCTCTCTTGTTCGGTATATATTTCTCGGAGGTACAGGCCAACACGGAAGGATTGTGGCTGACCAAGTTCGCAGATGACTGCAAACTGGGCGCCATAATCGACTCTCCAGCCGACACAAGCATCCTCCAAAAGGGCCTCATAGAAACAGACAACTGGTGCCAGAGCCATGGCCTCAAGCTAAATGCCAAAAAGTGTATAGTCATCCCCTTTGGCAAAAACAAAGTGCCCACAAATTACCACATAGGTGGTAATCCATTAAGTACAGAAGAAGTAATTATGGACCTGGGGACCCAAGTTGATAGCAGTCTCTCATTTGACAACCACGTGGCCAAAGTGGTTAGAAAAACATTTTATATAGCCCACCTAATCATGAAGGGATTCACATCTAGATCAGGGGAGGTCATCGTGCCTCTTTACTCATCCCTCATCAGGCCCATAATTGAGTACAATGCCCCTTTTGGGATGTACCCTACCAGACACCTGCAGCAACTGGAAAGACCCCAAAAGTACCTCATCAAGAGGATCAAAGGGCTCAAACAGATGCCATATGCTGCCCGGTTAAAGAAACTCCAGCTCTACTCAGTGGCATACCGCCTGTTCAGAGGCGATCTGTGCCTGACGTATAAAGCCATGTCCAACCCGGAATTAATGGACATGCTGCACCTCAGAAAATCCAAATCCCATCGAGCTACGCTCGAGACTTGAACCTCAGCACTGAAATAAATAGGACATGCTGGAGGGACAGATTCATAACCCAGAGGCGCCCTTCACTCTGGAATAAAATCCCAGTCCAGGTTAGGCAGAGTCCCTCATTGACTCTCTTCAAGAGGAATCTTGATGAGTGGATGGGAGATCGTAGGTTTACCCCGGGTATCACTTCTGTGTCACTGTTAGACAGAGGCACAGTATACTAACCTCGAAAAAGGGCATAGCAAAATAAATTTAAAATGGGTGACGAAAGCCAAACACATTCTGGCTAGGCTTATAAATGCCCTAGGGCAGATAGCCTAGTATGAACCTATGAACCTCTGCGTGCTCTCCAGGTCACTAGAACTTCCTCAGAGTCACTTTGCAACTCCACTTGTTGCCTGTTTACTTCATGCTGCCCTCTAGTGTAGCTTGAAGATTAGTAGTTAAACTGACCAATCTGAATGTACCAGCTGTTATTGATTAACAGCAACCAAAACAAACTCCTGCAATCAGAGAACGCATGTTTATCCCAATGACAGGGAAAAAAGGCTGGTCTGTTTACAAGACGAGTGGCTGCAGATTACACAGGCAGTGTTTATATAAGGCGGACCGATTAGATTCAGCCGATCACTAAGGAACTTTAAATGGAAATTAATGGGTGGTGGTTGGCTAATAGCTAGGAAGCATTCTGAGTATGGCTGACATGAATGGTGATCAGTTACATTCCCCTTTTAAGGGGTGCTGCTTTACATAAGATAATTTCATAGCAAATTTTTCAAGTGACCTTGATTTTGACACAAATTGTAGCCTCTGTCCTAATCTTAATACTTCATAAAACTCCTAAAATTGGAAAAAAGGCAGTGAATTAAATTAAATCACACATGTAAATGCATCAGCTTACCACACACACACACACAGTTCTAATCAAGTCCTTACTTTCTTATGTAACTTTGGCATCACACATACGTTCTTACCTATAATCGTGCTATATCATTCTCTCTCTCTGTCACATGACATACACACACTTACCTTCAATCGTGCTATACATTTTCTCGCTCTCTCTTCTCTCTCTCTCTCTCACATCACATCACACACACAATCTTTCCTTCAGTAGCGCTATATCACAACGGCTGTCTACAATTCCTCCTGCAAGTAGACTTGAATTCTGCATGGTGGAGTGAGTGCCATGACACGTGCATGGTCCTCCTTAAAGGAAAACACATCGCAGTGGTAAGATTTTTTTTTTGGGGGGGGGGGGGTTGGAACTCTGTGATGAGGACATCTACTTGAATTTAAAAAAAAGTAATGCAAAAGTAATTCACATTTGCTTTACTAGTAACTAAAAATGATAATATATTACAAGCACTGCGTTACTATATTCACAAGTAACGCATAATACTATAAGTTACTTAAAAATGTTATATATTACAGTAACACTTTACTCCCATCACTGTGTACAGCACTTTACATTTCTGAACAACTCTTGTGGCTCTCAATGGCAGAAAATGATAAATCATACTTAATGATTCGCAGCCACAGACTTCTCACCCATGTCTTCCACTAATGCATGTCATATGGTTCAGATAATATTTAGCTCATTGTTCCTTTTCCAGGTCTGAAGTTATGCTATGTGTTTCCATTCCAAAATTACACAACTCTTCAGGTAGCCATCCCTTTTCTAGATTTGCTTCCCTGCAGTGAAATTCATTACTTCCTGGTCTCAGGGAACATTGGATTACTGCCCTAGTTAAACTTCTGTTCACTTTATGACTCGCCTCTTCTCTGACTTTTTGTTAAGTTATTTTTAATTCATAGGTTTACAGGTAGTAACTAAGTATAAGGTCCAGGAGACCATCAAGGAGCCCAGGCCAATTAAAATTGCCCCACAGCACTGTCTGGATAACTGACTTGCTCAGTAGGCAAATGGAGATTGAAGGAATCAAACCCTGGAGTACAGTAAGCAGCTTATTAGCAGCTCATAACCTTGGGCAACAATGCTAACTGTCAGACACTGGCAATGCTGTATGCCTATTGAGAGCAGTTGTGGAGATGAGCTTTTTTATTTATTTATGAGTATATGTTATTGGGATAGTGGATTGACTCATTCTAGCCATGGTCAGAGAGTGCTGTCTAGTCAAGAAACTTGCTCACAGTTACACAGTAGGCAGAGACAGAGGTTGAGGGACTCAAACCCTGGACTTTGTAACAAAGCTTCTAAATAGCGCGTAGCAGTAAACCTCTACACTGCCATTTTGTTACTTGCTGCTTGACTTTTGTGATAGATTTTTTGAGACATAGTTATTTTTTAGGTGCTACATCTTTCTTATTCCACACCTGATTTTCACCTTTTGTAAGTTAGAGTCTAATTATCATTCTCTTTTTACCTGGCACTGGAAAAGTCATGACTGAGCACATTCTATGTCTAAATCATTTCACTTACCTGGTTGTCGTATAACTATGTAAAAATAATTTTGCAGCTGAATGCTGAAGATTTCAATCCTTTGAAGGTATACCCTTATAAATGTGCAAAAGAGAGTAAACTGTACTATTATATAAAATGAAGGGCAGTGTTCTTGGGCCATTGTTGGGTCGTTAGTCAGATATGGTGATTGTTTCCACTTGCAGCAAATATCTTTTTTATCTTCGAGCATATTTGCAATTTTAGATGAATTTTAATTGTTAAATATTTTGTGTTACTTCTTTATTTTTTAACAGAACATCACATTTCTGATCCCTGGTTTCTTTGACTACATGGACTATGGAGATGACCCGTCAGTTCTGCATCCTTCACTTAACAATAGTGAGGAGGATGCCGGGGTACTTTGTGATAATGAAAATGAAATTGCTAGACAACAGAACTGTTTCTCTTCCTCCAGTAGTAAAAGAGGTAAAATATTGACATTTATTATAAATGATTAACTTCTTTAATTTCCTTTCTGTTCTTTTGTTTCTCTGAATGTGTCAAATGCTTGTACTTGTGTAGGTGCGTACATGTTCACAGATGCACCAAAGCCCCAAGATCAATGGAGTCTTCTTTATTGAAAGCTACACTGTGTTCATTTTGTGGCTCACTGCTACAGTCATTATATCAGGGAACTTTGCCACAGTCAGAGTTTCTCATTCGGTCAGATTTTAAGTCAAGACCCCCTTCCTCCTATGCCTGCTGATTTTACCTTCACCATCTTTGTTTCCACACACCTGATACAAAAGTTAACGTACTGACCATAAATAACCCTTTTGGAGAACTTCTTTCAGTTGGTTTACAGATAGTAGTCTCTTGGTTAGCTTTTTTTTTCGCACAATGGCTGCAGATATTTCTTTGGTGTCCTTCCTCACTACAGAGTTATTGGGCATGCTGTCCAAGAAAGGCAATTGTGTCGTAAGACAACAAATTTGACAATATGACAACTGCATTTACTGCCTTAAGTTTGAGGTACGACTTAATATCTTGTGAGTTTTGGCAGGAATTTTGGCCTAAAACTTTGCACATAGGATGAAACACTGTTCAGGCTTACTTTAGCACAAAGAAGCTTGAGCCCTTGTACTCACAGTCTGCCATGTCCATAGAGGGCAGCCAGCCAGACATCTCTTCCAGAAGAGAGAAGAAGTGGAAAAAGAAGGAAAAGATGGGCAAGAGAGACAAATTACTTCACTGAGCCTTCTATGTCTGAGCATGTTAGTTCTGTGCAGGCGCTTAAACTCCTGATGTAAAGTCTACTGTATCAGAGGCCACTGGTGATTTCCCTTGGGGAAACTTTAACACTTATTGCAGAAAGCTTTGTTACTATAAGGAATGTCATTGGACCTCATTACAGAGGACAAGAAGTCATGCCCAAGTGTGATATCTCCGATCAAGCAAGGGAATTTTGCTTGCTTTTGCTTATTGCAGAGGTGGACGTCTTGGCAGCTACATAAAAAATAGAACTTAGGGACATCCTCTCTAAGGGTGTAGGAGCACTGATAGCCACCAAACCTAAGAACCCCTCTGAAGCTTAGGGCCTCTGTAAAGCAAAAAGCTAAAGCGGCCCTTTGTTGGGTCCTCAAACCATAGACTACCCTTTCCTTCTAACAAAGACTAGTCTAAGCTAGGTCAGTTTCTTCAAAGTCTTCAACTCTATCCAGAGAAGCCGTCTGTGTCTGGGGGTTAGTCCCTGTAAGAGGAAGAGGGGGCCTCACCAGAGAGAAATACTGACTCAGGATTTTGCAGAAGATTGAAAGGATCTCGACTACAGATCACCGATGTCCTCCCCAATGGAATATGACACAGACAATGAGGAGACCATGGCCTGTGACTCTCCACCAGAGGACACACCATTTGAGCTTACTCTCTTCCATATGAAGATGATCTTTCAACTGGCAAGCCAATAACACCTCTGTTCTACATGAGTGGTATGGAATTCCTGGGGTTTGACCCACTTAAACCTTTTGCCATTTCTCTATTCCTGGGAGCCTGTCATGGATGCTTTTGATACAAATAGCTGGGATCCAGACTTTTAGTCCCCTGTTTCTAACAGGCGTGACTGGTTCTACAGAGTTCAGGCTTCACACAAGTTCCTCTATAAGAGCTCTATATCAGATCCACGTACTGTATGCCTGTAGTCTGTTAGACTGGCTGTAGTTCTTAACACACTTGATAATGATAAGAGTATGCTACTTGATAGATATTGGAAGAAAGTGTATGCCTGTGCAGCCCTATCTTCTGGGGCCCTCATTTGCCAGACAGTCATTCTTAAATTCTAAGAGCATGTCTTGAAGCAACTGCTGGAAGGCTGTGGAGGAGAGCAGAAGGGCTGCTTTCATACAGTAAGTTAAAATCATTTTGCAACTAGGAAACTATGCTAAAAATGTGGGTCTGATACTATAGGTGAATAACGCAGGGTTGCTGCTAATGGGATATTCCTTAGAAAGGTACCTTTGGCCAAGGAGTCACACCTTGTCTGAAGATGTCAAAATGCAGCAACTCCTTGCTCTTCTGAATAGAAACCTTCTGTTTAGAGCCCAGACTTATATTGTGTTTAAAAAAGGAAGACAAGACCAGTACTATTAAATCTGTTAAGCACATGTTCTCTCCCCATACTTAAGTGTGACAGGAATTATCTTTCTAAGCAAATCCTTTCTTCTAGAGGCAAGACAAAAGAAAGTAGCCCAACGGTAGGAAGGCCTTTCAGAAAAGAAAGTGGCAGCAAGAGAATAGAAGGGAAGCAAGGGGTTCAGGAGGTCTTTTTCACCCCAGGGAGCAACTGTGACTATCACATTAACACTATATGCAAATCGGGAGTAACTTGATTATGATATTGATATAGTTTTTCCATATAAAAAGACATGTTGAGTACTGGAAAAAAAAATGGGGTGGGGAGCACAAGGAAAAAAGTCAAGTAAAATATGTAATCTCCCAATCTGGGCCTGACCTAATGTATTAGAATGAATGAAAATATGACAGAGCATTTTTGATTATTGGCCTCAGGAAACCAAGAATTAGTGCATCATGCATGTAATTGCACAGTGTTTCTGGTCTAGATTCCATTTTATGTAAATAAAGACATTATGTAAAAAAAAAAAAAAAACAGACTCTGATAAAGGGGAAGCTTTCACTACAGCTTCCTCTAGATTATCCTGAATTTGGGAGAATCCCAGAATTTATAAGGTAAAAGGGATCTTAGTCTATTGACCCCCCCCCCCCACCTCCCAGGAGGAAAACATTCCGTAGGAGGCTTTTTGGCCCACCCCACCTATGTCTTGAGCAGTGTCTCCCACTGATCATATGATTGATCTGGTCATGGATAGGGCATGGCAAGAGTTCAATGCAGCTGAGCCTATCCTCAGGAAACAAACAAGATCCTCCTGTCTCCCAAGGACAGACAAACATGGAGTAAGGCTCCACTTGCAGATTTCATTATGATGCTGACTGTGACTAAAAAAGAGCCCTCTGAAGAGCGCCATTTGATCTCTCCATCCGATAGGAATTCCAAGTCCATGGATCATATGGGGTTTCACACTTGCTTATCTGGCACTTTAACTTTTCTTATTTCAAACTTCCTGATGTATTTGACTAATTTTCAACATGATATAGCAGGAATAAATATATAGTTATGCTGAAAACATTGCTTCACAGAGCTCTACATCTTAGTCTAGAGTCACAGGTAGTATTTTTGTCTAGTTTTTGTTTATTTTTACATCACTTTCCATGTGACTGATTGATAGTGCAGTGGATGGGGCAATGGGGGCAGTGGTCTTAGGCATTACTAAGAGGAGACATGCCTGGCTCAGACTATGAGGATTTACTGAGAACAAATTATATAAACATGAGATATTGGCACTTTCCTATCTGGATGTTAGGAAGAGAGGATTTTTAAGGAATATGTAATGGATATAAATCAAGGGTTATTAGATGAGATAGAAGTGGTTGTTAATGACTGGGCTAACATAAACATGGAGTTTAAAAACATGGTAGGAATAAGAGAGAAAGAGATATGGGAAATAAGTGATAGGAATTATTTAAAGGAGTTGCAAAGGTTAAACTGTTGCATAAGAGAATCTCACAGAATTAAAAGAGGAACAAATGTAAAATGTTAAAGAAGAAAAACAGAATGTATTATAATATGTATGAGTTTAGAAAGGCTGCTGTTAAGCAACTTTGATAAGTATAGAGAACAAAAACTTTTTTCATTATGACTTGTGAAACAGATTGTTGAAGGAGTTGTAGCCAAACAAACAGATCATGTTACAGGAAAAATAACTAGAAATCCTATAGTAGTATTAGAGATATTTTGGCAACTTTATGAAAATTGGAATAAAGTAGAACAATGGGACAACCAAGAAAAAAAAGTATCAGTGCAATTTTTTGTACAAAAGACTTAATTATGCCAAGGTTGGGAAAGATGAAAATCAGCAATTTACAAAGAGATGTGATAAAAACAGTAATGTATAATCAATCAACAGGGATAAATCACCAGGAACAGATAGTATTCCTTGTGGAAAATTGAAAGTTAAGATGGAAAAAAGTGATCAAGATCTGGAAGATTTTGTTTAACAATATTTTAAAAAGGGCAGAGGTGCTAGCATCTTGAAAGAAAACAGTGATAGCTGCTTTACTCGGAGGAGGGTAAAGACCCTTCAGAACTGGATTTATATAAACATGTTTCAATTTTAAGCCATATTAGCTAAAAGAATGGCAAAGGTGTTACAGACATTGACATGTATGGACCGGTGTAATTTTGGGGAGAAGAGATAAACATTTGATAACATTAATAGCACAGTGATGATCGAAAGGAAAATAAAGTTTAGGAGGACACTGCTATTGTTGGTGAGTCTTGATACAGAAAAAGCATTTAGTAAAATCAGTTGGGATTATATGAGTAGGGTAATTGTAGCATTTGCATTCCCTAATGGGGAATGGGGTTACTAAGAAGGATATATTAACCATTGGAGAATTAAGATGGGTATATATTGGCTTAGAGGAACATGGCAAGGATGTGCTCATTCCCATCATTTGCTTTACAGTTAGAGACATTCACAAAGAAAATATGGAGTTCACAAATTCAAAGATATAACTTGTATGGTACTCAAGCAAAAGTTAGTTTATTTGCAGTTTACATGTGATATTATTTTATACGTGATTAATCCAGAAAAAGACATGTTATTGTGGAATATTTTGAGACAATTTCACATCTTTTTGGGATATAAAATGTTCAAAATAAATCAAAGACTATAGCAATAAACTATATACCCACAAAGGAATCTGTTCAGCATTACCAATGCCTATGGAGAGATGATAAGGTAGAATATTTATGTGTATGAATTAAATGAGTTTGTTATGGCAGCCAGGGATATGAAGGAAGAAACTAAACAAAAGATAATACAAAAATTGAAAAACTAGAAGCTGTTGATTATCTGCATGTCTAATAAGATAAAAGGCGTGAAAACTTTTTTAGTACCCTTAGCCTTATATACAGGTCAGGCATGTTTTTTTTTTATCAACCAACAAAGAATTTCCTAAGAGATGACCCATATCTGACATACAGGGCATCCTCCAGTGCCATTACCGATGGATTTTCTTCTCATCAGCAAGTCAGATGTCACCAGAAATACTCAGTCTGGGGATCTAACCCTCTTATGCGACATTAGCAGAATAGTTTGGAGAGACAGGTATATCTCCCAGAGGATATCGCTGCTGTGGAACAGACTCCCTATCCCATAAAACAAAGTTTATCAGTGCCCATTTTCATGTGCAGCTTAGATATGTGGATGGGAAACAGAAAATTAACCCCAGGCCTTCCCCCTCTGCTAGTAATGTACAGAGGCTACTCCTAAATGCTTTGTTCCATGCATGAGTCCCCTCAAATTATTTATGGTATGACCCCATTTGTTCTCATTAGGAGTAATATATAATTATTGACCATGGGATGGGCAAGGCCAATCTGTAACCAAATGGGATAGCTTATTTCAAACACAAAAAGGGAAATTGTCTTGGCTTAAAATGGCTTGCAAGGGCAGATAGCTTAGTACTTATCTATGTACCTATATGATAAGGAATAAAGAGCTGAAGGAATTTATTTTACAGGGAAGGAGGGTAAGAGTTAAGTTGGATAAGCTGTTTCTACACATACAATAAGGTGGTTTAGAATTACCTGATTTAAAGGTTTATTCAGAAGTACACAGTTAAGCCCTGATATACATAACTTCAAGTAGAATGTTATAAATTAAAGTGGAAAATATGATGATGAAACATGGGATGGGTGGTCAAGAGGGGTTCCGTTCAGAATGTACAAATCCTGAAATCTCAAATTTCATATGGTCGAGACCATATGATTGAAGTTTCAGAATTTCGAAATTCTGAACGGAGATCTGCATACAGCGAGGAACGGGAGATTTCCCTTTTCCCAGCTGTAGTGCGATCTCAGAGTTTGTATGCTTAAGTAGTAGGGGTGTGCAGGGGGGGTTGCCCCCTCCTGCATAAATGTGTAACTAATTGTTTTTTTTTGGGGGGGGGGTTGTTTCAGAATTTCCATATTCTGAAACATCGATCATATGGTTTCGATCATATGAGATTCGATGTTTTGGAATTTTGAGATTCCAAAGCATATCCGTCAAGAGATAATGAGAGTCTAGGAGTTTGGATGCAAGTCCTTTTAAGAAAGTAATAACTATACAAAATATTGTTTTCATAAAGTGGCAGAACATATTCTAAGTCCTAAGCCATCACAAGAATGAAGAAAGTCAATTTTACCAACAGGGATGTCTGCAAGTAGAGGCATAGAAAATATACAAGAAGGGACTAGAATTTACAGGAAGAAGTTGACAAATGACGCAAGGCATTGGAAGCAAATAACTTGTGAGGAAATGTTCAAAAAGTGGGATGAAGGTAAGCAGATGTTTGGACTGCAGATTACAGAATGCCTTCCATGTCAGGGACTGATAAAGTATAGGCAAAGAGAAAGGGATAGGGGAGTTCTAGGTGAAATACTAACTCTGGTAGAATTTTTAGTTGAGCCTAGAAAAGAGGTTGTTGTTAAAAAATAAATAATTAGTAGTGCATCTAAAATATTGCATGATATCTGTAAGAAACAATCGGAGGAGGTTAGAAAAGCGAATGGAAAGGCAATTTACAAATGAATAATGGGAAGTATGCATCAAAGTCCAAAAGTTTGGGATTTTTACATAGCTATATTTGTATAGGTAGACTTGAGAGGATTCTTCTGGTTGATATCAAATTGCGGAAGTGTTGCTGGGGTGTGTGACTGTGTGTGTGTGGGGGGTAATTGGGGGCATGTTTTTGGTGGGTGTAATGAGTTGACATAGTTTGAGATGTAAGTAAATTCAAAAACACCACACGGCAAAGAAATGCTGAGCACATTTGTCAGTTTTAATGTTGGACCTCATCATAATGACAGTGTATAACAGTATTCAAATTATATGGTCATAACAAAATTGTCATTTCCTTTCAACCATTGGAGTCAATATTCATTTACAAAATTTAAGTAAAATAGTAAATTCAGTTAAAACTAATTCATGGATTTCAGTTTTAAAACGCTTTTTATATTAACAACCTTATTCATCCTAGGGTGTTTGCTAGAATTCAGTTGCACATGTCATTGTAGTTCTCTTTTTTACTAAAAGGGGTGGGCAAATCTCCACCCCTACCTAAATACATTACTTATTCCAGTAGAAAAAATATACATTTCTTAAAAGTACTGAAAATGTTTGAATGCCCACACAAGACATTAGTGTCATCCAAAATTTTAATGGTATAAATGTGTTAATAAATTCAGTGATATACTGTATGATCTTCATGCTCCACATTTGTCACACACAGTCATATATACCAGATTAGCACTTTTACATGTGTATTAATCTCTTAAAAGAGTTTTCTATTTGGTAAGATAATGGTAGAAGTGTTAATAATATATGTGCACTGTTCAAATAATCCACATGAAAAAGTGCCAAAAATCGTGTTAGACCACTATTGTAGACTACTGTTGTAGTCAGACAAGGATTTTAAATTTGTTATTTTTGTAAGTGAAATTCAGACTTTTACTGCGTATATCCATTAAACCGTACTGACCATACAGAATTTTTCAGTTGTCCTGTAGTACTTTTCTTTTACTAAGGATTTTCTAGACTGTAGGTAACAGGAAAATCGTAACTAAAATTCAAGCCGTCATCAACTTCCTACCTGTTTGTGATAAACGTCTCACTGTCTGAATGCCCAGTCTAAACATTGGGCCTGAGGTTAACTTTCTTAATATGGACATAAATTTGTTACCTGTATAATCTCTGTTCTTATAATGCACTAGGATAACTCTTACCCAAAGTATATCAGTAAGCTTATTCAGTTCAGTTTTAAATTAAATATATCCTTGTCCAGTGTAAGCGTAGAGATTCTAATCATCTGAGTCTTCACAGCATACTTTTGGCAGAAAATGGATGGTTGAGGTTAAAGTGTATATAACTGCTAACAGAAGTACCTGTTTTATAAACTTGAGAACTAAACCATTCATTGTCAAGGGTTACCTCAGTGTCCAAAAAATAAATAAAATCAGTTTGTGCTCATCACATTTAAATATAAATTTCATAAAATCAGTACCATTGTTCAAAAAATAAACACATTCCTTGAATAAATGTTCTTCCCCAATCCATATAAAATGTCATTAATAAAATGGCCATGGAAACAGACATGTTTAAAGAAAGAATTAGGAAACTGGAATGTTCCCACTCATTAAGCTCTAAATTTGCAAGTGTGGGAGCAACAGGAGTCCCATTCTACCCACTAATGTATTGGTAATGCGTGGACTTAAAGTTAAAGTATATGTGTGTGTGTGTGTATATATATATATATATATATATGTACATACACATTGTTTAGAATAAGTTCAAGCATGGTACAAAACAATTCAGTATCATTGCTGCCAAATAGGTAGCATGCACTAATTATTGTCTTATCATGTCATTACCAGTTTTTTGAGGTATGATGTTGTATAAAGACTCTCTATCAGTGGTAGCCAATAAAAATCTTGTGATTCAAAGGCAGCATTGAAGCAACAAACTTTGTCTAAAAAATTCCATTAATCCTTCAAATAACCTTTACTCCTTTGGGTGTCTATATTTACTTTTCTATCAAGAAACAAGGATATGAATTCTGTTTTTGACCTTTTCACTGAAATGGTGAGTCTAAATGGTGGATCCTGAAGATATTTAATGTGGTTAAAAGCATTTTTATGTAGTTAAAATTCCCTTCCGAGAACATTGACAGAAATGTTGGGGGAATAAATGGTTGTAACTTAGGAAATTATTATTTTGAGACTGGATATAAGATCTGAATTGTGTAGACATAATAATGTTTTACAAAGCTTAATTACCATTATTGGCTACCAAAAATGCAGTTACGGTACTTGCGTATTATCGCAACCACATTAGTACCACCTCATTTTTTCCCATTCTGCTCTTTGCAGTACAGTATTTACGTACAAGTGATAAAGTCCTTGTACTGTGGACAAAAGCACTCAATTTGAACATTAAATGAAGGCTCCTTTATTCCTGCATCCTCTGTTATTTTATTCATTTTTTTAGTTTTGAGTTCGTTATAACGATACATTCAACAGGTAAAAGTGTAGGTGTGTACAGTGGAAAGGAAACGAGTGGATGTAGTGGGAACAGTGAGACAGGTACTGGGGAGATTCAGCCACAAATGTCTGCATAATGGTCGTGGTGGTGTTTTGGTAATGGAAGTGTGAGTTTGAGTAATGAAGCCAGTCGAAGACGCTCTGCCACTACCTATAACACATTAACTGTATGAATTTTCACAGTACGTCCAGATTTTCGCTTCAAAAATTTGGTCTGTTCCTCATAAATTGTTTTCTGGCTAATCGCTTGGATAATCTGAGAAATAAAATTGCTATATAATGACACACACTTGATTTTCTGACTTCATACCATTTAGAAAATACATTGTAACACAAGACATGTTATTCTAGCTACTTTCTAAGTTTGTAAGAGCACTCTTTAAAGTCTATCCCTATTTTTGGCCCTTCGTCCCACAATTATGTATGGTTTTGTCCAAATTCCTTGAGGTATGAATTTACACGAGGTGGTGATCCTCGATTTAGAAAGGAAAGGTTAACAGCTATAGCTATCACTGCTTAGATATCGAGGTGTTTGGAATGTGGTTGCGATAATATGTAAGTACCACAGTTACTAGAAAATCAAAATCTATTTCCAAACTAAAGGAAGGTCTGGATTTTGTAATGGAGACAAATGAACTAGGAATGGGATCTTTAGAAAAGGAAAGGGCAATTTTCAAAGAAATAAATGGAATTTGTGGGAACAGCACATGAAGAATAATGATCAGGAGGCAGAGTGGGATTTAAAGTAGGACAGGAATCGGGCGGTTTATGTAATGTTAGACTGAATGAAAATTGTTAGACAGAAAATGTGCATCATACAACAGTAATAACAGAAACTGTTATCATGGTTTGTTATAGCTAAAACTGTGATGATTTATTAAAGATAAGACATGATTTTCAAGAAAGCCCACCGGGAAGGTGTGGCACTATGTAAAGTTAGGGTGATCATTAGAGAGTAGTTGGGGAACCAAAGGAACAACACATCCCCCTGCAATATCCTTAATTTAAACTAAGATATGACCTTCTGTACAGGGTAACCAATCTTAAAGAACAGATACTAAACCCATTATTAGTTCCAGTACCCTTTTAGAACACTTGTAATGAAGTTAGCACATATATACATTTTTAGGTGGCCTTTTAGGAATGGATAAGACTAAAGCTAGAATTTTAGCTAGATTTTGCTTACCTGATGTTATAAAAGACATGGAGAACTTTTGTATAACTTGTCCAGAATGTCAAAGGACAGCATCCATACCCAGGTTTAAAAAAAACTCTTGATTCCCTTATTCATCAGGGATATTCCATTTGAACACATAGCTAGGTAATTAACGACCCATTAAAAAAAAAAAATTGAGTAAGGACCACCACTAATTATTGATAATGCAACAAGTTTTTTCTGGGGCAGTACCTGTACTGTGAGTCAGTGCAAATTCTATAGCCAAATAATCACAACTGTTTTTTCCTAAAGTAGAACTTCCCAGTGAAGTTTTTATTGACCAAGACACCCCATTCAGGTCCAGAGTAATGTACAAACTCTGTCAGGTTTGTTAAGTGAAATAGCTAAGGACATCTGTGTACCATTCAAAGTCTAAGTTACGAAAGGCTGTAAAAGTGGATGAAAAAAATTGAACCAACATCTTCTATATCTTCTGTTTACTGTAGAAGTATCCCTGGCCTTAAATAGATTCACAGCACTTAAAGTGATGTATATCAGCCATTTTAAAGGTGTTATACATATGTATAACAAAAGAAACATGAGAGGAAGAAAACATCCCTTTTAAAAGACTGCTAAGGCGTTCTTCAAACCTAAGGGACAGGTAAATAACTATAATGCATATAGTAAAACATATGGAAAGAGCCCAGAAGGCACAACATCAGAGAATTCAAACCAGGAGTCAATGTACTTGTGTTAGTACCACTACTGAAAATAAGTTCCTTGCAAAGTGACAAGTGAAGTGATTTATAAAGTGAGACTACCTTGAAAAAGTAAACCAGAACAACTGTGATAAAAATGTTCAGAAATCTTGAAGGGAAACTGAAGTTTCTATAGTAAATTTGTTTGCAGGAAAAGTTAAGATCCCCACAATGTGTTCTGAAGTCAAAACAGGAATGTGATGCTCCACATCTGGCCCAGTAATCAAGGAACTTTAATCCCAACGACTAGCACCAGTGGGCAATGCACATTGGGAGGATGACAGGTACACACGTTATTTCCAGATGCAGCTCACTGCATCAAGTGCAGTTTCTCTTAAGAGCACACAAAGACCATAGTCATTCTGGGGCTGGTTTCTCCTTACTTCTGCAGATCCCCAGTAAGACTCCCCACTGGCACAGCTATAAGTTGAGATCTCAGCCGAGTGACCAAGCCAAGACCTCCAGCACCCTCTCTGTCCAACAAGTACTTCTTGTCCTTGCCCAAGTAGCTGACACACACACTTTGAGGTTTGAGTTACACACACACCTGGGAAAGGCTGGCACAGTTTACTAGCTATACCCCCTTATGCCCAGACTATAAGGTAGTTTCCCCTGCCACCAGTCACTCCTTATCAGCTACTTTAAGGCCCATAACAAAGGGTGTCCAATCTTACTGTGTAATGTTACTATCAATACAAATGGTAGTTTGACCAAGTGCAAGGCTACTAGAAGTGGCCTACACAGTGTCACCAAATAAATATGCAAGTACTCTCAGAACTTATATATGTCTCACAAAGATCAGCCACAGTGAAATGTTTAAATATATTTAATAATAAATAATAAAAGAACAAGACAATACTAAATATATATGTACAGCGATATCAGAGTACAAAATCACAGGAAATATTTAAAACAACATTGCAGACAGTCTCAAATAAATAAAAAAAAATATCTAAGCAAAGCTTTGCTATATTCCTAACTATATCTACAAGAATTATACTGTACCCTAGTATATTTACTTCAGAGCAACCAAGACAGATGTGGTGAGTGGATGTTGATGATGTATAAAAAAGCACACTCCACAACGTTGAGCAAATTTAATGAAAAAATTAAAAAAGAACAAAACTTCCTCAGTGCTGTCCGAAAGTTTTGTTCGTTTTAGAAATTTTTTCATTAAATTTGCTCAACATTGTGGAGTATGCTTTTTTCTACTACTTGGAATGCCTTGCTTAACTCCACTTTACCACTTTGTTCACCTTGTTTGTGTATTTTCTGGATCTTGATGTTAGGTGAAAGTCAAAATACAGAATGCAGTTTCTCACAGAGTTTTTTTTTAATTAATACCTCAAATATTACTGCTGGGATAGCTTGCAAAATGACATCATTTCTTGTCATCTTATTATATCCCAGGTGAAAAACAACCATTGATGCAGGTGGTACCATTTAGCATCTACCTGTGAAAATACATACACAAGGGGTTTTCCTCAAATCTTGGTACTTGCTGGAAGTCATTAAACACTAGCAAGACAATGCAGAAATTTCCCTAGTTTGACATTGTGCCTCCTTGCTGCCATAAAGTTATTTTATTTCTGCTATTTTCTGAAGTTAACCTTGTGTTCCAGTTTCCACTGTTAAAATATCTTCACAAATGACATAATTATTTACAAAATTCCAGATAGCTGGGCTGACAGTATCTCCTTTTGTGACACCCCCCTCCCCCGCCGAAGACTCCCTTAGACCCATGAGCAGCACTGGGTATCCCTTTCCTGTGCAGTGATGCCCTGCTTGCTAGGTATAGGTTTCCCTTTTTCCCCAACTCATCTGCTGTGTTACATTTTCTGTCCACTAACTAGATTCTCATGTCCTCAGGCAAAGTGCCAAGGGTTTATTCCCTCAACAGAAGGTCTGCCAGCCCTTTAAAAGTGGTGACCTGACACCTGTCTGTGAAAATAAGTGCTTAACTCAGCAATATATTCACACACACTTTCATCTGCCTTGCGTCTGTGCTCACAAAACTTTTTCCTATAAGCTTCAGGTGTTAATTTAAAACACTCTAATAAACAATTTTAACAGTATTATAATGTAAGCAGTCAGTATCAGACAATTTAAAAACAGCAGTTACAGTTTTACCATGGAGTAAGGGGTGTCGGGAACCGTACCCAGAGCCCTTGGTCAACATTATACTGTTTACCTACCCTTTCAAACATATGAATAAAACTATCAAATGTATCACCCTCTGTAAATTGTGGAACAAATTTACTGACCTTTGTTGCTTCTGGGGTTCGGTTACTCCTTTCCCCATTACCTCCATGACCCTGGCAAAGAGTATCTCCTTTTCTTGTTGCTTCTGCCTCTCATTCTCTAAAGCTTCCAGACATCTCAGTTTCTCTGCTGATTCTAGTGCCATCTGTTTCTCCTTTTCTTCAGACTCCAAATGCCTGTCTCTCTGCTGATTCTAGTTCTAACTGTTTGGCCTCCAGTTCTAGTCTCTTTAACTCCAGACAGATTTTTAAGTCCTGTGTGGAAAGGTTGAACTGTCCACTTTCTGAGAGTTGTACATCCACAAGGCCAGTCTGGTTGTCCTTGTGGTTGCTGGTCTGCGATGCAGCTGTGACCAAGGCTGCCATCATTTCTGCTTTAGCCATGTTGGCATGCACCAATCCTTTAGCCTGGTACATCTCAGCTAACTGGCTACTTGTCAGCTTACCATGCTTCTCTGCTGACATCCTTGCCTGCTCTCTCTGAATAACTAAGCTAACAAAAAATAAATAGAGCTATTGTGATGTGAAACTCTTAATGTTCACTGTGGCTGATTGAGAGTTCAAACACCTTCTTCAGTAACCACTGTTTGGAGGCTACAGGAATTCAGTATCCACAAGGAATTCAGTATCCACACCACCGTATCTTAATATGTAGATGGGTGATCCCACCACTGCTAACCAATATATGTGATGCCCCACCAGTGGTCCAGTAATCAAGGGGCCTCAATCCTCACCACTAGCACCAGTGGGGGACGTGCATTGGGAGGATGACATGTACACACACAGTATTTCTAGATCCAGCTCACTGCATCAAGTACAATTTCCTTTAAGAGCACACAGAGACCAGAGTCAATCAAGGGCGGGTTTCTCCTAATCCCCAATGAGACTCCCAACTGGCAAAGCTATAAGTTGAGATCTCAGCTGAGTGACCAAGCCAAGACCTCCAGCACCCTCTGTGTCCAACCAGATGTCCTTCAAGGATGCATCTGCAGTCCTTACAAATGGGTTGTCCTGTCGTCAGGCAGCCCTTCGGTCGGCCGGATTCCAAAGTCTGGGTCTGGCTTCGGCTGGTGTCGCACTTCACCCGACGTCATAGCTGCAGTTACTCTGGTATAAAGGCATCAGCCGACGCCATTTTCCTCAGTCTTTCTTGCCGTGTGCGCCCGAAGCAGAAGCTGTTCGCAAGTGCCGGTCGGTCAGATCCAGAGATTACTACTACCGAATACTTCTACTACTACCGAAGACTTCTAAAAAGCTAAGTACCCCGTTGGGGACTCTTTCTTGCCTCAGCCGATGTCAGAAAAAGTGAATAACTGTTTAACTTGTGGGAAACAAATACCTCATAAAGATTTCCACTCTTACTGCTTACCTTGTTTAGGCCCAGACCACGACGTAGCAGCTTGTCTAGCCTGTGCTTCTTTTAACCGACGGACGCTTAGACGTCGGTCGGAATTTGCTGAGCAGTTTTTCGGCTCTGATTTTGCTTATATTATGCCGTCGGATCCTCCGACTTCACAAATATCCAAAAAACGCAAGGAAAAGGACCGACACTCGTGGTTCGTGGTTTCGGCCGAAACCGCGGTTAAGCCAACCGCGAGTGTCTCGGTTTCGGCTGAAACCGAGCAAGCGGTTCTTCCTTCAGCCGAAAACATGCCTTCTACCGAGGCCTCTTCCAACCTGGTGGAATCGGCTTCTGAAATCCAACCTGCAGTTGTGGTTTCTCAGGAATTATCTGACACTATTCCCTTGGATATTTCAACCCCTGCACGTGGAGCTGCTAGGCCTCCTGCAGCCATGTCCATTAAGGCCTTTACCAGGGCTAAAGCAGCTAAAGCTACAAAATCTGTGCCTGTTAAGACCCCCTCTCACAGGCCCAGCTCCAGTTCCCAAATGCTTTCTCTAGCAGAGGATCTCATTTCTTTAATCCGGGGATCCCAACCTCACCCAGACAGGGCCTCTCACCCACCTCCAGAGAAGAGGCCTAGAGCAGAGCCCCCTGAGCCAGTTTCCACAGATGATTCCTCTGATGATTCAGATAATACAGACCCTCCAGAGGCTCCTTATTCCCCTTATGAAGACTCTGATGCTGAAGAGTCCATCCCTTCTGCCTCTCCGCCTGAGGAATTTTCCTTTGGGGAAACCTTGCATGCTATGCGGGAACAATTTCAGTGGCAGGGCCAAGATTTTTCAGACTCCAGGAAAAGGCTTAGAACCTTTTTGCATTTACCACAACATAGGCCTTTAGCTATACCTCCAGTTCTTTCTGTTGTAGATGATGCATTTAATGATGCTTGTACTGCTCCTGATTCATTACCTCCGGCCCCTGCTAAGCCCGATAGGTTCTACAGGGTCCCGGACACACATCACCATTTATACAAGGCTCCTTTTGCAGATCCCGAGACTATCTCCCAGGGGCCTAAGGCTGTAGCAACTACCTCTGCCAAAAACCCCCTCCCCTCTGAAAGGGAATCCAGGTCCTTAGAGAGATGGGGTAAAAAATTTTACACTTCTGCTACTCTGTGCAGGGCCTTGAACTGTCAATTTCATATGATCCAATATCAAGAATTTATGCTAGACCAGTTAACTAAAAAACTGTCCTCTGATGAACCTTTAGATAAGAAATATGTTTAGGAAATGATACATAACATTCAGCAAGTTAGTAACCATTCTTTAAAATGCGGCTATGATGCACTGGAGGCTTCCTTTAGATCAGCCATGACTGGCACAGTTATCAGAAGGCATGCATGGTTAAAAGAGCAGGCCTTACCGGACCATGTCAAATCAAAACTATTAGATGCTCCCATGGACAAGATCAATTTGTTTGGTTCTCCTGCACAACAGGTACTGAAGAAGATGGAAGAGAAGGCAAAATCTGTCCAAACAGTGAAAGATTTCTTACAGGTCCAACCTCCAAGGTTTAGCAGGAATTGGCCCTCCAAGAATTGGTCCTTTCCAGACTCCTCCAAAGCACAGAGAGGCAGGAATAGGCGTTCAAGAGGCAGAAACCAATCCAGGGGTGCCTACAGGGGACGCCAGTGGCAGGGTAACAACCAGCGAGGCACAGACGCAGCCACCACCACTGCAACAGGACAATCACAGTGACTTGGCTCTGACACCGCCTACCAGGGAACAACTAGAAGCACCCTTAGGCAGAAAGCTAGCTTTATTTTCAAAGAACTGGCATTACATCACAAGAGACAAGTGGATTTTGCAAACTATAGACCAAGGTTACAGGTTTCATTTCCATACTCTACCAGGAAAGAGAGGAATGCCAAACCTACCTCCAAATCAAAAGGCAGAAGCTCTAAAACAAGTAAATCAATTATTAAAAATAAGAGCTGTGGAAAAGGTACTATATATGGAGCAAGGAAAGGGCTTTTATTCCAGACTCTTCCTAGTACCAAGGAAAGAAAGCAAATGGAGACCTATTCTCGATCTGTCCGCTTTAAACACATTCCTCATTGTTCCAAAATTCAAAATGCTGACCCTACAGCAGCTTCTTCCCATGCTGGGCAAGGAGTCTTGGCTGGTTACTCTAGATCTCAAGGAGGCATACCTGCACGTCCCCATACGACCAAATTGCAGAAGATACCTCAGATTTCTTGCAGGATCAGAGCATTATCAATTCTCAGCATTGCCCTTTGGCTTATCTACTGCACCCAGAGTGTTCACGAAATGCCTGGCATCAGTAATCGCTCATTGCGGGCTTCAGGGAATCAAAATCTACCCTTACCTGGACGATTGCCTGATACAAGCGGACAACAAAAACAAGCTAGCAGAAGACTTGAAAAGAGTCATTTACCTTCTACAAGCCCTGGGATATACAGTCAATATAAAAAAGTCAAGGCTGATACCATCCCAAAAGATAACCTTTTTGGGTGCGGAGCTGGACACATCCAAACAAATGGCATTCCTAACAGTAGAAAAACAGGTGCAACTCCCTCTCTACTTCTTGGCATTAACAAAGCAAAACCATCTACCAGCAAGAAAAGTCCTACAGGCATTGGGCTTCATGGCATCCTGCATAATATTGGTCCCACATGCCAGACTGCACATGAGAAAGCTACAGTGGTACCTAAAGAATTTATGGTCTCAGCACAAGCACAGCCTAGAAACTCACATTCCAATAATTCCATGCCTGAAGCAAGAATTCCACTGGTGGGCTCAGGCCTGTCAATCAAACAAAGGATTACCCTTCCACAACACTCAACCAAGCCAAACCATCACAACGGACGCCTCAGACCTCGGTTGGGGGGCCCACATGATGGACAAATGCATACAAGGTTTATGGACTCAAGAGCAACTGCACCTACACATAAACCTAAAGGAAATGCTGGCAGTAAAACTGGCAATTCAGGCTTTCAAACCATTTCTTCGACAAGGCCAATTGATGATAAGGACAGACAACACCACAGTTATGTGGTACATCAACAAACAGGGAGGCACACATTCGTACACTCTATGCCGGATGGTCCTGGACCTCTGGAATGTGGCCCTGAGTTACAACATTCAGTTACAAGCAATTTTTGTACCAGGAAAAGAAAACACTCTAGCAGACATACTAAGCAGGACTACCACGGATGCCCACGAATGGATGCTGCATCCGGACATCTTCAAAACCATAACAAGAAAATGGGGTCTCCCAGAAATAGACTTATTTGCATCCCCACACAATCACCAATTAAAGAAATTCTGCACCAGGACGTACCATCCACTGGCATGGAAGGTGGACTCCCTATCCTTCAGTTGGAAAAATCTGACAGCATATGCATTCCCACCACTTCCTTTGATGCACAAGGTGCTATTGAAGATCAAAGAGGACCGTCAAGGATCATTCTGATAGCTCCAGATTGGCCAAGGCAACATTGGTACCCATTACTGAGGAGCATGTCTCGGGAACAGATGTGGCCCTTACCCCTAGTTCCCTTGCTGTTAACTCAGAACAACTACAACACCCTGCATCCAAACCTGAAAACTCTGCAGCTGACTGCCTGGAACATTGCATAAGACAAATTAACCCAAATTTATCCCAAAGGGTTAAGGACATTATCTTGGAAGCTCGCAGACCTTCAACAAGGAAAACCTATTCAGCAAAATGGAAAAGATATCTCATTTGGAGTACTGCTAAAGGGGAAGATGTGTCACTGGTAAACATAGCCAACATCTTGGAATACTTGGCAGAGCTATTCCACAAAGGCCTGTCCTACTCTTCCATTAAGATTCATTCATCAGCTATTTCAGCAGAATACGACTTGGATCCTCCAGTCTTCTCACATCCTCTGCTCAGGCAGTTTCTGAGAGGAATTAAAAATGTAAAGCCTCCTAGGAAGCCACCATTACCTGCATGGGACTTGAACTTTGTGCTAGAAAAATTGACACTTCCTCCTTTCGAACCAGCAGGAACAGCAGAATTGCAATACTTATCATGGAAAACTGCCTTCCTGCTGGCAATCACTTCAGCAAGAAGGGTTTCTGAGCTACAGGCATTAATGGCAGTACAGCCCTTTCTGATCTTCCATCAAGATAGTGTCCATGAGAACAAATCCTACTTTTATGCCTAAGGTGGTCTCCAGAGTATCTTTAAATCAGGCTATCCACCTACCTACATTCTTCCCCAATCCACAGAACAGGGGAGAAAGACTGTTACATACCTTGGATGTACACAGACAATTACGCTACTACCTGGACAGGACCAAGAGCAATAGAAAAACTGACCAGCTACTGGTAGCATATGCAACAGGAATGGAAGGGAAAGCAATTTCAAAACAGACAATATCTAAGTGGATAGGAAATTGCATTAGATTTTGTTACTCCTACCATGGAAAGAAAACTCCAGAAAACATCAGGCCTCACTCTACAAGAGCTACAGCCACTACCACAGCTTTTCTACGAGGAGTGGCTACCAAAGACATTTTAGAGGCTGCTACTTGGAGCTCCGTGCATACATTTGCCAAGCATTATAATTTACCTTTATACTCTAGATCCCGAGCAGGTTTTGCCACTGCTGTTTTGCAAGGGATCTTAACTACACCATAATTCTATCTTTCCTCCTCCCCCAGTTTGGCTATGGTATTCTACCCATTTGTAAGGACTGCAGATGCATCCTTGAAGGACATAGTACAGTTTTGTACCTACCATAAATGTAGATGTCCGATAGGAATGCATCTGCAGTCAGGATTACCCACCCTCCTTCCCCTCTGTGGTACTCCTAGGGTATTTGCCCCTCTTATAGCTAGCTGGGGGAATCTATTATGGTGTATTTGTTTGTATATATGTACATACATGCTTATCTTTTGTTTGCTCTCTAATATTTGGAATCATTGGCATTTATCCAAATTTAGTCCTCCTAGAGGGCACCTGGCATCTGGGGCAAGAAACACTGAGGAAAATGGCGTCGGCTGATGCCTTTATACCCGAGTAACTGCAGCTATGACGTCGGGTGAAGTGCGACACCAGCCGAAGCCAGACCCAGACTTTGGAATCCGGCCGACCGAAGGGCTGCCTGACGACAGGACAACCCATTTGTAAGGACTGCAGATGCATTCCTATCGGACATCTACATTTATGGTAGGTACAAAACTGTACTTTCTTTGTGTCCCTGCCCAAGTAGCTGACACACACACACACACACACCTGGGGAAGGCTGGCACAGGTTTAGTAGCTGTGCCCCCTTTTGCCCAGACTATAAGGTAGTTTGCCCTGCCACCAGTCACTCATTATCATCTGCTTTAAGGCCCTTAACAAAGGGTGTCTAATCGTACTGTGTAATGTTACTATCAATACAAATAGTACTTTGACCAAGAGCAAGGCTATTAGGTGTGGCCTACACAGTGTCACCAAATAAATAGACAAGTACTCTCAGAACTTAAATATGTCTCACAAAGATCAGTCAAAATGAACTGTTTAAATATATTTAATAATAAGTAATAAAGGAACAAGACAATTCTAAACATATATGTATAGTGATATCAGAGTTTAAAATCACAGGGAATATTTAAAACAACATTGCAGGACAGTCTGAAATGAAGAAAAATGTCTAAGCTGAGGTTTGCTGTATTCCTGACTATATCTTAAAGAACTATACTGTGCACTAGAACACTTACTTCACAGCAAGCAAGGCAGATGTGGTGAGTAATCTTGATGTTGTCAGGTCAAAGTTAAAATACAGAATGCAGTCTCTCACAGAGTTCTTAAATTATTATCTCAAATATTACTGTTGGGATAACTTGCAGAATGACATAATTTCTTGTCGTCTGATTCTATTCCAGGTGGAAAACAACCACTGATGCAGCTGGTAGCATTTAACACTTAACTGTGAAAATACATACACAGGAGCTTTTCCTCAACTCTTGGTACTTGCTGAAAACCATAAAACACTTACAAGACAATGCAGAAAGTTCCCTAGTTTTAGACATTGTGTCACCTTGCTGCCATAAAGTAATTTAGTTTCAGCTATTTTTCTGAAGTTAACCTTGTGTGTTCCATTTTCCACTGTTAAAATTTATACATTCAAACAGTTACAATAGTGTATGTACATTGCTGTTCTCTTCCAGCACGGCATGCTGTGGATCCATTTTTAAACAGCACTTTGTAAAATACCTCTTCAGCACACGTCTGTACAAACCATCTTATATGACATACAGTTCTAATACATTTGTAACACAAGCATATGAATCATGTTGTTATTTACAAATGACATAATTATTTGCAAAATTTCAGATAGCTGGGCTGGCAGTATCTCCTTTTGTGACAGGCATCTATAAGCCTAGCCAGAATGCGTTGGCTTTCGCCTCCCCCTTAGATTAGTTCCCTGTGCCTCGGTCCAGCAGAGCCATTAGTTCCCTGTGCCTGTGTCCAGCATAGCCACTGCAGTGATCCCCAGGGTAAATTTTCTGTTTCCCATCCACTCGTCAAGGTTTCTCTTGAAGAGTGTTAGTGAGGGGCTCTGCCTAATGTAGATTGGAATCCTGTTCCAAAGCATGGGGAGCCTCTGGGACAGGAATCTATCCCTCCAGCACGTCCTATTTATCGTTGTGGTGAGGTTTAGATCCCTAGAGCATGTGGCTCTTGGGGATTTGTTTTTTTTTTTTAGGTGGAGCATGTCCATCAATTCTGGGTTGGACATGGCCTTGTATATCAGGCAGAGATCACCTCTGAGTAAGCGGTATGCAACCGAGTACAGCTGGTTTCTTCAGGCGGGCTGCATAGGGCATATGTTTGAGGCCAGTAATCCTCTTGGTGAGGTACTTCTGTGGTCTTTCCAGCTGTTGCAGGTGTCTTGTAAGGTACATCCCAAATGGGGCATTGTACTCTATGATGGGTCTAATGAGTGATGAGTAGAGGGGCACAATAACCCCTTTTGTTCTAGATGCAAACACTTTTGTGATTAGGTGGGCCACATAGAAGGATTTTTTAACTACCTTGGCAATATGATTATCAAATGAGAGATTACTATCTACTTGTGTCCCCAGATCCCTTATTACATTTTCTGTTTTTAGGGGACTGCCACGTATGTGGTAGTTCGTGGGTACTTTGTTTTTTCCAAAGGGGATGACTATGCATTTTTTGGCATTTAGCTTGAGGCCATGATTTTGACACCAGGTATCTGTCTCAGTGAGACCCTTCTGGAGGATGTCTGTATCAGCTGGAGAGTCAGTTATGGCCCCCAGTTTGCAGTCGTCTACGAACTTGGTTAGCTATAGTCCTCCTGTTCTTGCCTGTACCTCTGAGAAGTATATACTGAACAGGAGGGGTCCCAGGACTGAGCCCTGGGGGATGCCACTTGTAACTGGTTTAGAGTCAGACCTAGAGCCTGCAACTCTCACCTTGTAGGTTCTGTCCGTGAGTCAATTGGCAACCCATCTCGTGACATAGGGGTTTATGTTCAGGCTGGTGAGCTTGTCTATATACCAGAATGGGGAATGGTGTCAAAAGCCTTTGCGAGATCTCGGTAGGCTGTGTGGACCTCCTTTCCCTCATCTAAAGCCTTGGTAACTGTCTCAAAGAAGTCCACCAGGTTTAGGAGGCATAATCTGCCCTTAACAAAGCCAAACTAGGTAGGGTCCAATGTTTGAAGGTTCCCAATGTCTCTGTTAATGAATTCCATGATGATGCGCTCCATAGCCTTGCCGACCAGGTAAGTCAGGCTTATTGGGCGATCGTTCCCAGGGTCTGTTGTGGCTCCACCTTTGTGGAGCGGGATAATGGTTGCTGTGTGCCACTCTATGGGTACTTAGCCTGTGGATAGGCTGAGTTTGAACAGTGTGTTTAGGTGAGGGGTTAGTTCATTTTGGAGCTCATGTAAGACACAGCCTGGGACACCGTCTGGGCCAGTTGAAGTTGTATTTTTGGCTTTGGATAGGGCTGTTTTAACCTATGTGGCAGTGTTTGCCAGTGCACTACATTCTTCTGGTATGGTTATGGGCCCTTTAGGGGGTGAGAGGGGGGTGAAGTTTTCACTAAACCTGTCTGCCAGAATGTTGGCAATATCAGTCGGTTCAGTGTATTTTATGCCATTCTGCACTAACTCAGAGCAGATCTGAGAGTTTCCACTTAGGTTCCTGACATAGCTAAAGAACGCTTTGTGGTTATCTTTGGAGTCCTTGTCAAGTTTTTTTTCGAAGCTAGCCTTGGATGATTTTATGAGGGATCATAGTTTCTTGCTGATAATAATCAGGGATGTCTTTTCCTCTTGGGATTTTACTCTTTTCTGCACTAGTTTCCTCCTTCTATTGTATAGCTTGTTTATGGCAGGGGTCCACCATACTGGTTTCCTTTTCTTGGAGGAGTGAGTCTTGGTTTTGCTTGGGATAGCACGATCCATGCATTTTTGCAGGTGCTCGTAGAGTGCCTTTGTAAGGGATTCAGCAGCTTGGACAGCGTTGTCCTTTAGCATGGGGGCTGTGAACCTTTCCACCTCTGTCTTAAGTAACGTGAAGTTTGCTTTTGAAAGGTTTTTCGCGGTGGTTTCCTTGATTGGGGGTGGGGGCGGAATGTGGATATCCAGAGCGATTAGTCTATGGTCTGATCTAACCAGCAAGGGTTTGACCTCCGGTGTAGAACACCGGTCGCCCATGTTGGTGATGACCAGTTCCAGTATGTTGTCACCTTTAGTGGGGGTGTTGACCAGTTGATCCAGGGCATTCGAGTTTATAAATTCTAGGTAGCGTTGGGCAAGGGAGTTGGTACTTGAGTAGTTCTCCCAGTTAATGTTTGGGTAATTGAAATCACCCAATATTAGGGCATTTGGTAGGACCTTCATATTTTCCAGTGTCTCCAGAAACGCGGAATGGGGTCCTGGGTCATGGTGGGTGACCTGTAGCAAGCTACAATTTGAATTACAGTTTTGCTCGTTGTTAGTTTCACATGGATGATCTCTGAGGCATTGTGCTGTGCCACTAACTGGAGGTGTGGGTTTCCTTGATGAATATGGATACACCCCCACCTTTCATGTTTCGGTCCGGGTTCTGTGGCCGAAAAGTATGGTATGAGTTATAGCCTGGTAGTGCTGGGGTACTTTCAGGAGCCTCAAACCAGGTTTCTGTTACTGCATAGATATTGATGTTCTCCATACTGAGGAGTGCCTTGAGTGCATGCATTTTGAGGTTGACCTCTGGAGTTGAGTAGCATAACCCTCACTTTTTGGTTACTTGTGCTATTTATGGTGGTGGGTTTGTCTTTTGAGCCTTGCCTAAAAAAGGCACTATGGGGATGGCAAAAGCTTGGCCAGTATTCAAAAGCCTAAGGGTGACAGGTGCAAGTCATCTCTTGTGAAGCAACGTGGCTTATCGAGCATGTCATCCCAGGTGGACAGATACTGGATCCCCTTTGAATGACACCAGAAACTTAGCCAATTGTTGAAATTGATAATTTTTTCTTTATACTGTGGCATCATTCTTGGTGAGGGCAGGATGCTACTCAGGGTCAGGGTTATACTGGCCTGGGCTATGTGATCAGAGAGCTTTTCTATGTCTCTTTTCATGTAGTTCAGGGAGGTACATCTCAGGTCATTCACACCTACATGGACAATGACAGAGTCGTATTTGTACTTGTTCTGGAGTGACCTAAGTGCTTGTGTTATGTGGCGGATCCTGGCGCCTGACAGGCAGCTAACTGTAACCTTCTCCTTGTCCAGCCTAGTTAGTGGGACATCAGTGTGCCTGACTATAGAATCGTCTATTACTAGTGTGTTGAGTATGTTATTTTGCCTTAAGGGCTGTGATTGCGTGGCACACTGATTATGTGAAATATGTGTTTCATGGTTTGTTATGGGGTGTGGAGGTTGCTTGGGTGTCGGCTTTGGAGGTCTCTGTTGCTTTTGCAGATTTTTATTTAGAGCCACCGAGTATGTTTTGCAAGTATTTTACTTCTCCTCTTGTCTGTCAGTTCTACTCTTGGGTTGAGAGAGCTTTGCCTCCCGTTTGGGTGTATAATTGCATCTCTCGCATATATTAGTGTTTGGTGGCAGGAGGAGAGGGTTGTCTGTGTACATGAGGCAGTTGTAACATTGCCTCAAAATGCCCAGATTCACCAGTTGGACTGGAGAGTACACCAGAAACTGCCCTTTGGACATGCCTGAATAGGTAAAGTGAGCTGTTTTACTGATTAGTTGGTAGGGACGAATAGAGAGCCTTGTCCTTCTGGACAGTATAGGGGTCTAGTGGTAGGGTTAATTAGTGCTTGCTATGAGTTTTGAGTAAGTGCTGGGCTGTGAAATGAATGGTTTGAGTGCTTAAGTTGAAAGTTTGTCGGAAATGAAAGAGATAGAAATTAGCCCAAACCGGCTAATAAACTACTAACTTCTGGGCTACAGCAAACAAGGCGCACAAATTTCAGAAAGAAACACATCAACTAAGCAGGCACAATAAGCCTTTAACCAGAAATTCCCAGCTCAGAATGGCAGAATCTAGCCTCTCCTCCCACAAGAGTGCAGACTACAAACCTTCTTAATGTAAAATAACTGGCCTGGAGCCAAAGTGCTTAAACCACAACTAATGTGCTTTTAGAATAACAGACACTGAGCCTTCAGTTAGCAATAACTTAGAAGGATGTAAGCTACCTGTCCTGCCACAACAATGCAGTCCACAAACCTTCTTAATGTAAAATAACTGGTTTGAAGCCTAAGTGCTTAAAACAAAAGCCTTAGAATAACAGTTGCAGTTTAATCAGGCTACTACCAAGCAGTAATAACTGCAGCAGAATAATACAACTGAGTACTTTTAAGAAGAAGCACAAGTAAAATAAGGTAGCACAGTGGGAAGAAACACAATTACAGTAAAAGTAGATGAATAAAGTGCAATTTATATATATATATATATATATATATATATATATATATATATAACAATAGAAAATGAGCAAACTGATTTAAACAAATCACCCAATTAACCAGTAAAAAAATTCAAAACTGAGTCCTGTTCCAGCAGTCTTCAATCTGACAAGTTCTAACCACACACTCCTGCCACGAGGGTGCAGGGGAACCTTCTCCAAAACAGATGGCCTGGATTAGTGCTCAAGTTATACAAACAAGGCTAGACTGAATCTAGTCTATGGTACAGCAGACAAGGTGCACCAATATCAGAAAAAAACAGTTCAAATGAGCAGGCACAGTAAGCCTTTAACCAGAAATTCCCAGCTCAGAAGAGTACAATCTAGCTTCTCCTCCCACAAGAGTTCAGACCACAAAGTTTCTTAATGTAAAATAACTGGCCTGGAGCCCAAGTGCTTAAACCAGAACTAATACACTTTTAGAATAACAGACACTGAGCATTCAATCAGCAATTCCCAACTTTGAAGGATGTAAGCTACCTTCCTGCCACAACAATGCAGACCACAAACCTTAATGTAAAACAACTGGTCTGAAGCCCAAGTGCAATAACCAAAAGACTTAGAATAACAGTTAGAATTTAATCAGTCTACTACCAAGCAGTAATAAATGCAGCAGAATAAACACACTTGAGTACATTTAAGAAGAGGCAAAAGCAAAATAAGGTAATAAAGTAGGAAAAAACACAAATACAGTAAAAGTAGATAAAGTGCAAATTGTTTTTTTTTTATATATAATAGAAAACAGGCAAACTGATTTGAACAAATTATCCAGTTAACCGGTAAAAAACCTCAGAACTGAGCCCTCTTCCAGCAGTCTTCAATCAGACAAGTTCAGGGCCTAAGTGGGTTAGCCTACGCAGATGTTCTCTCTGTATTAGGTAGGATAAGCTAATGAGAATAGACTAGGATAGAGCCGGGATTGGGCTGAACAGATGGGAATGGTAAGAGTGTCTGAAATCAAATTATGATCTCACTGTACTCGGTCGAGTGAGCAAATGAGATGGGCCCAGGAGGAGTGTTCAAACACAGTTTTACAGGAGGGGTGGTCATTTCCAAAGCCATCAGGATTACTACCACAACAAGAACAGGGAGGGCGGGTGAGTAAAACTAAGTGCAGACATCGACATAAACTGTACCTAGACAGCCATACTAAAACAAAACTGGCCAATACCTTACTTATTCCATCTCTCCAGTATGGTAGTGCCATTTTCACTAACCTGCACTCATCTCTCAGCAACACACTCCAATCCTGCTATTACAAAATAACAAAATTTGTCTCTGGCAAGTCTAACCATACACATCACTGCCTTGCAATCTCAGACTTGCATTGGCTAGACTTTTATCACTACCTCAGTTATACCCAACTGACTCTTGCCCACAAACTAATTTTTAAATCTAACAACTGCCCTGCACTCAACTCCATCCTTCACACTTATATTCGAACACTGACTCTTAGATCCTCCAGCAAACAGCTTGTAAATGTTACCAAACCCAATAAAAGTGTAGGTCAAAGTCTATACTCCCATAGCATTGCAAAACTATGGAATAATTTAATCCCCTATATAACTCATAGTGACTGTCTCAGAACCTTTAAGCTTGCTCTAAAAAGCCACTTCCTTAAAAAACCCTCTTGCCCCTGTAATTCTAACAAGCCACCTTAACTATATCTAATCTTGTAATTAGGTACATTGGTGTATTATCATTCACCACATGTGTAATTCATAAGTACAGTCAAAGTTGACTGTGTAATTCTGTGTGTCTGTTGCTGTACATAATTGCTTCTCATTTAATATGAATTTTTCTGTATGAATTATACTGTATGCATTTTACTGTAATATATCTACTTGTAATGTTCTATAATATGTTACTTGGATGTTAATGTTATTGTGTGCAGCTTTTCTCCTTGGCCTCCAATGAAATGGGTTTCTGACCCAGTAGGCTTTCCCGGTTACCAAATGTCAATAAATAAATAAATAAGTAAAATGCTGGTCAAAACTAGGTATTTGTCCACTTTGAACCTAACCAAAGACTTTTCAGTAATTTTAGTAGCCCTAAAGGATAAAGAAAATGGGCTTTCTGTACTCTGGATGGGTTATTCTGTTATAGAGTCCTGCCTTTTGATCACCAGAGAGCACCTGCAGCATTCCGCAAGCTGATAGAGTTCTTAGATCTTGTACCAGGTTTGCAGCACCATACTTGGTAATATGGTGATACTTTCTGAGGACTAGGAAAGTCTTTTACTTGAATTTTAATCCATATTGGATATCCTTCACCAAGCCTGCCTAACTGCTATACCAGATAAGTGCAAGTTAGGCATGGCAGAAATGTTTAGGTTATATAATCTGTGAAAGGATGGTAAAACTACAGGCCAGAAAGACTAAAGCAATACAAAACTGGCTTATGCCAACCACATCAAGTCAATGCTTTTTTAGGCCTGTCACTCTCGTTGTTAGAAATGTATATCTAATTTTGCTGATAGTATATGCCCCTTGACTGACTTTACCAAGGGCAAAACTCAGTTGAGAGTCAACTGTCAACTTGATGGATAAAGAAGAAGAAGCCTTTAGCTAAAAGCCATGTTGTGTTTGGAACCTATGCTGAAACTATCCTAAATTCTGTAGACAGTTCCTGATGCATAACACCTCTAAAGTGGGCAATACTGCTGTATTGCCTCTAATGGTGGGCTAATGAGAACATACCATATGTTAAATCAACAGAAAGCTCATTAATGCTGAGAAATGTAGTAGAGAGAGAAAGTCTGACAATCAAATGGACCCTTACCACCCTCAAACACTGTTCACAGAGAAGACAGTTTCTCCAATTTACAGATCATGCTCCTGTTCAGTGGCTTTACAGACAGCCATACAGTAACTTGGTAAACTGTCTCATTAAATGTTGAATCCCTTCCCTACAATTTTTCAATTAAATGTCATCCTGGCCCACAGATATCTTAATACAGATGGGCTGCCTTGGCATACATTTCATTCACTGGGTCTTGACCTAGTGGTTCTTTTCTTTTCAGGGGTTATATGACACAGTGAAGGCTGCTGAGTAACCCTTAAAGAGAGGGACAAAGCAGACAGACAAGTCACAACAGTGAATAGATGCATTTGGGAATACACTGGACAGTAGCAGAGAAACATACAGATTCCAGATTTGAGTCCTCTGGGTTGTGGAGAATTTGCAAAGAAGTTTTTTGTTACTGGAACTTGTGGATGTGATACAAGCTGTCCCTGAAACGTGAAGGAAGTACGGGAGTCTCATTTTTTGCTAAGATATCACTGGATTACCTTGCCTTGAAGCTGAAGAAAGAGTGCTAGAAGGAAAAGAATAAATTATGGTAGTATTAAGTGTTTAAGTCAGTTTTGAGAGAAAATCATCATTGCATATGCTAGGACACTGCGCTTACATGGAACTGACTGTGAAAATCTCAACAATGCATGAAAGACTGCATTTTTCCAGATTTTTGTTGTCCTTTTAAATAAACATGTATTTTGAAACTGTAACGAGAGCTGTGCAAGACTGACTCACTTTAAAAACACTAGAAAGATATCCCATTGCACTTTGTTGTTTTTGAGAAATGAACAGTTTGTATACAAGAAACACTTGCTGAGTGCTATTTTAGTTCAGAATGTATTTCCCTTTGATACTTCATTCTCAGTCAATTGAAAGATGTAATATTGGAAAATGAGTGAAAGTTGAGGTCTTGTTGTCTGGATGGAGATTGGTTATGCCATGGAGTGGGGCAGGAAGCTACCGAATGGGGATGTCACTGCTGGAAAATTTCCAAACAGTATTAATAAGCTGTATGGTCTTAAATTTATTTCTGGAATGTTAATGGACTGACTACCTTGTTAATATTTATATTCATTAAAAAGTAAAAGTATACTTCCCAAATTTATGCCTACTGGAAATAGCCAAATTGTTGGTACTATGAAGTATTCTTTTCATACTGTGTAAGTTTCAGACAGGGGTAGGGGGAGATTAATTTTAAAGTATATAGCTAGTTTAAAATAGCCATATCCCTGATTGCTTCAAGATCCAGAGATGTCATTATCCGGCTTTATTCAGCCCTCATTAGGAAAATCATTGAATGAAAGGCCCCTTTTAGTATATATCCATCCAGGTACTTGCAACAACTGGAATGCTTACATGCAGGAATACCTTACAAAAAGGATACGTAGCCTAAACGGTATACCCTTCATGGACTGCTTCGAAGCCCTATTGCTACATTTGGTCTCTTACAGACTGCTAAGTGGTGACCTGTGTAGCATACCAGGCATCCCCTGACCAGTTATTGATGGCCTTACTTCACATCTGCAAGTCAAACGGTATCAGAATAACTCAATTCAGGGACCTAAACTTATTTTGCAACATCAACAGAATGGTTTATAGGGATAGGTGTATCTTGCTGAGAATACTACTGCTCTGGAAAAAACTCCCCATCCATGTAAAACAATGTTCATTCCTGACTACTTTCAAGAATAAATTGTAATAGTGGATGTGAAATAGGAACTTTTCCCCAGGACTCTGTCCTGTACTAATAATGACAAAGGCAGCTCCGAAATGCTTTATGCCAATGCATGGGTTCCCTCCATATATCATGTTTTGATCCAGTAATTATTACTGGAGTAATATACAAGTATACATCTTGTAAAAGTTTAAGTGAATCTAAACTGCAGCTGGATAAGTTAATTTTAAGCACCAAATGGGATAATGTTCTATTCCTAAAATGGCCAGCAAGGGCAGTTATCCTAGTACTTAACCCATGAATGTAAAAGTTAACCTAATAAATAGTCTTGGGATTAAATAGACTGTTAAAGGTTGGGAGTCACCCAAGAATGATTTTATTAGTATTTACTTTCCTCTATGCATCTCCCAGATCAAAATAAGGATTTTAATGGCAGGAATTATGACATTGCACAAGGGTTGCCATCCAAGGACCCAGGAAACTGCCTACATATAAGCCTGACTAGTCTCATATGTAAGGTCATAAAAAGAATAATCACAGACCTGATAATGTCATAAAAAACTTTCAGACATTGGATCCATCATAGTTTATTTTCATCAAGGGCAGGTCATGACTACTCAACTGGGAGGACTTCTTCAAGAAAGTCACAAAAGCAGTGGACGATGGCAAAATGGTGAATACTTCTGACATTGAACTGGACAAAGCGTTTGGTACAATATCACACTCTGACATTTTAGGGAGGCTCACAAAATTAGGTTTACCCCCCCACACACACACACACATCACCCACAGGATTGCTGTTTGGTTCGCAGGATGCAAGAAGTCAGGATCAGTGAGCCTTCCCCCACAAAAAGGCCAGTCAGTAGCAGAGTCCCCCAGGGCTCAGTGTTGGGGCCACTCTTTTCTCTCATCTACTTCTCTGATGTCAAGGCTGCTTGGATCAGTGGATGAGGAATCATAAATTTACCTCTGGTCTGCCACCTGTTTCTTTATTAGAAAGAGGAAACTTGTAAATGCTGGATCACCCATACCCAAGCCATACCCCCATCCCAATAAAATGACTGGCATTAAAACCTCTCAGTTATGTTTGGGAAACATGGCTAGGCTTAAAAAGGCCATTTAGGGTAATTTGCCTAGTAATTACCTGTGAACCTAACAGCCCTACAAGTCTGTTTGTTCCTACTAAGGAATTCCAGTCACCTTATTTATTCACCTTATGATGAGAGCAGGTTGGTAGGGATTGGTCTAGCTTGTAAATCTTCTGGTATGGCCTGCCCTACTGCTAAGTGGCTCACTAGCTTACATTAGCTGTCCAGATGCAGAAAGGTGCACATGTTCCTTTGCATAGCTATCCCACTTTGATGAGTGGTACTGACAGTAACCCAAGCTTGTTTGGCCTCATTCATGGCAGATCATTCTAAGTTGTGCAAGTAATAAGCAAGGATAAGGCATCTAGGTCCAAAGATGCTGCTCAAGTTCATTCTCCCCCATCCAACCTGTCAGTCCTTCATGCTGGTAATTGAACACAGGTCACCTGCAGCACACTATCAGGGCATCATTCTTCTATGCTGTTGTGCTGGATTATAGGATCTCCATGCTGTTATTTTAGAGGACATTTGGAGATGTAGCACAGGGAAGTGCGATACCTGGATGCACATTTTTTATTACTATAGCTTATCAAATATTTGTAAAACAGCTGTGTAAGTCAGTAATGGACATTTGGAGTCCATTTGGAATAGCCTTTATTTTTGCTATACTATGTTTATTGGGAAGATTTTGCTAGAAATCAGCTAATTTTTGTTTTTTATTGATCAAGCTGCTTTTATTTAAAATTCTTATTTTTAGAACTTATGTGGCATCATTACATAAACAATTTATTGTTGGAGGTCGTCTCTTCCTTTCATAGAAAAGATACCATCCCTCTGATTTGACAATATTTATACAGTGAGAGTAGAGCCAACCAACATGTTCTTCTTCATTAGATACTTAACTTTCAGTCTTCTACTTCATGCCGTAACCTTTTCTCAGTCCTTCCTATTATGTTGTTAGTGTTCCTTCACCCTTTATATACATCTTGCTTTCCCACGCCACCATGATTTTTTTAGTACATTTCTGTCTAGATCCTCTGCTACAATTATTACTGTCCATCTGTTATAATTTCTTCTGACATCATCTGTTTTCTTCTATGATATTTCCTGCTTTTGTCCTGACCCTTTCATCTGTTCTATTACTTCTCCTATGTTGAGTGGATTCTGATTTCTCCATCTTTTTGACATGTCCGTTTTAGAAACCATCCAAATTATAGCCATTAATTCTGTCTCTCTCTTTTGCCTATTCCCCTGGTTACCCCTTGTGTGGTTTAATTAATAGTCCCCCTCATTAATGTGCCATTTCTGTCCCAGTAGCTTTCCCACTAATCTGTTCAGCTCCTCATGAATATTTCCCACTGCTGCTAAACAGTTAATTCCAATTCTACTCTCTGTTAAAGATGGGGAAATTATTGATGGGTATGGGAAAGATGTGTATACTTTTGTAACTTAGGTTTACAGAATTTTGAATTGCCGGGCTCATATTTTAAAGTTTGTTGGACAAATTGTGAAAGTATGAAGAATGTTTTATCTGCAGTCCCTTCTTGGGAGGAAAAATCTGTTTTAAATAACTTATGTTTCTTCTATTGGGCTCTATGTTTATTCATCGAATGGTAAAAGCATCGAATGGCATTATATCATAAATGCCATTCATCGAAACCTCCTCATGTGGGAGCTGTGCCCCCCACTAATTATTTATACCAACTCAGAGATCACACAGTGGAGAAAGGGCAAATTTCCTTATCCCTACCATAGTGCGATCTTCGAATGGGTTGATGAATGGCGTGTTTGACAATAAATGCTGTCCGATGCTTTGTTTTTCTGTGGATAGACATAGACCCTTTCTATTGCACAGGTCATTACTCATTGTTTGCATTATGTGTATGACTTCATCCAGGACAATGGCCACTGGTACTGTTTTGAGGAGGTTTGCATGGCTGCATTCTCTGAAACTCCTAGATGGTGTTAAAAATAAGATTATAAATTCTTCCTTGAATAGCAATTTAGTATTTGACCCCTCTACTGCAGAGATGATCAAAAAGTGTGATGAAGTAAGTAAGCTGGTTCAGGGAACCTTTGAGATTTTTCAACCCACCTTTTCCAAATTGTCCAAGGGATTTATTTTTTAATCTCATCATTTAGTTTTGGCAAAAAAAAAAAAAAAAAAAACAGAATAAACAGTCTGAAAAAAATTCAGGTAAACAGACATTTAAGAAGAAATGACAAAGAGAATCCAAAACGAAAGTCTCGAATCTCCCAAAATCTAGGACAGTCCAACAAGTCTGAATGACTACTCAAGAGACCTTGCGACTTCCTCCCACCATAGTCCGTTTAATCTTCCAGAAAGTCTGAATCTCCATTTTTCTGTTTGGCAACAGATTGTTTCAGACAAATGGGTTATGAAAGTCATTTATCAGTGTTACATATGAGAGTGGGAGGAAATCCCTCCTTTCCAGGGGGGTCATTCCTCATACTCCAGATCAGAATCTTTTGATGTGAAGTTGTTCAATCTTGCCGTTCATTCATCACTGATAGGTTCGGAGCTGATCCTGGTCTCTGACACGGCCGACTAGCAAGCTCAAAGTTCTCCAGTAGCTGGGGACCCTACCCCTTATCCCATAATGTACTGCTGGAATTACTCCAGATTTAGTTTACTGTGGCACGGATCTCTTGGTTTCCAGCTTGACTCGAGACTTTATTGGGAGTTTTTCAACTTTCAGCAAGTTATAGTTTCACTTTTTTTATATACTTTGTTTTATTCATAGTAGCATATATACTAGTTAGTAAATAGTACTTTTTTTCTGTGTTTTTATCCCTTTCCTCAGTATTCTGTCTTGTCTTCGGCCTTTTGGCCTTAGGATTAGTAATTAGTCAGTGATCCCCTTTGGGACTGTCGTTTTGGATCTCTATTTACTGTTTGTAGTTATTAGTTGTTAGTGCCCCTTTTTGGGCTGTGTGCATGTTTGTGTGAGTTACTTAGTTTAAAACAGCTCTTAGTTAATTAGTGTGCTTGAGTTGTGTAATGTCTGAAGATAAGGACAAGCATCCAAAGTCTGGGTTTAAAAAGTGCCCAGACTGCGGACAGAAAATGTCAGTCACAGATGCCCATGTGCAGTGTGTTTACTGCTTGGGTGAGCTACATCTGCAAGAGTCTTGCAGCATATGTCATTCCTTTTCCACAAGAGTGTTAACTGAAAGGAAGAGGAAATTGATTGATAGGGGTATCATTAAGCACCCCTTTTCTGAGGCATTGTCTGACCAGGATGGAGCCTGTAAATCATCCAAATCTTCAAAGTCTTCCACTGATTCTAGATCCAAGAAAGGAAAGAGGTCAGAAATTGTGGTGTCTTCGGCTCCACTGCCCTCGGAGCCGACAGTCTGCTCTTTTCGGAACCGGGACATGGCCTTGGAACCAGTTACCGAAAAACCTCCTTCCATGTTGCTCCATTCGGCTCCATCTGTCCACTCTTCCAGGTCCTCTGTCAGCTTATCTGATCTGGATATGGACCGGCTGGTTCAGACACTCTTGAAGGCACCAGGCCTAGTTAAACTGCTGTCAGCTCAGACACAACCGTGGGAGCCGAAGACCACTACCCTTGAATTGTCTGCTCCTCCTCCGAGCCATATTGGACCTTCGGAGCCGGAGGAGGCTGACCTGATGATCGTGAATCCCTTGGAGCCGACACCTGCTCCAGTGTCATCGGCTCCATCTGCTCGGACGTTCTCGGTGCTGACCGGGTACTCTAGGAGCCGACACTCTCCGGTCGGGTCCAGGGAGGATAGCCGCACTGACTTGTCGGTGCCGACTCTTCCTTTCGGGGCCTCTGCTCGGATGAGCTCAGCTCCTACCTCGGGCTCGGAGCCCATGGCTTCGGTGCGGGAGGAGATCATGGCTCCATCGGAGCCATCGATGACTCCTCATCGGAGCCGAGGTGCTTTTGATGCCATGAGGTGAGTGTTGTCTCCCAAGACTTCCTCATCTCAAGATCTGGCCTCTTTTTCCCCTAAAGTGCCTGTGCCTGTTTCTGTTTCTTCTGGTCCTCCCAAGCATAGAGACCCAGAGCCTCAGGTATACCCACAGGGCACTCCCTGCTCTTCTGAGACCTCTCTAGAAGTTCCCCCTGAAGAGGTTCCCAGGAAGAGATTATGCAAGAGAAGGCATTTGGATTTCCCCCATGAGTCTATCACATCGGACACCGACCTGGATGACTCAGAAGGGTCCCCCATATCCCCCTCTGAGGACATTTCCTTTGCGAAGATTCTTAAAATCCTTAGGCAGAGGGGTGATTGGCAGTTCAAGAGCCCTACTTGAGGACAAGTCATTTCTCCTGAAGGCGTTTGGGTCTCAACCTTCCACCTCTTGGGTATCTCCGCCCTACGATGAGCTTATGGATCTAGTCTTTCGTAGGGCGTGGGAGTCTCCAGAATCTATGGAACCTGTTGCTCGGAGGCCTAATAAGTTTATTTCAGCCCCTGTGGATAAGTCCTTTTTGACCTTCCTCATCTATCCATCTTCCTAATCGAGAATCTAGGATCATGGATAGATATGGGAAATGCATGTTCAGTTGAGCGATTTTCTCACTCAGATCACTGAACTACTTGACACATTTTACCAGACTGCAGAGAGATCTCCTTAAGAAGTTGGGAGATACTCTTCAGGGTGCTGTAGCTTCGAGTGTAAACGATTGCAACTCAGCTCTCTACCCTCAATTCGATAGTCAACTCTTCCATGTGTCTCGTATCATACGCAGCCGATGATTCCAACAGAGCCGCAGGTACAGGAATCACTCTCCGTAGGCATGCCTGGATGTGACTCTGTTCCTTCGCGGAACCCTTCAATTCTTTTTTTTAATAATACCCCATTTGACAGCTCGTCCTTGTTTGGGCCAAAGGTGAAGGAGACTTTAACCAGGTGTGAGCAAGAAGGAAAGACACTGTCTGCTGTTGGAGTCCGTTTTTCCACCCCCACTCGACCCTTTCCCAATGGTTAAAGGGGAGGAAAGATGTGGTTCCGGAAAACCCAAGGAGCCTTTCAAGACACACGTGTAGAGCCCCCATCCAGAGGCAGAGGAGGGGATTTCAGTGGAAGATGCAGAGGGGGTCTGCAATGCCAGGGTGACATTGATCACTTCTCTGGTCAGTCCTACCAGCGCTCCTGAAGAGAGGCCCGCCTGTCCTACTCTGGAGACAGTCGGGGGGTCGCTTATCTTTGTACCCCAAAGCCTGGATAAATATAGCAAATGACAGTTGGGTACAAAGTATCATTTCCAGAGGGTATTTTATACCATTCTCCACCCAGCCTCTTCCCGTCAAAAAAATTCTGGATGTTCTACCCAGTCACATGGGACAAGCAGCAATAGAGGTATGCCGATTGCTAGAAAAAGAGTAATCCAGCCAGTCCCAGCAGATCAGACAGGATTCAGAACTTACTTAAGGTTCTTTTTGGTTCCAAAAAAAACAGGGGACTGGAGACCCATTTTGGATCTCAACAGACTAACCAATTTGTGAGAAAAGAGAAGTTCCGAATGGTCATGCTTCAGTCTATACTCCCCTTGTTGGGGAAGGACAATTGGATGTGCTCAATCGATCTCAAGGATGCATACTACCACATAAAGATGGCCAGACCATCCAGAGATCACCTGCATTTCCTGCTGGGAGCCAGTCATTATCAATTCCGAGCTCTGCCCTTTGGTCTCACTACAGCCCCCAAAGTGTTCACCAAGTGCTTGGCAGTAGTCACGGCTCACCTGAGATGGCTAGGATTCCAGGTGTTTCCGTATCTAGACGATTGGCTCCATACCTCCACCACCAGGCATCAACTTCTTCAAGCGAGAGAGGCTACTCTGACACTCTGCGATCAGCTAGGCATTACAGTCAACTTCAAAAAGTCTGCCTTGTTGGCATCGCAGCATATCATGTTTATAGGGACAGAACTAGACACGTCAATCACCACTCTTCGCCTTCCGCCAGAAAGAATCTCTATTCTTCGCCAACACATCATGTCCCTAATATCAAAGAACAGAGTACCAGCAGCAGAGGTATTGAAAGTTCTAGGATTGATGATGCCAGCTATTCTAGCAATCCCCTTAGCAAGGATGCATATGAGAATCCTACAATGGCTTCTATTCACACAATGGTCTTACCAAGAACTTCCAGTGAGTCACACGATCCTGATAAATTCCTGCAAGAAGGATCTTCATTGGTGGTTGACGTCTCTTCATGTCACAATAGGATGTCCTTTCATGCTTCCCCTTCCAGTTGCCACTGTGACCATGGACGCTTCCCTGATAGGGTGGGAGGGCTATTTCAGGGAAAGACTGCCCAAGGCACATGGACAGATCAGGAATCACATCTGCATATCAGTGTCCTGGAGATGAGAGCAGTACTTCTAGCGTTGCAATACTTTTAGGACTCTCTTCCTCTAGGGACAATTGCAATACAGACAGACAACATGTCAGTGGTCTGGTATCTGAACAAACAAGGCGGGACCAAGTTTTATCCCCTTTGCCGAGAAGTCCTCAGAGTATGGCAGTGGCCACCGTCATCCCAGTGCTTTCTGTTGACAATGCACATCCTGGGCAAATCCAACGTAATAGCAGACAGACTGAGCAGAGCAGTCTTGTTGCCCCATGAATGGTCCCTCAAACAAGAGATTGCGGACAGGATCTTCCGCAAATGGGGCCAGCCTTCCTGTGACCTCTTCGCCAGTCACATCAACAACAAATGCAGAAGCTATTTTGCCCTAATTCCCACACCAGGTCACTCCCCGAGGTATGCTCTTGTCCATGATTGGTCCCCGGTCTCCTCTATGCATTTCCACCAATTCCCCTGATATCCAAATTCTTACAGAAAGGAAAGTCGCTGGGACGAGCAGTCATTCTCATAGCCCCTCATTGGCTTCGGCAGATTTGGTTCCCATTTCTTTATCATATTCTGGAAGATCCATGGATCCTGGACCTAGTTTTGGACTTGTTGACACATCCGTCAGGGGATCTTCACCCGTCATTGCAGACACTGAAGCTAACCACTTGGCTGCTCCAATTCCCCGCATAGCCAGGCTCTAAAATCTTTCCCATGACACTAGTCAAATTTTGTTGGCTTCCCACAAACCTTCCACCAGAAAATTGTATTGTAGTAAGTGGAAGAGATTTTCCATTTGGGCTTTTTCCCACAACATTGACACTTATCAAGTGCCATTGTCTTCTATTTATTTATTTTATTTTACATTTGTTCACCGGGCTAGTCTAACTGGATATCTATTTTACAATTCTTGACAGAATTCTTCAACAAAGGAGCAGCGGCAGCTACGGTACGAGTACAGTTAGCTGCTATATCTAATTTCCATCTAGGAATTGATGGTTTGAATATTATGGCTCAACAATTGTCTAAGGCTTTTCTAAAAGGTGCCTTTCATATAAGGCCTCCAGTGAAGACACCTTATTCCCCCTGGAATTTGAATTTTATGTTATCTCATATCATTCTTCCTCCTTTTGAGCCTGCATCATCTTGTGAACTAAAATTCTTGTCATGGAAAACTATCTTCTTAGTAGCCATCACTTCAGCCTGTAGAGTGTCAGAGCTCCAAGCCCTTTCCATCAAGCCCCCTTACATGGTCTTCCATACTGACAGAGTATCTCTCAGAACTAATCCATCCTTTCTGCCCAAAGTATGTTCTGAGGTTAACATTAATCAAGTCACTGAGTTGCCCGTTTTCTTCCCTAATCATACCAACAAATTGGAATATATGTTGCATAAACTCGATGTTCATAGACAACTTAGATTTTATTTGGACAGAACCAAAGACATTAGGAAATCAGATCAGTTCTTTGTGTCCTTTTCTGAGACCAGGATAGGTAAACCAGTTGCTAAAACAACTCTGTCCAAGTGGCTGTCAGATTGCATCACCTATACATATGCTTGTCATAAAATGCCATTGTCTAGTAAGGTAAAGGCTCATTCAACCAGAGCATTTTCTACCTAGTTAGCCTTTCAAGCCAAATTGTCTTTGGATAACATCTGTGCAGCAGCCACCTGGTCTAAACCTCACACTTTTATAACTCATTACAAAGTGGATAAGGCCTCCAGGGACAAGTCTTCATTTGGTTCTACGGTTCTGAAAAGTGTACTGCCGTGAGCCACCCAAGATCAGGGTGCTAGGGACACTACCCATCAGTGATGAATGAACGGCGAGATTGAACAACTTCACGTAAAGAAGTTATGTACTCACCATAACGTTCCATGTGAGTTGTTCCATCTTGTCTTCATTCTCATGTCACTCCCTCCTTCCCCCTCCTGGCTGACAGTTGACCTGGAGGCTGTCTTCATCTTGGTTTTCCAATGTGTTTTCATTCCTAGGTAGAATAATTATTGTAATATTATATGGTACGCAGCAAACAAGATCTGAGGTAATTTCAGCAGTGCATTATGGGATAAGGGGTGGGGTCTCAAGCTACTGGAGAACTTTGAGCTTGCTAGTTGGCCGTGTCGGAGCTGACGATCTGCTCCAAACCCATCAGTGAGAATGAAGGCAAGATGGAACAACTCACATAGAACGTTATGGTGAGTACATAACTTCTTTTTTCCACCAGTTCTTCATCATACCCTATCCCAAGGAGTTAAAGAACCAGTTCCTCCAATGCTTTGAGAACTGTTCTGGATTTTTCTTTCCTATACCTGTTTATGATACTACCCAAATTCAAAATGTGTTTACTTCACAACCTGTTACCTCTTCTTCCTCTTTCAAGTTTCTTGGTAATACTAAACTTGAAAGATGCTTATCACCACATCCCTATTCATCCAGACTTCATATGTTTTTAAGTTTTTTTTGCATCTGGATCACATTATCAGTACTCTGCCTTACCCTTTGGACTATCCACTGCACCAAGAGTGTTCACAAAATGTATAGCCCCAGTTCTAGCCACATTTTTCCATATTTAGATAACTTGCTTATCTTTGCAGAATCTTTTTCAAAGTGTCAGGAATCTCTCTGTCTTGAGTGAGAGATCGCTTACACAATTTGGGATTCCAAGACAACATTCAGAAGTCTTTCTTGACTCTCTCACACAGGATTGTGTTCCTGCGATGTTACCTAGACACCTTAGTTCAAAGACGTTATCTTCCATAGGAAGAAAATATCTTTATTTAGATCTGTTTCTAAAGTTTTCCATTCAGACTTCAGTCAATGCGAGAAAATACCTTGGGGTTTTGGGTCTCATGGCACCTATGATTCTCGTGATACTTGCTGGCAGGACTCCACATGAGAAAGATAAATTGGTATCTGAAATTTCTTTGGTTCTAGTTTCTGTACCCTTTGTTTTTCAAGTCTCAGTCCTGGGGTTTGTCAAAAGTGAAATATTTTGGTGGAGACAACAGATATCCTTAAATCCATTTCTCCACTCTCCCCTCCCTGTTCCAAAGCACCACAGTTGCCATAGACACTTTGGACTTTGCTTGAAAAGCAGTTTCAGGAGGAATAAAAGTGCAGGGGGTGTGGTACACCAAAGACAGATCCAAGAAGATAAATATCAAGGAGATACTTACCCTGATCAAGGCACTCAACTCTCTGAACCATCTTTGGGCTCAGGACTTCAAGTGGTTACAGACAATACCACAGTCTGTGGTACATCAACAAGCAAGGGAGAACCAACTTTTACCCCTTTCGCAGATTAGCCATGTTAGTTTGGGATATACCTTCACAGCACAATCTCAATCTACAGGGATTCTGCATTTCATCAGAGCAAAATTGTGTGGCAGACAAGCTGAGCAGGACCAGGGCAGACCCTCAAGAATGGAAACTAGATCAGAGGGTCTTTCAGGATTTGAACCATCTGTGGGGAGATCCTCAGGTAGTCCTCTTTATCTGCTGTCTGAACAATCAGCTGGCAAGATTTTTTTCCAGGATTCCATGCAAAAAGGCCTAGAAGATGGATGCTTTTTCTTTTTCTTGGATAGAAATGTTCCTGTATGCTTTTCCATCCCCTTCCACTCCTATCCATGGTACTTCTGAAGATTCCGAAGAAATTCCCCCAAGCTTATTGGAGTGAATACCTTCTGGCCCAGGCAGCCATGGTTCTCCCTTCTTTTGAAAAGGGCTTGGGGCAATTACCACAAGCTTTCTTACAGACTGAATCTACTCACATAAGAACAGAGGTGTTCGATACACTCCAGCTTCAGTCCTCTTTAACTAACTGCCTGAATGTTAAGGTATTAATTCCTTTTAGGCACCTGTTTACTGAGGATGTGTAGCAGGTACTAATGGAAGCAAAAGACTGCTGCTATAAAGTCATATATTAGCAAATGGAAAAGGTTTTCTAGTTGGTGACAACAACATAACCAGCACCCATTCAGGGCTAGTTGTTCTCTAGTTTTATAATATTTGTGTGACTTACTATTATATGGCCTTTCTTATTCCTTATCAAGGTTCATTTATCAGTCATTTCAACATGCCTGTCCATGAATTCTCCTCTTTCATTGCAGCTTTGTGTAAAAATGTTTTTGAAAGGGATTTTACATGAGGCCTCCAAGAAAACCAGTGGCTCCTCCTTTGGATCTTCATTTTGTGTTAAGAGAAGATAACACTTGCTACAACTGAACCAATTAATCTGACTGACCTGAGGTTCTTAACATGGAAAATGGCTTTACTGATTGCCCTGAACTCTTCAAGAACGGTATCTGAGTTGCAAACTGTTATGATGAGTCATCCCTATCTCATTTTCCATAGGGACAAGGTTTCTTTGAAAACTAATCCTTCTTTTATGCCGAAAGTGGTATCCAAGCATATTTTAAGATTAACTATCCATCTCCCTGTTTTCTTTCCCCAAACCTAAAAATGAGAGAGAAATGATGCTCCTTACCATGGATGTGTACAGACTACTCAAGTACTATCTTGACAAAACTAAGTCTTTCATATCTTTGGATCAATTGTTCTTTTCTTGTGAATGTAAGAAGAAGTGACAAGCTATGTCAAAACAGACTATTTCCAAATGGTTGTTTAAGGATATTACCTTTTTATTGTACTTTAACATAACACTATTATTCCAGGCGGGGTCAAGGCCCACTCTACCAAGGCTTTGGTCTAATCTATGGCTTTTTAGAAAGGGTTGGATGCTAGAAGTAGCTACTTGGTCCTCTGCACATACTTTTACAAAGCACTATAAGCTTGACCCCTTGTCTAGGTCCAGATAAAGCTTTGTTAGGACCATTCTGTAGGGGCTCCTGGACTCTCTTCCTTCCACCTCCCAAATGTAGTTAGCTAAGATAATCTACCCATATAGATAAGGCTACTACAGCAGTCAGTTTGATGAACATAGTACAGTTGTGTAAGTTGAACTTACCATGACAGTAGATGTTCAAATGATCACTATTGCAGTAGCCACTCCCTCCATCCCTCCTTGTTTTTTGTTGTGTTCTTTTATGTCAGGGTGTGTACATTTATATTTATTGTTACTAGCATTGCCCTTTCAGTCTTCAGCCTCCTTGTCTGTGCTGGCAGGAAAACTCTGAAGAGCTTTGCACCCAAATTTGATTTTAGTCTGCTTAGGTTGAGCTGCTTTACAGTTTGGGCACATGGAAACTGCTCTGAAGGTTTGGATGCTGGTCAGCTGTTATACCCTTGCGGGATATAACCCCATATAGCTAAGGCTACTTCAGCTGTGATCATTCGAACATTTACTGTTATAGTAAGTTCAACTTACACAACTGTACTTTCTTCTTTCCCTGCTTTATACACAAAGGATTGCCCTATATACAGGATTACTAGTAGTAGTATAAACATTTCTCCTGTTTGGACTCTTGTATCCGTTTCTATTTGTATCATTCCCCATATTTTGCACTTGTACCTGATTCTTCCCCTAATTTCTTTCCATGTTTCCTTGGGAGAGTCTCCTGACCGTTTAGTTATCAAAAGCCCTAAATCCTTCATCTTGTAGTATCTGCAAAGACTGGAGAATTCCTGTACCTGCTGATAGGTTGGGGCATAATAAACACAAATTGTTTTTATTTTATTTGTATTTATTTTTGTACCCTGCTACCTGATTAAACCGTGTCAGTAACTCTAGTAAATTAGTCATATCCTTATTGGGTTCTATCGGAAATATGGTCACATTGTCTGTGAACCTTACTAATTTATATTCTTTTTTTCACCCTGCCATCCCTTATAGGTTCATAGGTAGGTACTAGGCTATTGGCCCTAGGGCCTATATAAGCTTAGCCAAATGTACCCTGGCTTTCGCCACCCAAGAAAATTATTTTCCTGTGCCACTGTCAAGCAGAGCCACAGAAGTAATCCCCGGGGTGAATTTCCTATCTCCCATCCAATCATCAAGATTTTTCTTGAAGAGTGCTAATGAGGAGCTTTGTTTGATATAGATAGGTAGTTTGTTCCATAGTATGGGAAGTCTCTGGAACAGGAATCTATCCCTCCAGCATTTTCTGTTTATTGTGGTGACGAGGTCTAGGTCCCTAGAGCATGTAGCTCGTAGGGATTGGATTTCTTTAAGTGGAGCATGTCTAAAAGCTCTGGGTTTGATATAGCTTTGTGTGTTAGGCAGAGATCGCCTCTGAGTAGGCGATATGCAACGGAGTAAAGCTGCAGTTTTTTGAGACGGTCTGCATAGGGCATCTCTTTGAGGCCGGTAATCCTCTTTGTGAGGTATTTCTGTGGCCTTTCCAGTTGTTGTAGATGTCTTGTGAGGTACATACCAAAAGGGGCATTGTACTCTATAATGGGTCTATTGAGTGACGAGTAGAGGGGAACAATGACCTCTTTTTTCCTGGATGAGAAACCTTTTTTGATGAGGTGTGCCACATAGAAGGATTTCCTGACTACTGTGGCGATGTGATTATCAAAGGAGAGACTACTGTCCACCTGTGTCCCAAGGTCTGTTATCATACTTTCGGTGTTAAGTAGACTATCACCTCTGTGGTAGTTCATGGGTACTGAGTTTTTATCAAAAGGGATGACAATGCACTTTTTGGCATTGAGCTTGAGGCCATGGCTTTGACACCAGGCATCTGTCTCAGCGAGGCCCTTTTGTAGGATGTCCACATCTTTTGGAGTTTTGATTATGGCTCCTAGTTTGCAGTCATCTGCGAACCGTTAATAAAGACCTTCTGTGTTGGCCTGTACTTCAGAGAAGTAGATACCAAACAGGAGAGGACCCAGGACTGAACTCTGTGGTACTCCACTTGTCACTGGTCTGAAGTTGGATTTGGAGTCTGCTACTTTCACAGTGTGGGTTTTGTCAGTGAGCCAGTTGGCAACCCATCTTGTGACATAGGGATTTATACCTAGTTTAGTGAGTTTATCTATAATTCCAGAGTGGGGGATGGTGTCGAAAGCCTTGGCGAGATCTAGATAGGCTGTGTGAACCACCTTATCCTCATCTACGGCTTTGGTGACTGCTTCAAAGAAGTCTGTCAGGTTTAGGAGACATGATCTGCCTTTTACAAACCCGAACTGGGTGGGGTCCTGAGTTTGGAGATTACCAATGTTATTGTTTATAAGTTCCATGATGATACGCTCCATAGCCTTACAGACCAGGCTCGTTAGGCTAATGGGGCAGTAGTTTCCGGGGTCTGTGGTGGCTCCCCCTTTGTGGAGTGGGATAACTGTTGCTGTGCGCCATTCAGTGGGCACATAGCCTGAGGTGAGGCTATGATTGAACATGGTACTTAGGTGGGGTGCCAGTTCGTTCTGTAGTTCATGTAGAACACAGCCTGGGATGTCATCAGGTCCTATGGATGCTGTGTTCTTGGCTTTGGATAGTGTGTTTTTTACCTGTGCAGCCGTGATTACAGGAACTTTGCATTCTTCTGTTATAGAGATGGGCCCTTTAGGGGATGACAGAGGGGTAAAGTTAGCACTGAACCTATCTGCCAGGATGTTGGCAATATCAGTTGGTTCTGTATGTTTAGTGCCATTGTGCTGTAACTCGGAGCAGATCTGAGTGTTGCCATTGAGATTCTTGACATAGCTATAGAATGCTTTGTGGTTGTCTTTAGAGTCAGTGGTGATTTTGTTTTCATAACTAGCTTTGGAGGATTTTATGAGGGATCTCAGCTTCTTACTGAGGCTGACCACGGAGTTCCTCCAATCATGGGATTTTATTCTTTTTTGCAGCAGTTTCTTTCTTCTGTTGTAGAGTTTGTTTATGGCAGGGGACCAGCAGATTGGCTTCCTTTTTTTGGAGGATAGCATCTTGGTTCTGTTAGGGATTGCACGATCCATGCACTCGTGTAAGTGCTTATAAAGTGCATTTGTGTAGGATTCAGCAGTCATACCTCTATTGTCCGTCAGCATGGGTGTCGTGAAGTTTGCTACTTCTGTCTTAAGAATCGTGAAGTTGGCTTTGGAGAAATTTTTTACTGTGGTTTCCCTAATGGGGGGTGGGGGAGGGATGTGGATGTCTAGGGTGAATTAGCTTGTGGTCTGATCTGACCAACAAGGAATTGACCTCTGGTGTGGAGCACCGGTTGCCCATGTTGGTAATAACCAGGTCTAGGATATTGCTGCCCCTGGTGGGGGTGTGGATAAATTGATCCATGGCATTGGAATTTATGAATTACAGAAAACGTTGAGCTCAAGAGTTGGTACATGAGTAGTTTTCCCAGTTAATGGTAGGGTAGTTGAAATCACCCATTATTAGGGTGTTAGGTTGTACTCTAATATTTTCCAGTGCATTAAGAAATGAGGAGTGGGAATCCTGGGGCATGGTGGGGGACCTGTAGCATGCTACAATTTGGATTGCGGTCTTGCCCAGAGTTAGTTGCACTTAGATAATTTCGGATGCATTATGCTGAGCAACTAGCCTGGAGGTGTGGATATCCTTAATGAATATGGACACGCCACCGCCTTTAGTGTTTCGGTCCAGGTTAGGTGGCCGAAAGGTGTGGTATGAATTATAGCCTGGTAATGCAGGGGTACTCTCTGGAGCCTTGAACCAGGTCTCTAACACTGCACAGATGTCGATGTTCTCCATTTTAAGGAGTGCCTTGAGAGAGTGCATTTTGAGGTTTAGACTTCTAGCATTGAGTAGCAATACCCTCAGATTCTTCTTGCCTGTACCTGTTAGGGTGGTGAATTTGTCATTTGAACCTTGCCTTAAAAAGGCACTATAGGGGTGGCTAGAGCCTTAGCCAATATCCGGAATCCCAGGGACGACAGGTGCTGGCCATCTCTGGCACAACATCATGGCTTGTCGATCATGTCATCCCAGGCAGACAGATACTGGATCCCCTTAGAATGACACCAGAAGCTTAGCCAATTGTTTGGTTCCCCCCTGTAATATAAACTCTGCTATTGCTCTGTTTCACTTTAATTCTTGCTTTTAACTCCCAGTGTCATTTCTGAATCAGTACTATTACTTCCTGTGGAAAACCCATTTTCCAGGATTTCCCATAAATAAGCCCAATGTATCCTACCAAACACATTTTTTGCATCAAGCCCCATCCTTATCAGTGGTATTCATTTTTCCTCTGCTTACTGATGTTTACTAATAGAATATTGTCACAATTTGCCTTCCCTTAACAAAACCACATTGATTTAAACTTATTATCCTTGGTAGTATTTTAGTTATTCTTCCTGCTGTTATTAATGTAAAGGTTTTATGATCATGATTGAGAACCGCAGTTGGTCTATATGAGCGTGGATTAATTAGGTCTTTCCCTTCGTTTGGTATGACTGAAATTACTGTCATTTTCTACAACTCACTTATATCCTTCCCTTCCAGGATCCCATCTGATGCCATTCTATTACCATCTCCTCTTATATTTCCTTCCATATCTCTTTTGGAAGTCCATGTCCCCAGGTGACTTCACCCCTGCCTGCATTTTCAGTTGTGCCTCTATTTCTGATCTTTTTTTTTTGTTGTAGCTCCCAATTTTCTTCCTGTATTAACTCCTTCAAATTCACTCCCTCTAAAAGTTATTATATTGAGTCTTCCAGTCTTCTCCTATTCTTAGCATTTTGTAAGAGTCTCTCATAAAAAAATCCTGAATACTTTACCTATTCATCCTGGCTTTTGGACAATTTTCCTGTCTAGGGATCTAATCTTTATATATATATATATATATATATATATATATATATATATATATATTTTTTTTTTTTTTTTTTTTGTTCGTAGCAAAAGAGAGTGTTTTATGAATCAAATTTAGGAGAGTTTATTTTAATGCAAGAGTTTTACTTTGTTGTGGAGATACTGATGATACAAAGGAGGAGGCAGTTTGTTAATAAGTGGCTGTTCTGGCTTGCCTACAGTGATATCCTTTAGGAAAGGCTATAGATGTATTACATTTTTGTGATAGCTCTGATTACCCTTTGGCCATGTATTTTTTTATTATTACAGGGGGACTGGATGAGGCACCCTCTCCCAACTCATCAGTTTATAAGGGAGTGAACTGTTTGGCTGACTGCTGTATGATTTCATTTCAAATAAAATATAAATTTGCCCTGTTTTGTGTGTTGATGACCTGTATCTCAGTATTGTTTTGTTATGTATTTACTTTCCATTTTGCTGTAAATATTAACACTATTTATGATCTGTTATTTCCTTTTTAATGTGTTTTATTCTATGTTAAAATGTTGCAGTCTTAACTTTGTCATGGTACTGTTAATACAGGCTTGTAATACAAGATTTTACATGAAAAAATATATTAGCTTAACAGAAAGGTTGTGGTATTCCAAACATTCAAGTAGGTATATTGTAAAATGTTTTTGGTTCAATAAAATGCAAAATAAAACAAACAAAAAAAAATCACATCACTGGGCACACCTCTGCCTACATTCTGTGTGGATCTGTATGTCGTAAACTCATGCAGTATTTCATTGAATAGTGCATTCTGTTCAAGGAATCCTACAGGTCTTGAATTCAGGACCAGTTCTACCTGTTTACCCACTACTGAAGTCACATTCACAGACTTGCAGTTGGATGGGCTACTTCTTGATGCAAGTTTATAGCGACAATCATACCTGCTTGCCTTGCATCCAATGAGCCTCTCTGTTAAACATCTGCTTCACAGGTTCTACCAGAATGCCATCAATGTCTTTTAGGATCATAGGTGGAATTTTGTCTAGTCTCTACCTTTCGCCTTATTTCAAACTCTTTGGTCCCTTTTCACTTCCTCATTCCATTTGTTTCCTCTTGCAGTTAAGTGGAGATAAGTTTAGTCTCATTTTGAGTGGAACTGTATTACTCGAGCAAGGTTTAAAAGGCTCTTTAGGATAACTGCTCTTTTCAAATGAGATGGAAATTGAGGAGGGAAGCAAAGGCTTTTTGCTTTTCCAAGAGAGCCTTTACTCAACTTGAGTATATTTTATCCTGAGCTCCTCTTAGAAGACTATATGTTATGGACCATAAAAGTTGTCTATAACTATTTGAACTAACACCTACAAACAGAGCTGTATGAGTTTATTCATTTGAAATACAATATACTTTATAGATTATGTGAGAAATAGTTGATACGATGCATAATAGTCTTCACTTGTTTTGGAGAGATGTAGGGTCAAGTACTATGAGGGTATGAGCTCAAAATATGAGAGTCTGGTGACTTCCATGGTTATTAAAGCATATGTAATTTAAAAAGTAATAAGGCGATACGCTGCTGTATAATAATATTGGCCAATATGTTTTGTGTTATTTTACCTCAACAGTTTATACTCTGTATTTAACATATGTATTAATATGATTTTTTATCTAGATTCTGGTCTTCTGCCTTCTGATGATTTAGTTGTGATGCAAGAAGACAAAAATAAGGCTGACAGTCCAGAAATGTGCATTTTCACTGGGACAGACATGACAGCTGAGAGGAATGGGGGCAATCTGCCCTGTACAAAGTCCTTCCCTACAGAATCAGTAAATCAGTTTAATATGTAAGGCAATATTTTAATAATCTTACATAATCTAAACAGTGGATGCACATCATTAAGTAATTGCAGAATTTTATGGTGTACACATTTCAGAACAGGTTAGTTTTCAGTTTCATTTAAATGTGTGGGCACTAAATTCCATCAAGTTAACAGCACCTTAGGCTTGATCTGTAGGTTTGTTTAGAAAATTGGAACATGAGAATGAAAAATGTGCAAACTTTGTATATATTTCAGTATCTGTAGAAAGGAATTTTTATCAAACCACCCATGGAAATTGAATGCAATAATTTAAAAATTGAAGTGAGACATTAAAGTGTTAAAGGCTTGGTCATCTTGAAGGTGAGGATCTTTAAAAACAGAAAAAAAACGCATCATGTTTAACTAAATATTGTCAGTTTTGGAGGTGCAGAGAGAATGTCATGAGGTTTTCACAGAAGCAATAACTAGCTTCATGCTGCAGAGGGCTGGAGTACTGATTGCATTTCAGGAGCCCATGCTTTGGTTAGCGATCCTTAGTGCCGAAGAAGTTGGCTGGTAGGAATGTGAGTGAATGGCTATATTTGGCTTGCCCATTCTACTGAGCACAAGTGTTGGAAGACAGGATTGGTACACAGTAGATAAACTGCTCTTTGGAAAACATGTCAGTCCTATAAAGCAGTATATAGCATTTTTGGAAAAACTAAAATAATTCTCAGTGTAATTAGGGACAAAAGCTCTAAACATTTTAAACACGTTTTCTTGTTTTTGTAGTTTTGTGTATGTTCTTCTATTCAGTGTTGCAGTATTCTTTACATATGGGTTACATTCTGCCTTACAACCCGATGTCTGGCCAGTATGCAAAAGCTTCAAGCTACTGCAAGTACATGGGATGTCGCACGTCTGCTTTGACTAGCCATAAAAGGATACCCGCACATACCATCCTCAGAACTTTTCTGCTGCCGTTTGGAAATTTGACTCCTACGTTTGGTCTGCATTCGGATTTCGTTTGTTTGTTGCTGCCAGCTCAGATAAGTGCCCTGTTGGGGATTTTATTTCTTGTTACTGCCATTTATTTTGTTCATGTCATCCAGGAAGGGCAAGTGTAGGTGTGGAAAGCAGATTCCACATAAAGATAGCCACGAGATCTGTCTTTTCTGTTTAGGGCCTAGTTATTTTCACTTACCCTGTTCTGTCTGTCAGGTCTTTGTGCCTAAAACCTTGCATAGTCATCTTTCGGCTCTGAATCTAAATCTGTATCTGGAGAATCTGAGGCTCAAACATCTGTCTTAAAGACATTATGGAAGGTGCTGCGGGTCCTTCATTTGAGCCGAGTTTGAAGAGGAAGGTGAGTAAGCTGAAACCTGAATCCTCTTCTGTCTCTAATGTACCCCTTGAGGTCGGTGAGGTCCCATTGGTATGGTCGGAGGTTGGATTTGCTTCGGCATGTCCCTCTGTGGAAAGGGAATGGATTCCAGCATGCCTGAAGCTTTGTAGATGTCCTTTTTGGGTGACATGGGGGAACCATGGCTCATTGTGTTGGTGGAGTCCGTCGATGTCCATGACATTGATACTGCGACTATGGATCTGTCTTCATCTGCTGTTAGGCCTGCGTCGGGTTCCTGTTCTTTGTCCAGAAAGACATGTTAAGAAGAAGCAAAAAACTAAGCACCCTAGCATTCCTTCTACTTCTCAGTAAGATTGGGAAGCTTTTTCTCCGGGTCTTGTTAAGGCCTTGATGGCCTTGAAACCTACTTCTCCTCTGCCATCTTTCTCTTCCTCCCCAGTTCAGGCTGCTGTGTCTCAGGTACCTGATTCTGTTTCTGTAGGCTCCTCTTCTGATGATGATTTTTTTGGCATATTCCACCCAACTTGCTTCACTTTTAGAATATGCATCTCCTGAGGAGGTCAAACCATTAATATGATTAGGGTGTTTTTCAAATGGGATTGTACTTAGATTTCTGAAGAACAGAAGAGGGGCTATGACCTCCTTCAGATGCAGGTTCCCTCACCCTCTGCAGTTCCTCCAATTATTTCTGCTTTCTTGGACACATTTGCTTCTTCCTCTAAAACACCAAAATCTCTAAGAGGCCTGACAGGTTCTGTAAGGTTCCTGATGATTCTGAGTTTCTCTACAAGTGCCCCTCTGCAGATCCAGCAGTGGTCTTCTCAACTTCAGATAAGTCTTCCCAGTTATCCCCTTCTGCCAAGCGTCTTCCATCTGATAAAGAGAAGAAGGCCATTCTTCCACTTCAGCTATAAGAACTAATAATTACCAGATGCATATGTCTAGGTACTCCTTAGCTTTGCTTTCTCAAGCCTTATCTTCCTTGCCAGAATCTGAGTTTAAAACACAGGTCATGTCTCTTTTAGCTGCTTCCTCTCAGGTTGCTAGGCATTCAAGTAAGTGCAGCTGTGATGCTGTTGAGGCATGATCTAGTGCTGCTGCTCCTTCTGTCTCTGTGCTTAGGAGGCATTCATGGTTGAGACTTCAGTCATTACCCGACGACATTAAGGCCAAGTTACTAGATGCTCCTTTGGACAAGACTGCTCTTTTTGGATCATTGACTGAATATGTATTTAAGGATCTGCAAGAAAAAGGAAGGGAACTCCAAGACCTTAAACACCTCTTTGTTTCACAGGTCCCTAAATTTCATAGAAACTTTCCTGTCAAAACATCTTTTGTTAGGTGACCAGCATGTTCAGTTTCTTCTTCTTTTAAGTCTAAGAAGTCTTCCAGATGACCATCTCAGTCAAAATCATCTTCTTCAGTGCCCTCTTCTCAGCATTTCTTTCAGGCCAGACCCAGTTCACTGTGACTATCAAGTTTTCGTCCAAGTCGTACCCCTCTTTCTCCATCTTTCTCTTTCTTTTCTAGCTTGGACAAGGATCACTGAGGACACCTGGATTTTGTCCATTATCCAAAAAGGTTACTTCATGACTTGGAAGAATCTCCCCCTTTTGTGGGTATTCTACAGTCCCCTCCAGTCAGATGTAGCTTTTTCCAGACCTTCTTTCTCAACTGAGATCTCGGGGCACCATACAGCCTGTTCCTTGAGATCAGAGAGGCAAGGGTTTATACTCAAAAATGTTTCTGGTCCCAAGAAAAGATGGTCCTTGGAGACCAGTTCTAGATCTTTCCCACTTAAACACTTTCCTGTAGGTTTCTTCTTTCCAAATGCTGTCTCTGCAGACACTTTTCCTCTCATTTCACCTCAGGCATTCATGTTTTCTCTGGATCTCAAACATGCCTACCTGCATATCCCCGTCAGTCCTCTATACAGGAAATGTTTACGTTTCTCGGTGGGTTCTTTGCGCATTCAATTTTCTGCCTTGCCTTTTGGTCTTTCCACTGCTCCAAGGGTGCTCAAAAAGTGCCTCACTCCTGACATTGCATTCCTGAGGGTCCCAGAGTATTCAGGTTTATCCCTACCTGGACAGCCATCGTTTCCTAGCAGACAACTCCAATCTCTTGTCTCTAAATCTAAAGAAGGCCATTAATCTCCTTCAAAGCCTAGGCTTCACCATCAATTTCAGAAAATACAGTTTGACTCCATCTCAGGATCACATTTTCTTGGGGTACAGGTTCAGGACAGACCTGATGATGGTCTTTCTACCAAAAGACAAGGCTCTATTTCTCATTTACTTGTTAGAGACCCTCCTGACTCTTCAAGCCATCTCAACCAGGGAGTTTCTGAGACTCCTAAGATTCGTGGCTTCCACAATTCCCATGCTGCCCTTTGCAAAAACTCCACGTGAAAAAATTTCAGTGGTTTCTAAAGGCTACTTGGTCCCAGCATGTTCATCCACTAGATGATAAGATTCCACTTCTTCCATGCTGAAAGCAGAGCTCCTTTGGTGGATTCAGCGGTTTTCTTTGAATCCAGGTCTTCCTGTTCTTTTGCCCCAGCCATCTCAACAACTCTTTACAGTTGCTTCATACATGGGCTGGGGGCTGACCTTTACTTCCAGGAAAGTTCAGAGTCTGTGGTCTCCATCTCAGAAGAGAGATCACATCAACTTCAGGGAAATGATGGCTCTGCTCTTAGCTTTACAAATTTTCCACCCTTTTTTTCAAACAGGTCCTCTGAAAATCCTTACAACCAGCACCACTGTCCTGTGGTACATAAACAGGGGGTACCAAATCTTGCCTTCTGTGTAGGCTTGCAATGAAGGCATGGGAGCTAGCCATTCAGTACAAGGTCACTCTTCATGCTGTTTATCTTCCACCTGGTTCAAAATGTTGTGGCAGATGCATTAACTAGGACCATGACACAATCCCACGAATGGATGCTTCACAGGAATGTGTTCTTGGACTTGATTCATTGGTGGGGTGCTCCACTTCTGGATCTGTTTGCCACCCCTCAGAACAGACAACTTCCTCTCTTTTGTTCCAGGACCCCGCATCCTCTGGCTTGGAAGGTAGACACTCTTTCTTTCTCATGGAAGAGGATGTTTCTTTATGCATTCCCCCCTTCCCTCTCATACAGAAAGTCATGCTGAAGATTCAGCAGGACAAACTGAAAATCTTGTTGGTGACTCCTTTTTGGCCAAGACAGCATTGGCTCCCTCTTTTTCTGCAGTTAGCCAAGGACCATCACCACAAGTTGCCTCACCGGATGGATCCACTCACACAGGACAAGGGATCCTTACTTCATCCACATCTGTCAGCATTATAACTGACCCTGTGGGTGATCAACTTTTGATCCCTTTCAGGCACCTTTATTCTCTGGACATGCTTAAAGTTTTGCAGGAGGCCAGGAAACCCATTACAAGAAAGTCTTATATTTCAAAATGGAAAAGATTTTTTTTATCTGGTGTCTTAAAAGAAATCAAGATCCATTTACTGTGGACATTCCTGTTTTGCTTTCCTACCTGTGTGAGCTTCTAAAAAGTGGCTTATCATATTCTTCTGTGAAAGTCCACTGTTCTGCTCTTTCTGCTTGCCTGCCATCCTTTAATTTTCAGATTGGAAGTCAAGCTTTTTCTTAAAGGCGTCCTACATATTAAGCCCCCAAGGAAAACAGTTTCCCCCCTTGGGATCTTAATTATATCCTGGCAAAACTGACTCTGCCTCCCTTTGAGCCCACAAGTTCTGCTTAACTGAAGTTTTGCACTTGGAAAACTGTGCTCATAGTTGCCTTGACTTTTACTAGGAGAGTCTCCGAATCACAGTCCTTGATGATATCTCCACCTTTTTTGGTTTTCCACAAAGGCAGAGTTTCCATGCAAACTAATTCTTCTTTCATGCCCAGGGTAGTGAATGACTTGTCTATTAATCAGTCTGTCCAACTGCCTACTTTCTTCCCTTCTCTTCAGTCCTCTAGTGAAAGAATTTTGCATACATTAGATGTACACAGGCAACTTAGATTTTACTTAGACAAGACTAAAGCTATTAGAAAGTCAGATCAGCTTTCTGTGTCCTTTCATCCCAGGGCTCTGAGTTTACCCATTTAAAAACAGACTTTTTCTTCTTGGATTTCTAAAGCTATTGCCTTTTGCTATGACTTCTATGGTAAGTCTTTTGCTTCTTCTGTCGGAGCCCATCCAGCTAGATCTGTGGTTTCCTCAGGGGTTTTCTTTAAGGGTCTGGATACTAATTCCATTTTGGAGGCTGCTACTTTGTCTTCTGTGCACACATTTACTAAACATTACAAGTTGGATTCTATTTCTAGGTCCAGAACAGGGTTTGCAAGGACTGTTCTCCATGGGTTTATGTAGACTTCTTCCTTGCAGCCTTCTTCTGTTCCTTCCACCTCCCTAGATCCCATTTAAGCTATGGCACTCTCCCATATGTAAAGAATACAGCAACATTGAATAAAAGGGTATAGAATAGCAGTATAAACTCTTACCATAACCATAGATGTCCTTCTGTTCTATGCTGCAGGATTCTGCCCCCCCCCCCTTCCCAGTGTATCGTGTCTCTTCCCTGGATGACTTATTGTTTTCTTTAGGACTTTGTTCCTCATGGGGGCATTCTAGTTTTGAGAATAGTATGCGTGGACGTCCTTTTATGGCTGACTTTGTCAAAGCAGACATGCAACGTCCTATGTACTGGCAGTAGCTTGAAGCTTTTGTATACTGGCCGGACATATGGTCATAGGGTGGAGTACAACTCATAGGTAAAGAATACTGCAACATAGAAGAGAAGGACATCTATGGTTATGGTAAGATTTTACACAGCTATTCTTTATCTTTATGTTTCTCACTGGTTGACTTGTGTTTCTTTTTAGTGTATAGGATTTTAGTACAGCCACTTACCTGAACCACACTCCAAATGTCCGTGCTATAGGCCCTGCCTTGACAACTCAAGAAGAGGTGGGTATGAATTACCAAAAAAAAACATGAAAATCCCTCTGTATCCATCAGGGAGATGACCATGTGGTGGCTGATTCTGAATCCATCAGTGACTGAATGGACAATAGGAAATATGTGTAAAATGCTTCGAGTAATGCTACAAAAGAAAGCAATGACATGGGAAATCAGACTGTAAAATGTTATGGAGGAAAGTATACAAGAAGTTGATGCCAGGGGTAATTCCAGACTAAATAAACTGAGTCAATGTAATGTTTTTTTCTTTCCCTTCTCTGTCATTTGTTTGTAAGCAGTATGCTTGTTCTAGTGACTTAGAAATATATGATTTTTTTATTTGTTAATATAGCACAACAGGAAATATCTTTTGAGATGTGTTGGTTCTCCAGACTCCCTGACATCCCTTGTAAATGCAACAAAAGTCAGCATTTTACATATTGTGCATTCCTCATGTATGGTGTACTTATTTTTATCTTTATGTAATACTAACCTAGTGTGCTTTTGTCAGACAGTCACAGCTTGCTTCCATTTAACTTTTAATAATTTCCCGCTGTTAAGCCTCTAATTTCATATATCACAAGCAACTATTCCATCTAGTCTTGTTCTCCAGGTTGATACATTGCTCCTTAAAAATGCTCAAACAGATGAGTTAACTATGTACAATCTATTTTGAGATTAAGAATTGACTAGTGATCATGTTTTATTATCATTATATTACAAATCTTAACAGTTTGAGCAGTGACTTCATACCTTATATTCTAGTCTACTTTATTAACTAGAGTTACATTTTATGTGCTCTACTTATTACTCTTTTTCAGTCTGTTCTTTCTGTTATGGCCTCAATTACATTATCTAGTATCTGTGGCTTAACAAATTTACTATCCAGGCTGCATGTAGTCTTCCTTCAGCTGCAACATTAGACTTATATATGCAGTTTAATTTGAGTTCAGTAACCCAAAAGTTTGTCTGGCATCATCCCATTTTACTACCTCATTTTTTATCAGCTGTTCCTAAACTCTTGTTCCTTTGTTTCTTCGTTTACAAATGCTCTTTACGTTTTCTCCCAGGTCTTTCTTACTAAAGTAAAGATGTAATTAGTGTATATATATATATATATATATCACACAAACAGACACACACGCACATAAAACTAAACATAATGCATTTTATTCTTTTCTGAATATGCCCAAAACTCCATATGTGCTCATCTGGTTGCCCTTACATGCACTATCCCTATCATGCCCATCAATTTCAGCATATACTCTAAGTCCTCAATTAAGTATGTTAGCCTAATCTGTGTGGCCATATAGTATGCCTCCAAATTTGATATTCCCAAATCATCCTGATACTTTGTCAAAATAATTTTTTCCCATTGTACTCTTTCTCTTATGTTATCCCAAATGAACTCCTTAATTTTCTTTTTTGTATTTTTCCATATCTGATGTCTCATTTGATACATATAAGCCTGATCTACATAAAGAACCAGAGGGCCCAAAATCATCTTAATCGGTTATGTCCATAAGTAACAACATCTACAGTCTTATGCAGTCTTAGAGTAATTTCTTTCCACATTTCTTTTGCTGTTTGCTCAACTTCGACCAAATTCCCAAGCATCTAATGTTGTCATGACCTCACAGGAATGCAAGTTCTGTATCAAGTCATGTGTTGGAGTATATTTCATTACTATGGACTTTGTTTTTGTTTCATTGACTTTATATCTTACTATACTAGTAAAATATTTTATTTTATCAAATATATTTATGTCATGTTCTGGATTGCAAAGATAATGTCATGTCATCCACAAACACAAAAAGGGCTTTTTTTGCATTTGTATCCTGTCATATTTGATTTTCTTTTGTCTTTGGCTAATGGTTCTACATACAAAGGAAGTAGTAATGGTGAAAGTGGACACCCCTGTCTAGTTCCTTTTATAAGATTAAATACTTTAGACTGCTCACCATCATATTTCACAATAGCATGAGCTCCTCTGTAGATATTAAGTAATAATGTTGTCCATTTTTATGGAAACCAAATTGCCTCAAAAGATCTTTAATAAATTTCCAACTCACTCTTTGAAGCAGTTTTTCAGGATCCAAAACTATTAACATTAGCATTATTATTGTTCGATGTACCCTTTTGAGTCATAAGAGTCCTCTTAATGTTATCAAAACTTTGCCTAACTTGTATAAACCAACAATGATCTTGATCTGTTATTCCTGGCAATATTGCTGGCATTCTTTTGGATAAAATCCTCATAAACAATTTGTAGTCATGATTCAGAATCAAAATGGGTCTCTGTGATCCTGGATTCAGAGGATCTTTACCCTCTTTTGGTATAACTTCTGCTAATGTCTCTTTTCAAGTTAAGGGGACATCCCCATATAGAATAATATTATTTAAAGGTATTAGCCAGACGTATATTATCTTCTATTCCATATTTCCACACTTTCGTTGCTATTTTCCCTGCATTCTGGTTTCTCATTTCTTCTTTAATTTCAGCTTCCTTCATTTTTGATTTTGATACCCTTCTTTCTAGTTCTGGACGAAGTTGTAACTATCTCAAATATGTTGCCATTTCTTGCATGTTACCCTGAACATCCATATCTTGTATGTATAGTGTGCTGTCATAATTTTTTCCTGGATCCACTTCTACCCTATCATTTTCATAATTCCTAATTTTACTTATCTTTGCAACTTTTCGTAGCAGCAAATGTTGAACCAGTAATTTTGTTGCTTTAGGGTTATTGTCAGATATAGCTGGTTTAAAACCATTATTCTGTGTGCATTTATATTTTCTAAGTACTTTTGCATAGATACTGGAACTTTTTTACAGCTGCTCTTCAACTTATGTCCACTTATCCTTTTTCGTTTTTGTAAATTCCTTACTTGTTTAAGCCCTCTAGATACCTGTTGTGACTATTATTCCATATCGCATTTGCTTTCATAGTGGCCACATTTATGTTCTTTTTACAGATACCCCTTCCTAATCCTTTTCAAGCTATTTACTACATTGATTCAAATCTAATAATATTTTACTTAAAGTTTGATCTACCCAATCCTTACACAGCTTTTGTTCAGAATAAATCCTGGGAAATGCTAGTGTTTGTCACAATAGTCTTTTACTTGCTTACAAAGCTTAGTTTTCATATTTGCATGGTTTGCCAGTATCACTGGATCTGTTTTTTTTTTTTTTTAATAAACAAAATGTCAAGAGTATTATTCTTGTTGTGTGTAAAATCTGCCTTGTCTTTTCCCAGCACCATTGTAACATAATAACATAATAAGTTTATATTGTATTATACTTACATATGTTCTTTTTAAGGGTCTATGTTAGAACATCGAAGTGTCAGGTCTTCGAATGTTCTAATATCGACACCTAGTAACTAAAAGCTGAAAATAGCGAATTTTTAGATAACCAAATTCTTTCCTAGGGAAAGAATTCGGTTGTCCATTATTGTCGCTTTGCTATTTTCAGCTCTCCGGTGGAAAGTTACGGTCTGGTTCAGTTAAGTGTGCGATTGTGTGGACGTGAGGGTTAGGGTTGGATAGGTGAGTTAGGGTTAGGGTGCGGGTCAGGTAAGTGTGCGAATGTTTGGACGTGAGGGTTAGGGTTGGGTAGGTGAGTTAGGGTTAAGGCGCGGGTGAGGTGTGTGTACGATAGTGATGGACCTTAGGGTTAGGGTTTGGGTTAAGGTAAGTGGGTAGATAGTGGTGTATGTACAGTTTAGTGTAATTTTAGATGTAAGATTTTAGGTGTATGTGTGTGGATTGCTGTTTGTTTGGTGTGTTTGTGTTGTGTGTATGTGTTTTGAACAGCAAATTCTTTCCCTAGGAAAAAATTCGATGTTCTAAATTTTCGATCTTACCGGTTTTCAGTTACTAGGTGTCGATATTAGAACATTCGAAGACCTGAAACTTCGATGTTCTAATATAGACCCCTTTTTAAATATCTCTTATTAAATATAATTGACATAATGTCATAGGTGCCTGTAGATTAACAGAAAAGAAAATAAACCAGTGGCATTTCATTATTGTCATGCAGTATACAAATATGCTTCGTTTTCAACAGTCATTAAATATTCACTCCAACATTACAAAAATTGCTCATTTCCTACCTTCCATTAAGCTGTAGTCATCCACTTGAACATTGTTTTGTATGCACTGAGAACAAAAATTCCATTATTTCTGTGTAATTTGCTCTTTCCCTTTTTTAAAGATCACACCCTCAGTTCTATTTTTTTAAATGACAAACATCTTATTATTAAATTATTACATATGGCAAAGGTGGTCATGCATTTATATAACTAAAAACAGACATATTGACATAATTTTAGTTCCAAACATTATACTTTACAAACATTATTGACATAAATTTAGTTGCAAAATTAGGGTCCTTGTTAAAGGAACGAAAGATTAAAATGTCAAGCACTGTAAACAGCAAAAATACCGGACATCAATGTGTGTTTTGTGAGATCGCAAAACAGTGACGATCGAGAAATTTGCTCTTTCCTCACAGTAGTGCGATCTCTGAGTTGGTATATATAATTGGCAAGGGGGGTGGGTCACAACAATAACAATAAAGGTTTTGATGTTATTTATTTTTGCTGTTTACAGCGTTCGTGTTTTTGAAATTTCTTTAATATAATGTAGACCCCAAAATTATATGTATTCTCTATCCAGTCATTGTCAGTCAAACGTTACATAGTTTATTCATATCCTGTCTTCTTTTAAACCTCATTCCCATTTGCATGTATTTTCCCACAATTCCTATTTTTTTCCTATGTAATTTGCTCCTACCCTTTTCTAAAGATCCCAGTTACAGCTGTTTTATCTCTGTTACTATAGTCACTACTTATAGGAGAGTTTGTTCAGACTTTGATTTCCAATTTCTAGTAATTGTTTTTTTTTTTGGCAACCACCATAATTAGACACAGCAAGGCTTTACTTTTCTAGACAGTTCCGGTTCTGTATCACAGCTAAAAAAATTTTCCTTAATGACACCAATTTGTTCACCCAGTATCTCTGACAGAATAGTCTGCAGGGAAACTTTAAAGTCTGCCAACTCATTACCTCCCGGTAAATATGCTCTCAATTACTTCTTTCTTCCCCATCACACCTCCAACATTTACTGTTTAACTAATGAAAAATTATTTGGGGTGTACTTGAGGTATAAAACACTTCCAAGCAAAGATCCTAAATCTTCTAGAGGTTGTTGCATATTTGGGAGACATGCATATATGCCCCCATTGTTTCTTTGTGAATTGATTATCCAGTCTATCTTCCCAATCCATTCTAACCTCCTGTGATTGATTTTTATAGTTATCATGCAGTATTATGTGCTCTACTAATTATCCATTTTTTAATAGCAGCTTCTGTTCAAGATTCTGCTAAAAACTCTACCAGTACTGGTCTTTTGCTTAGGATCCCCCTATTTCTTTATTCTTGCCTATATTCTGATATCCTTCCTTGATAGGGAATGCAATCTCTGGCTTGCAGTCCAAATAAATTTGTGACCTATTTTCCTTTATCCCAGGTATTCCACTAAATAACCATCCTGAAAAACTTTATCAAATTCACATATTCACTTCTTTCCAAATGTGTCACCTGTAGCATAGCTATTTTCACTCTACATTTTTAATATAGTTTACTACTCTTGCTTTTTCGTGCATATCTTTGAGACCATAAAGATAATATAGAAAGCATCATTATGCTAAAAAGTTATTATTCCCACCTTTTATGTGTAGCAGCTTTTTTGTTAAGTATCTATTTTCAGATTTTGTGTTATAAAAAGTTATTCCCACCTTTTATGTGTAACAACTTTTTTAAGTATCTATTTCCAACTTTTGTGTTATATGCATAAAATAATGTTTGGCAGGTTGATCCTTTTATATGTACAGTTGTTTCCTGTCATATCCATTTGAGCCAATGTTATATCTTAACAAAACTTTTTGTTTTATTGAAAACCCTCAAAAAGAAAACAAACAAAAAAAAAAACAAATACACCCCTAAAACATATTAACGTAATACTAATGCACAAAACTATGTATATCTTCAACTACTGAAATTTTACTCTCCTAAAAGGAAGTTTTTCCATACTAAGATGCATGGTACACACTGTGCTTCTATTAAGTGCTGTCTGGTTTTGTCTTAACTTTACTGCTCTCCCAGATTGGGAAAATGCTTGAATGATTTCCGAAAACATTATTTTAGAGCCATTGAAAGAAAGAATTATTCTGTTTTTATTGCTCTTTAATAGATTGTCTCCATGGTGACATGAGAGCCCAGATAGAGTTGTTTCTACAAGCATTTATTTATTTGGTTGAGGAATTTTTTTTTATATTCAATGTTCTCTTTTATTTGCTTTCTCTTAAAACTTGTTGCTAAATCAAGAAAGGGCCTTAATCCATTCATTGCCATATGCAAGAATAAGAAAAAGCACGTCATTTGCCTTGTATCATGCTCCTGACAGACATTTCTTCTTTTTGTACATTGCAGTGCCTACATTTCTTAAAACTGAACAGGAGGAAAGAGAGAAGGGAAAAAACAGGGACACCTGTTTACTTTAGTATCCCCATTGCACTTGAAAATAACCTAGAAAACTTTACTTTATAGTATGCAGATTATATTATGCATTATAAAAATACTAGCTGCTGTTAAGAACAAAATTTTGTTTTGCTTACAGTTAACTCTCTCCCAAGAACAAAATTTTGTTTTGCTTACAGTTAAATCTCTCCCTCCTCTTCCCTTCTGCTAAGTGTTCTTCCAGACATTAATGACATGAAGTAGGACGTATACTTTAGAGTCCCCAACAAGTTTAACAAAGTTAAAGTCCAGTATTTCCAGGTTTTCTTGTTCTGTCATGTTTTACAAATATAATTAATGGTTTATAATCCCACATTTATTTGTCAAGTTCTGAGTTGCTGGTTTTATTCCTGTTTATCTCTATCTCCCAAATCCAGTTTCTGCTTCATTTCCAATGTACTTTCCATTCTTCTAGTCAACTATTGTGCTTTTTCCTGTCTCTCAAGCATTTTCCATTGAAACATTGGAAAGGGTTTAACTGGCACAGTCTCTCTCTGTGGTCTTTATCACCAAAAGAACAATAAGCAGATTCTCCTGCTGTTTCACGGCTCACTTTTGTTGGACACATTTTTGTATTTCCTCCTTAGCATGTTTTGTATCAAAAAATGATTTTGTCCCTCCAGGAAAGAATATTCTGAAGATAATTGGGTACAGCAATGTGAATATCATGCCTGCTTCTTGACATTCCTTGATTAGTGGAATAAATGTACTCGTCTTCTGTATATAGTAAGTGATCATCTTCCACAAACACTCTACTGTCTTCCACTTTTAGTACTTTGTCCTTCTGCCACAGTTTTGTCAGAATCAACTCCTTTTGCTGGAAGGATTGCATCTTTACTCTTAAAAGTCTAGGTTGATTTCCCATGGCCAGGTTTGGAGCATACCACACAATGTGCCCTTTCAATTAACAGCTCCTGCTGTGGAATGCTAGTCCAGTTGCTTATTTGTGCTTTCATAAAATTAATACAGTTTATTCCTTTCAGAGTCGCTGGTACAGCAGAACATCTCATGTTTTCCCTGTATGCTCTAATTCTATTATTTTTGAAATGTCTCTTCTTGAGTAGTCTCATATTCAGCCAGCTTTTTCTTCATTTTGACCTCTGATTTTTGCATTTTTATCACCTCATCTGAATATCTGTTTAAAGCTTCTTCCATTTTTTCCAGCCGTTTGTTATTTGAGTTGATATGCTGCATAACTGTTTCATTTATTTTAATCAGCTGTGAGTACATTCAACTTTTTTTTCCTCTAGGTTACTGGAAGTCATGTCTTATAGCAAAGCTGGACTGTGCACTGCTTTTTGCTGAACAGCTGCAGAATTCTTCCCAGTCATTGTTTTTTCCTAACCTTTTGTGATTGATTTTCTTTCAGGTTCTCTGATTTTTTTTTTGGTTGGCATTCTGGCAGTGCACTTACTAGCCAGTCACTGAAATTTACCCATAATGCGAGTTTTACTGACTCTCTCTTCTGAGTTTCTGTTTTCACACTAGGGAGCTAAAAATTAAGCTGTTACTCAATGCGCAGCCATCTTGCAAACCTACCATTATTGTCTTTTTTTCCTCTTCTGTTAGTATTGGAGTCCTCCTAGCAATTACTCCTATTTTCCTTTATTCATGATATTCTGCTGATTTTGTGTCCCCTTCTTCAGATTTTTCTTCTTCGCTGGTATCCAAGCAGTGTAACTACCTGTAAACATCTGAGTTTATCCAGTTAAATAGGCTTTACTTTTTTTACAAATGCAGTTTTAACACTGGTAGAGCTCTAGGCAACCTGTTCATCGATGCATAGCCATCTTGGAAATCCTAGTTGCATATTTTCTTTGTCTTACTGTTGCATGCTGGTCCTTCATAGTCTATTCCTAGTAAATACGTAAAGAAGAACAAAAAGGCTCACGAGAGAAACCAAAATTTTAATTGAGCACTTTCGTCGGCTTTTCAGCTTGACTTCATCAGAATACAAACACCTTTCAGTGCTTTTCTCCTTAAATACATATTAAATTACATGACATTAATTAACACAGATGTTTAAAATTATATAACTATGAATACAATTTTTTTTATAAAACCACAAAAACCAAAATTAATAAAATGACTTGGGAGCAGAGGAGAAAAACTTCATGCACACACACACACATATATATATATATATATATATATATATATATATATATATATATATATATACATATATACATATACACACACCCCTTATTATACAATAAATATAAACCAAAACCAACCCCAAATTTAATGGATATACAATATGTTAAAAACTGTATATTTTATTGAAAAAACTGACTTAAAATTAAACTAAACCATATGTAAAAAAAGACATACTGCCTGTAGATAAAATTCAGATACCCTACCTATAGCCTCACAACTCCTTAGTGTGCCTAAACCTTTCAAAATTGTTGTATGTTGGACCTACATTTCTGTCCAATTTTGTTTTTTATCGTGAGCCTTTTTGTTCTTCTGTTAATTTTGTGTCACTTTATATTTTTTGTGAAATATTGTCCCAACTGAACCTGATCTCTTTTTTTTTCTTTAAAGCAGTACTCCATTATCTCCCTACCCAAAAGTAAATAATATCTAATTATATACATAGTCAGTACCATACAGTTAAAACCCTTAAAAACAATAGTAGAAGGCTTCTTCTACCCCTTTCTAATCAGACCTAAACACTGATTTACACGTTTACCCTAGAGAACACCCACAATAAATCACTTCTCTATTTGTTTCAATAGCCTGCAGCTAGTGGTTTAAATACTAGACAGCCAAATATTGCTGTCTTCTTTCATTTAGTATATTTATTTTACATTTTTATTCATTCTTACAGCTTATTCATTCCTGCAACTAGTACACACTCTTTTAACATTTCCCTTTAACTTCATTAGATAGCTCAAATGTTGTAGCTGTTTTTCGGTCAAGTTTGCTGATTCTCTGGAAAAAGTGGCTCTATCCTTTTGTAATTAAATATAGCTTGTTGATTAGTTCAGTCTAAAGGCTAAAGAATACCAGCCCATAGCCTCATAATAATAATAATAATAATAATAAAAAAAGCTGCTAATGTCAGTTATTTTCTCACTGGTACTAATTGATTTTATTGCTTTTAAAATGTCTTTCATTATTCCACTTAACTTTCAGATGTAATGGGATCCTATCTCGCCTACATTCATAACTGATGGGCTCGGAGCTGATCCATCGGCTCCGACTCGGCCAACTAGTACCCTAGAACAAAGTCTCTTATTGGCTGGGCTACCCTCTATCCCAGGATGCACCACACCTGCTTCCCCAGATCTCGTTTGCCGCTTTACAAGCTGGACGTGGTCTCGACTTGGCTGGAGCTAAGTGTTCTTTTTTTACCTTTTACTGGTCTTTGATCTTGGGGTTTCTTCAGAAATTAATACAACAGCTGTTTTAATGGCTATTTTTGTGTATTTTTGGTATTTTGTGCATTATTGTGTGTGAGTGATTGACTATTCTGATACTTGTATATCGCTGTCGGGCAAGGCCCGTTTAAGTTAGAGGGCCTTTGCCCTTCTTATTGAAGTCGGTGTTATTGTTTTCTCCGGGCAAAGCCCGTTTAAGTTAGAGGGCCTTTGCCAGTTGTTGTTGTTGTGTTCTTACTGTTTTCTCTTGTGAGGTAAATCTCTCTCTGGAGAGCTCGTGCCATTTTTTCTCGCGCTCTACAGTTTGGCGCTAAGTTTTTGGTATTTCGGCACTGCTTTATATCCTGACAGACATGTCCAAAGAGCAAAAGTCAGGGTTCAAAAAATGCACTAGGTGCAATTACAAAATGTCTATTACGGACAGTCACTCTATATGTGTGTATTGTTTAGGACCTAAACATTTACAGGAGACATGTAGTGTGTGTCATGCTTTTTCTTCTAGGGTTCTTCAAGAGAGAAAAAATAAATTGATCTTGAAGGGTCTTATTAAGCCCTCTTTTGAGGAAGCCTTGGATTCTTCTCCTACTGCCTCTAAAAAGAAAAGGTCGTCGGCTCCGACAATCCGTCGGAACCGACTGCTAAGAAGCATAAGTCGACCTCTTCTTCCTCGGCTCCACTGACTTCGGGGCCGAGGGTCGAAGGGTCTGCCTCGATGCCTCTTTCCTCGGCTCCATTAGTTTCGGAGCCGCAGGTTGGAGTATCGAGAGGCGAATCACCTCCATCGGTTCCGATGGTTTCGGAGCCGGTGGAGGTGTGCAGCTCAGACTCTTCCCCCTCGGCTCCGAAGAAAGCTCCTTCGGCGCCGATTGTTATTCATGCTGTGGCGGATCTGGCGCCGATAGTGTTGGAGCCTTTTCGGAGCCGGTCCCCTACATTGTCGGAGCCGAGAGGAAAGTCGTCTCGACCCTTGTCTACCTCCTCTAAATCCTCAAAACTGTCGGATTCGGATTTGGATAGGGTTATTCAGAGGCTTTTCCAGTCTCCAGTTTTTGCTCAAATGGTCTCGGCTCCGGCCCAGTTGGCTTCGGAGCCGATCCCCCCTCCGAAACACTCGATTCCTCCTCCAACCTCCTCGGAACCGTTAGAGCCGGTGATGGTGGAGCAAGGCGTAGCCGTACGGTCGGTACCCAGACCCCTTCGAGGTCTATCGGCACCGACTATTGTTCCTACCCTGTCCTCAGGTTCAGGGTTTGGTACTGGGACTTCCTCAGTTGGGCCCGAGGGGAGCATCTTTGGACTGGGTGCCTCGGTGCCTAGTCTTCCCCTCGGAGCATCGGCTGCCGGAATCCCTAGTGCCGTCGTGGCCTCTCGGCCAGTGATCTCCATGGAGTCTGGAGGTCCGGCCTTTGAGGCCATGAGGAGCGCACTGGCCATGTCCTTGCCGGCTCAGCAGGCTTCCACCTCACCGTCCCTAGACCTGGAGACTGGTGCTTCTGCCGTATTGCAGTCCCATGGCAACGGGGCCCCAGGGCCTGAGGATACCCCCATCGGGGGTTCCCTTCTTCCGGGGGGTCCATCCGAAACTGCTTTGGACGAGCCCCCACGGAAGAAATTGTGCAAGAGGAAGCACGTGGACTCCCAAGATGAGTCTGTCACATCGGACACTGACCTCGATGACGCGGAAGGGTCCCCTAAATCATCTTCGGATGATGTCTCTTTCTCAGATATCCTTGAGATTCTGAGACAGAGAGGAGATTGGCAGGCCAAAACCCCTTCCGCTGAGGAGTCAGTCTTCCTCAAGGCCTTCGGTGCCCAGCCCTCTGCCTCCTGGGTGTCTCCGCCCTTCGATGAACTCCTTGATTTGGTTTCTCGAAGGGCTTGGGAACACCCTGATTCTGTGGAACCGGTGCCTGCAAGACCTAATAAATTTCTTTCAGCCCCCCCCCCAGAAGGAATTTTTGACTAAAGGAGTTCCCGTAGATGCTATGGTGGTGGCATCTGCCACACAGCAGGACGTGGCAGAGGCTTCAACGTCTATCCACCCTCCTAATAAGGATTCCAGGAGCATGGATAGGTACGGGAAGCGTACCCTTTCTTCAGCGGCCTTTACTTTACGGTCGCTGAATTACTTATGTCATTTTACCAGGCTCCAAAGGGACCTCCTTAAAGAGCTAAGTGACTCCCTCACTGGTAATCTACCTGAGGCGCTAGCCCACACTGTTGGCGCCCAGATGACTACCTTATTTTCCATTGTAAACTCGTCCATGAGGCTCATTTCGTATCCGGCCGAAGGGGCGAGTAGAGCAGCGGGAACAGGCGTTGCCCTCAGGAGACACGCCTGGTTACGCTTGTGTTCATTTGCGGAGGCCTTCAAGTCTTCCTTCGCCGACGCCCCCTTTGATGGGTCATCTTTGTTTGGACCCAAGGTGAAGGACACACTGACTCGGTGCGAGCAGGAGGGCAAGACCTTGACTGCCATTGGGGCCCGCTTTTCCGCTCCCTCTAGGCCTTACCCCAAGGCCCAGAGAGGAGGGAAAATGTGGTTCAGCAAAACTCAGAGGTCTTTCCCTACTCCACCCAGTGATCCCCCCTCCAGAGGCAGGGGGGGGGATTCAGGAAGACGCCGCCCCAGAGGCGGCAGAGGCCCCCATAACTCTGGAGACCGCGATTCCTTTCGTGGTTCTTCCTACACTCAACGTCCCTGAGTTGTTGTCCGACTGTGCAGCTCCGGAGCCAGTCGGGGGTCGTTTTGCGGAACACCCACAAGCTTGGGAAACTATAACCAGCGATCAGTGGGTGCTCCGGATTATAACCGGAGGCTATCTTATTCCCTTCATCAAGCCCCCCCTTCCCTTAAGGGAAATCCCGGACGTGCCACCCAGTCAGCGGGATCAGGCAGCAATAGAAATTTCAAAGCTGCTAGAAAAAGGAGTCATCCATCCTGTCCCCACCGACCAGATCGGATCAGGAACTTACTCAAGATTATTTTTGGTGCCAAAAAAGACAGGGGACTTCAGGCCCATTTTGGACCTCAGTTCATTGAATCGCTTTTGTGAAAAGTCCAAATTCCGAATGGTCACCCTTCAATCCATTCTCCCACTGTTGGAGAAGGATGCATGGATGTGCTCCATAGATCTCCAGGACGCTTACTATCACATTCTGATAGGTCAAGAGTCCAGGAGACATTTACGCTTCCGCCTGGGAGACAGTCATTTCCAGTTCCGAGCACTGCCCTTTGGTCTCACCACAGCCCCCAGGGTGTTCACCAAGTGTCTGGCAGTGGTGACTGCTCACCTGAGAAGTCTAGGATTCCAAGTGTTTTCTTATCTAGACGACTGGCTCCTTACTGCCACCTCCAAGCATCTACTATTTCAGGCGCTCATGGCCACGGTCACCTTGGGCCGTTTCTTGGGAATTACGTTCAATTGACAAAAATCTGTACTACAGCCATCTCAGCGAATTACTTTTATAGGCGCAGAGTTAGATACAAAAAGGATGCGCGCCTTCTTACCAGCAGCAAGAATTCAAGTTTTGCAAAACCAAGTCAGATCCTGCCTCCCCCTATCAAGAGCTCCTGCCCATCTGATCCTACAAGTGTTGGGCTCGATGGCATCAACTATACTCCTAGTCCCCTTAGCCAGACTCCACATGCGAATTCTGCAATGGCTTCTGTCAGTTCAATGGTCCTATCAGGAACTCCCCTTGAACCACTTAGTCATGATCACGGAGAGTTGCCGTCGGGATCTGCGTTGGTGGCTCCTCCGATCCAATCTCGACCAGGGGCGACCCTTTATTCCTCAATCCCCCGTTGCCACTGTGACCATGGACGCCTCCCAGGTAGGGTGGAGGGGTCATTACCTGGACAGGTCGGTCCAAGGCACATGGCAACTCCAGGAAGCGCATTTGCATATCAATATCCTGGAGATGAGAGCGGTACTCTTGGTACTACAAGCTCTCCATCACGCTCTCCCACAAGGTCCGATTGCCATCCTATCCGACAACATGTCGGTGGTTTGGTATATAAACAAGCAAGGTGGAACCAGGTCATACCCACTGTGCAGAGAAGCCATGAGACTTTGGCACTGGGCGGTAGCTACCAACCGCTTTCTAATGGCAACGCACATACCGGGGAAATCCAATGTGATTGCAGACAGACTAAGCAGGACCATTCTGTTACCCCACGAGTGGTCCCTCAACCAAAGAGTGGCTGCGAAAATCTTCGCCAAATGGGGTCTCCCTTGCTGCGACTTGTTTGCCAGCCCCCACAATGCGAAGTGCAGAGAGTTCTTCACTCTGATCCCCTCTCAGGGACAGATTCCCAGGGACGCTCTGACCCACATTTGGCCCCCCGGTCTTCTTTATACCTTCCCTCCCGTTCCCCTCCTTCCGAGGGTGATACAGAAGGCGATTTACCTGGAGAGCGAAATGATTTTGATTGCCCCGCACTGGCTTAGTCAGGTTTGGTTTCCCTTCCTTCAGAGGTATGCGATAGAAGGTCCATGGTTTTTGGACCCAGTGCCGGACCTGTTGACTCATCAGTCAGGACAGTCTCACCCGTCTCTCAGGTCCTTCAGGTTGGCGGCATGGTTACTCCACTTCCATCCTTAATCCGAGACAATTCCCTCTCTCCGGAGGTGATCCACATATTGTCTTCTTCTCACAAACCTTCCACTGTCAAACTCTATTCCAGCAAATGGAAAAGGTTCGCCTTCTGGGCTCAGCAACGAGGTATAGACCCCCTTACTGCCCCAGTATCGGAGGTTTTGAATTTCTTGGTCTCTCTTTTTCAATTGGGCTCTTCAGTTTCCACGATTAAGGTTCAACTAGCGGCTATCTCTAATTTTCATGCTTCTTTTGAACCTTCATTAATGTCTCACAAACTTTGTAAGTCTTTCCTTAAAGGAGCATGGCTCCTTAGGCCCCCAATATCTCACCCTGTTCCCCCTTGGGACCTAAATTTGGTTCTTGCTGCCTTAACTGCCCGCCCTTTTGAACCAGCTGCTACCTGCGATTTGAAATTTCTGTCCTGGAAAATTGCCTTTTTAGTGGCCATAACTTCGGCCAGGCGGGTTTCAGAACTTCAAGCTCTTTGTTCTGATCCTCCTTATTTGATATTTCACAAACATAGAGTGTCCCTGAAATTAAATCCCTCCTGTTTACCAAAGGTAGCTTCTTCTTTCTGTATTCAACAGACTCTAGAGCTCCCTGTATTTTTTCCCGAGTTTTCTAATAACGCAGAATATATTCTTCATCAGTTGGACGTCCATCGACAACTGCGTTTTTATTTGAATAGAACCGCTCAGACGCGGAAATCAAATCAACTGTTTGTTTCCTTTGCAATAAACAAATTGGGTCAACCAGTAGCTAAAACCTCCATAGCTAAATGGATTAAAGATTGCATCTCTTTCATTTATTCACAGGCTAACAAAGAGCTTCCCTTTCCAGTCAAGGCTCATTCTACCAGGGCAATGGCTACTTCTGTAGCTTTTCACTCCAAATTATCAATAGATGATATTTGTGCTGCGGCTACCTGGACTTCTCCACACAATTTCAATTCTCATTACAGACTAGATGTGGTTTCTCGAGGCAGGGCTTTGGTTCCACAGTTCTCAGGAGTGTTTTCCAATGAGCCACCCGGGATTTAGGTGCTAGGGACGCTGTCCCATCAGTTATGAATGTAGGCGAGATAGGATCCCATTACATCTTTTAGTTATGTACTTACCATAACTTCAGATGTATGGGATCCATCTCGCCTACATTCATACGTACCCACCCTCCTTCCCCCTTCCATTGGGATTTAGAGGAAATGTAGTTCCATTTGGAGATCTTCTCTTGAAGAACTTTAGTTGGTTGTAGTAACTACTATTTTTTCTGTGTTTGCATGTAAGTATGAAAGCGAACAAACAAGATCTGGGGAAGCAGGTGTGGTGCATCCTGGGATAGAGGGTAGCCCAGCCAATAAGAGACTTCTTTCTAGTGTACTAGTTGGCCGAGTCGGAGCCGATGGATCGGCTCCGAGCCCATCAGTTATGAATGTAGGCGAGATGGATCCCATACATCCGAAGTTATGGTAAGTACATAACTAAAAGTTATGCCAACCATCCGTATCTATACATGTGTGTATTCCCATGAATTTAAACAACTGTCCTCACTCAGTGTCTCCACTGCATTGTCTTTTCATTCTCTCTTGAATTTATTTGTTGCCTGTAAATGTTTATTTAAATATCTTACTTCTGCAGTTGTTAGTCTTTCCCTACACACCTAGTTAATGCATTCTATCTTCCTTCAGCCAACATACTTGTTTAACTTTATAATCTGATACTGTCATTTTCATTCATTTCTCAGTTAATGGGGTTCAGATCTGACCCCTGGATCCAACTCTTCCACTTTCTTTAGATGCTAGGATCTATTTTTCAAGCTCTTACCTTACCCACAATGCCCTTGATCACTTAATTACCTCAGATCTTATTTGCCACTTTTCAAGATCAGACAGGATTGCAACTTCTCTAGCTTGGAGATATATATTTTTTGTGAGTTTAATGTTGAAACTTTGAATTTTCAATTATCGTTGTTATAGTATGTACAATCTCTCTTACCTTCTTTTTTGAACGTTTTTCTATCATAAGGTAAACTTTATAGCGTTTCCTTCTCTGCCTCCTTTTGAGGTATTCCATGACTAACATAGCAGAACTTTTTTTCCTTCTCTTCCTCTTTTGAGCTATTCTTTAGCTATCATAGTTGGTAGCCCTTCTTCTCTATTAAAAAAAATATATATATTCACTCCGATATTTTTGTTATTAGCCTGTCGAATTCTTGTCTTTTGAACTTTTTGTTTTCCAGTATGGCTGATAAACCTACTGGATTTAAAAATTGCACATGTTCTTCGTGTTTCACTGTTGCAGTCATTACATTTGGGTAATTTGCTGCCTGATTAAGAAAGTCTTGGGTCCTGTGTCAGTTGCTGTCCCTTCTTCCATGACATCAGGGGTATAAAACATGCAGCTGACGCCATTACATTAGTCTTTCTTGCCGCGCAGTGCCTGAAGGAGAAACAGTTCGCAAGTGCCGGTCGGTCGACTCCTTAAATTTTCGTTTTCGAGTTTCAGAACCAAAGTCTTCAACTAAAAGCTAAGTACCCCGTTGGGGAAACTTTTTCTTGCTCCTTACCGATGTCAGTAAAAGTTAATAATTGCATTACTTGTGGAAGCAAATACCTCATAAGGATTTTCATTTGTACAGTATTCCTTGCCTATGCCCTGACCACAACGTACCTTGCTGTCGGTTTTGTGCTAAATTTAATCAACGCACAATTAAACATCTATATATTGTTGCTTCTAAATATTTTGGCTCAAGATTTAATTATCCAGAAATGTCGTCAGTTAGCAATCCGACTACCGGGATACCTAAAAAACGCAAAGAAGAAGACAGAGACAGACCGTAGAGGTCTAAAACTGACGATGCTTCTCCTAAGCCAGTCGCCAGTTCGCCGGTACTCAGTGAGGCTCTTTCGCATCCCCTGATACCTCCTACTTCTGATTCGCAGGCCTCTACTGAGACCCATTCAGAGTCCGGTATGCCGCGAGATGCTTCAGTTATGGAACCCGTGGATGTCTTTATCTTAGATGGGTCCGGAGCCGCTGTGCAGGCACCGGCTTCTGAGGGTGTTTTCAGGCCTACAGATTTGTATATTAGACTGACACCATCTTCAAAACTAAGGCCAAAATCTAAATCTATGTCTAAATAAATGATGCCTGGGCCACATGTGTAGGGAGTCTACACATGTGTGTATATATATATATATATATATATATATATATATATATATATATATATAGGGGCTATGCCTAAAAAACAAATGATAAAAATGGCTGAAGATTTAATCACTGTGATCAGGGGTAGCCAACCCCCTTCTTCTAAGAGGCCTAGGCAAGACATTGAGTATGACTCTTCTGAACAGGATTCTATTTCTTCTGACTCTTCTAATGAACAAGATGTGTCTATTCCTACTTATGAGAACTCTGATGCAGAAGATTCCATTACTTCTGCTTCTCCCCCTGAAGATTTTTCTTTTGGGGAAACTTTACATACCTTAAGCGAACATTTCCACTGGGAAAGTCAGGATTTCTCTGAATCTAAAAAGAGACTTAGGGATTTTCTTCTTCTTCCTCAGCATAGGCCTTTGGCTATACCTCCTGCTCTAGACATTGTTGATGTTTTTTTCAGAATCTAGTATGGCTCCTGATTCTCTGCCTCCAGCTCCTTGTAAGCCAGACTGATACTACAGGGTTCCTGACTCCCACAAATTCCTTTTCAAAAATCCTATTGCTGATCCTGAAACCATTTCTCAGGGTCCCAAGGGCATTAAAGCCTCTACTGCTAAGAATCCTACCCCTTCTGATAGAGATTCCAGGGGGCTGGATAGATGGGGTAAGAAGGTATACACTTCTGCAATCTTGGCAATCAGGGCTTTAAACTGTCAATTTCATATGCTTAAATATCAACAGCATATCATGGGACTACTTAAACAGAAAATTATGTTAATCTCTGACTGTGTGGAAAATAAAGATTTGCAGGATTTATTACATTCAGCTGAACAAGTTGGAAAACATACTTTGCAATGTGGTTTTGATTCCTTGGAGGCCTCTTGCAGGGCTGCTGTAACTGGATCTGTGCTAAGAAGGCATGCTTGGCTCAAAGAGCAAACTCTGCCTGACCATGTTAAAGCAAAATTGTTGGATGCTCCTTTACAACAGGACTGTCTCTTTGGTAATAAGGCTGAAGAAGTGTTAAAAAAGATGGAAGATAAAGCTAAATCTATGCAAACTGTGAAATGTTTCTCACAAGTACAACCACCAAGATTTAGTAGGCACTGACCTACTAAGAACTGGTCCTTTCCAGTCCCTCCGAGAGCCACTCAAGTCAAATCCAGACATTCCAAAGGCTCCAGGTTTCAGTCACAAGGAACATTTAGAACAAAACAATGGGGTGCCTCTTCCTCCAAATCTGGAAACAACAAGGCACCTCTGTATGGTAAACAGTCTCAATGACTTCCCTCTACAATCACCAAGCACTTAAGTTTTAGCCACCCTTTCGGTGGAAAACTGGCACTTCATGCACGAAACTGACAACTTATTACCCAGGACAAATGAGTTTTAAATATAGTATCCCAGGGATACAGATTTCATTACCACACGTTGCCAATCCCAAACGGATGGCCAGACCTGCCCCCAAATCAGTGGGCAGAGGCCCAGAAACAAGTTCTGTCCCTCATGAACATGGGGGCTATTCAACCAGTACCAGAAGAGGAAAAGGGACAAGGTTTCTATTCAAGACTTTTCCTGGTACCCAGAAAAGACAAATCATGGCGTCCAATTCTGGACTTATCCACTCTAAACACCTTTCTGGACATTCCAAAATTCAAGATGCTGACTCTTCAACATTTGCTACCTATGCTGGGCAAAGATGCCTGGGTGGTAACTCTAGACTTAAGAGACTTACTTGCATATCCCAATCAGGGAATCTTGCAGAAGATACCTCCGCTTCAAAGCAGGCTACTTGCATTACCAGTTCTCTGCACTGCCCTTTGGCTTATCTACTGTGCCCAGGGTCTTCACAAAATGCCTGGCTCCAGTAATTGCATTTTGCAGGCAAAGAAATATTCAAATATATCCATACCTGGACGATTGTCTAATTCAGGCAGAAAACAAGGACATTCTTCTAAAGCATCTGGCATTTGTAAAAAATCACAACTGGTACCCTCTCAAAAAAAATTACATTCCTGGGTGCAAGCTTGAATACAACTGCCCAGATGACTTACCTTACGCCAGAAAAACAAATTCAATTGGTGACTTACTTCAAACAGGTGGCCACGAAAACTCTGCTATCTGCAAGACAAATTCTGCAAGCCTTGGGGTTCATGGCCTCCTGCATTCTTCTAATTCCATATGCAAGGCTGCATGTGAGGAAACTTCAGTGGTACTTAAAAAGTTTATGGAGTCAACATTGTCACAGCCTAGAAACAATGATTCCTATCATACCTTGCCTGCAACTAGAGTTCCTATGGTGGGCAGAGGCCTGCCACCAAAAAAAGGGACTGCCATTCACTCTACCCGCCTGCCGCCCAAACCCTAACTACAGACACATCAGACTATGTTTGGGGGGCTCATCTGGCAGGAAACTGCATTCAGGGCAAATGCAGCCCAAATCAAGTGCACCTTCATATCAATCAGAAAGAGATGCTAGCTGTACAGAATCCACTGACAGCTTTCAAGGACTACCTTCATCCAGGACAATTAATGATAAAGACAGACAACACCACAGTTATGTGGTACATAAACAAGCAGGGGGGTACACATTCCTACCCTCTTTGCAGATTAGCCATGGCATTGTGGAACATGGCCTTGACCAACCAAATACAACTACAAGCTCAATTCCTGCCAGGAAAGCTAAATACTCTTGGCAGGCGAACTAAGCAGAAATCTTATGGACCCACACGAATGGAAACTGGAACAACAAATTTTCAACATGTTGAGACACGAATGGGGGAGTCCAATCATAGATCTTTTTGTCTCACCCCAGAACTTTCAATTGGACAAATTCTGCACAAGAATTCATCACAAAAAAGCTTGGAAAGTGGATGCTCTATCATTCGGCTGGAAAAACCTATCAGTCTATGCTCCCCCCCCCCCTGCCTCTGCTCTCCAAAGTTCTACTAAAAGTCAGATGGGACAAACCAAAAATGATTCTGATTGCTCCAGACTGGCCTCGCCAGCACTGGTACCCACTCCTGTGCAATGTATCACACCTTCCTCCATGGCACCTGCCTCAGACACCTTACCTACTGTCTCAGTAGAACTACCAAATTCTGCGCACTCAGCTCCAAACTTTGAATCTTGCAGTATGGCTAATCATCTAATTTCACCCTTGGCATCCCTCAGCAAACCTGTGATGGATGTCATTTTGGAGGCTAGAAGGCCTAGTACTAGAAAATCTTATGCTGACAAATGGAAGATATTCTGTGCCTGCAACCAGTCACAAGGAATAAGCACAGCAATGCCCAATATTCCTCAGATTCTGCAATACTTGACTGAGATGCTTCACAAGGGCCTATCTTTTTCTTCCATAAAAATCCATGCCTCTGTCGTTTCAGCTCATTACAACACAGAATCTCCCCTCTTCTCCCATCCTCCGCTAAAGCAGTATCTCAAAGAGGCCAAAAACTTAAGACCTCCCAGGAGAGCGCCAACCCCTGCATGGGACCTCAATTTTGTTTTGAAAAAACTTACTCTCCCTCCTTTTGAGCCAGCTGCTACTGCAGACCTAAAATTTCTCTCCTGGAAAACAGCTTTCCTTTTAGCAGTCACTTCAGCTAGAAGGATTTCTGAATTACAGGTTCTTATGGCAGTGGAGCCTTTCATTATTTTTCATGCGGACAGGGTGTCTCTCAGGACCAATCCATCTTTCATGTCTAAGGTGGTATCCAGTGTGGCTCTTAATCAGACCATTCATCTGCCAACTTTCTTTCCCAGTCCACAGAACAAGGGTGAGTGGATTCTGCATTCATTGGATGTACACAGACAACTTAGATTTTACTTAAACAGGACAAAATCTCTAAGAAAATCTGAACAACTATTGCTGGCATTTGCTGCAGGGCCAGAGGGAAGGGCTATTTCAAAGCAGACTATTTCCAAACTGATAAGCCATTGCATTTGTTTCTGCTATATGCACCATGGTAAACCTATCCCCAAGGGGATCAGATCTCATTCCACCAGGGCTGCATCTACTTCTGTAGCCTTTCTCAAAGGGGTTCCTACCAGAGACATTCTAGAAGCTGCTACCTGGAGCTCAGTTCATACGTTCACCAAACATTACCATTTACCTCTGTTCTCTAAATCCAGAGCTGGCTTTGCAACTGCTGTCCTGCAGGGCCTTATAGCTACTCCTAATGCTGTATAAATCCATCCTCCCAACCATAGCTTTAGGAATCCACCCAAATCTAATGACTGCAACAGTGAAACATGAAGAACATAGTACTGTTGTGTACACTTACCATAAATGTAGATGTTCGAATGTATTCACTGTTGCAGTCCTGGATACCCACCCTCCAGACCCTTGTTTTTTTCTCTTACTGTATCTCTACTTTCCTTTACTATGCTTAAAAGCCTTTTTGGTGTATTTGCTTTTGTTTGGAGGTGTATTTTTTGTGTTTTAAATTATATACATTATATATATATATATATATATATATATATATATATATATGTATATATATATATATATATATATATATATATATATATATATATATATATATATTGCTCCCCATTTGGGGGGCACCTGACATCTTGGGCAAGAAAAACTGATGTAATGGCATCGGCTGCATGTTTTATACCCCTGATGACCTGACGTTATGGAAGAAGGGACAGCAACCGACGCAGGACCCAAGACTTTGTTAATCAGGCCGACTGAGGGTAACTTGCCAGCAGATTACCCAAATGTAATGACTGTAACAGTGAATACACTCAAACATCTACATTTATAGCAAGTGTACACAACTGTACTTTCCTGTGGGCATAATATCCTAAACTCTGATGTCCATAGGGAGTGCGTGTACTGTTTGGGGCTGGCACATCTGGACACTTCCTGCTCTAGTTGTGCGACCTTTAATGTCAAGTTGTTCAGTGACTGCAGGAATAAATTAATCCTCAAAAGACTTCTTCCAACTTCAGCTCCTTCTGCTGATACAAATTCATCAGGGGCTCAACTCCCCCTCTCAAAAATCTAAAGCTTTGGTGTTGGATAGCTCAGCTCTGACTACCCCTTCAGAAGTAAAGGTTTGGGTCCCAAGGCCTGTCTGATCTGAGAGTTTTGGCTCTAGTAGGATTGCCCTTGGCATCTCCTGAACCCTCAGTTTTCAAGGTGTTGTAGAGGGGTATTATCTCTACCTAGACAGACTTTGACTCTTTCTTCTTCAGATCCATGTCCCCAACCTCCTTTGTATCCTGTGTCTGAATTCTTTCATCCTACACCTCAGGGACAGCCAGCCCAGATAAGCTTCCAAGCAGTTTCCAGCAGGGAGTTCTCCATCTCTTCTGACACTTCCCTAGAGCACACCAATGAGGGGGTCCATCGGAAGAGATCATGCAAGTGGAGGCACCTGGATTCCCCACAGGAATCCCTCACAGAAAACATTGATTTTGATGAAGAACTAGGGTCCCCCTAGATCTCCACATATGTAAATCTCATTCGGAGACATCTTAGAAATCCTTCATCAAAAGGTAGTTTGTCTGCCTAACTCCCTTCCCAGGAGGAATCTATGTTCTTGGAAGAATGTGGGTCCGGACCATCTACATATTGGGTTATTCCACCTGCAGATGAGATGATAGACCTGATCTCCCACAGAGCATGGAAGGAACCGGACTCTTAAGAACCAATTCTTAAAAGCCCAGACAAGATTCTAAACACCCCATCAGATAGGTTACATTGGATGAAGGGTGTTCCTGTAGATGCCATGGTCATTACAGCAGCTACTAAGAAAGAGTTGGCTAAGCAGAGCTCCTTTGTCCACCCCCCCTAACAGGGACAGTTTTGAGAAGCAATTGGATGCATCAGGGACCCTTGCTTAGAATCACTGAATTATTTGACTCATCTCTCGATATTACAGAGGGACATAATCAAGGAACTCTCTAACTCTTCCCCAGGGTTCATGTCTGGAGAAGAGCAGAAATCTTTTTCTTCATGACTGGCCATCCTACAATCCATTACTATTACATCCATGAGGTTAATCTCACATGCAGTTTGAAGGTTCCTCTCAGGCTGTTTGTTCAAACATAGCCATTGTGAGGCATGCCTGGATCCGGTTGTGTGATTTCGTGGAGCCCTTTAAGGAATCATTCATCAATGCTCCCTTTGATGGATCTTCCCTTTATGGACTAACAGTTAAAGAGATGTTCTTCCACTGTGAGAAGGATGGAAGAAAGATGCTGTCTGCCATGGGAACCCACTTTTTGACCCTGCAGACTTTACTACATTAATACTACATTCTTAGACCTGCTAAATATCCTTGCTCTTTCCAGAACCAAAATTAAAAGTAAAACTGTTCCATGGTTAAGCAAAGAAACTATAACCATTATGCATCTCCGTGACAAAGCCTGGAAACATTACCAGAAAAATAAAACCCATACCACCCTGACTGAATGTAAGCTACTACGTAACAAAGTAAAAAAAAAACTTGTTGCATCTGACCACAAATCCTACTTCTCCACCCTTCAAAATAACCACAAGACCAACCCCAAAAAATTCTGGAATGGCATCTACACCCTCCTCAATCCTGGAAAAAGAGACAACCCCTGACCTGACCCAAATATCCAGACCTCTCCTTAGCCATCCAATTTAACTCCTTCTTTATTGGTTCTATAGCCAAGCTAACTACTTCCTTCCCCAACAAAGCTTCACTTCCACCTCCTCCTGTCTCTCCCTCCCCTAACACTACCACCTCCCAACCCCCTTTCTTTACTATCAAACCCATTCCTATCTCCACCATAAAAAAACTCCTTTGGAAACTGAAACCATGCTCAAATACCCCTGATGACCACCTTTCCTACTTCCTCAAAATTGCTGCTGATGCCATCACCTTCCGATCTCCTTTCTAATAAACTGCTCAATCCAAGAAAACTATGTACTCCTACTCTGGAAAAAGGCCTATATCAATCCCCTTCACAAAGGAGGTAGTAACAGCATTCGCAATTTCTGGCCAATCATGATCTTATCCCCTATCTCAAAAGTTCTAGAAAAGTGTATCCAACTTCAACTTCTACTACCTCAAAGACAACCACCTACTTACTCCCACACAACATGGTTTTAGACCTGGCCACAGTAACACAACCGCTCTTATTTCCTTCCTGGAAACAGTCAACAAAGCCCAGGATTCCTGCTGTCTAGTGTCCACCCTGCTTCTGGACTTATCCAAGGCCTTTGACACTATCTCCCATAACCTTCTCCTATCTAAACTCTCTAATCTATACCTATCCCACTCTTCTGTCAACTGGTTTTCTAGTTATCTCTTTGATAGACAACAAGCTGTCAGATGGGAAAAAAACACCTTCTCCTTCCTAAATGCACCTACAGTTGTACCCCAGGGTTCCATATTAGGTCCCCTAATGTTCAACATTTTCATAAATGACTTCCACCAAAACATTCCTAGTGCTAAACTGATTCACTATGCAGATGACTCTACTATCATCTGCTCCGCCACTTCCACCTCCACTTTCTTAAAACTAAGTCAGGATGCTTTCTCTTGTACCGAATATTGGATGATAGACAACCACCTATCACTCAATGCATCAAAAACTAAAATGATTTTATTTTCCCCTTCAAAAAGTACCATTATAGACAAGAACTCCATTACTAGTCAAAACAATACCTCTCTCGAGGTAGCATGCCATGCAAAGCTTCTAGGAGTCGTTATTGATGAACAGTTAAAATTTCATACCCACCTACGAACCAATATAAAGAAAACCCACCAGAAACTAGGCATGCCGTACCGCGATAACCGCTATATCATTCCCACTACTAAACTTGTACCCTCTAACACATTCCTCATTCCTTCTCTTCTATATGGTGCCCCACTTCTTACTAGCCTTCAATCTTTTCTAAAAACAGAGCTGTCCTTCTATTATAACAAAATTTTTAATTTTGCTACCGGCTTTAAATCCTCCTCCCACACTGCAGTGCCCTACACAAACTAAACTGGCTCGAACTTCCCAACCATCTTACCTACATTCAACTTACTCATGCCCATAAACTCATCTTTAATCCCTCCATCTGCCCTTCCCTTGCCTCCTCCTTTAAAATGCACCTACCCAACAGACGTCTAAGCTCCAGTAACCAGAATTTGCTTGAACTGCACAAGCCTGCTTGTCCTTCAGGCAAACACCTACTATTCTTTACCCTAGATCGACTCTGGAGCTCCCTTCCTCCTTCTATTTGTACTACAGACAACCACTCAACCTTTAAGACCCTGTGTCATTCCCATCTCAAAACCCTCTGGGAATGTTCCTGCTCTTATCCCACATGACCCACCTCTTTTTTCCCCATTTCTCACATTCCTTTGCTTCTCTCTTCTCTTCATCATACTGAGCTTCTCTGACTATTACCATCTTCATTTTTCTTATTTGCTCCTACTCTTGCTATACTTTTTTTTTTTTTTTTTTTTATTGTCCCACCCTTCTTAGATTCAACAGTTAACACCTCATGTGAAGATGCCTCAGGTGAGATATGACCACTGCCATGCATTTGGTGAACACCCTGGGGGCTGTAGTGAGACCAAAAGGCAGGCTCGAAACTGGTAATGATTGGCTCCCAGACAGAAACGCAGGTGACCCCTGGAGCATCTGTTCATCTTTATGTGATAGTACGTGTCCTTGAGATTTATGCAGCACATCCAATCACCTTTCCCTAAGAAGGGAAGAATGGACTGAAGTGTGACCATTTGGAACTTCTCTTTCTTTATAAATTGGTTGAGTCTGCTGAGGTCCAAGATAGGTCTTCAGTCCCCTGTTTACTTTGGTACCAAAAAGAATCTTGAGTAAGTTCCAAATCCAACTTGGTCTGCTGAGACTGGTTGGATGACTCTCTTTTTCTAACAATTTTTGGACCTCTATGATTGTTTGTTCCCTGAGATTGGGTGGAACATCTGGGATTCTGCTTACAGGAGTAGGTGGGGAAGAGAACGGTATGAAATATCCTCTGGAAATGATGCTTTGTACCCATGTATCTGATGTTATGTTTAGCCAGGCTTCTGGGTACAAAGACAAGCGACCCCCGACTGCCTCCAAAGCCAAACAGCCGGGCCCCCTTTCAGGAGCGCTGGTAGGGCTGACCAGAGAACCGGCCTCTGTCACCCTGTTGCTGTGGACCCCCTCTGCCGTGTGGGCGGCGTCTTCCATTATAACCCCCTCCTCTGCCTCTAGAGGGGGTTTCTTCACATGTGTCCTGAAAGGCTGCCTGTGCTTTTCAGAACCACATTTTCCCTCCCTTAGGGCCCTTGGGGTAGGGCCGAGTAGGGGTAGAAAAACAGACTCCAATGGCAGACAGGGTCTTGCATTCCTGCTCACACCTGGTTAAAGATGTCCTTCATGGATGCATCTGCAGTCATAACAACTGGGTTGTCCTGTCGTCAGGCAGCCCTTCAGTCGGCCGGATTCCAAAGTCCGGGTCCGGCTTCGGCTGATGTCGCACTCCACCCGACGTCATCTCTGTTGGTCTTCGGGTATAAAAGCATCAGCCGACGCCATTTTCCTCAGTCTTTCTTGCCGCGTGGCGCCCGAAGCAGAAGCTGTTCGCAAGTGCCGGTCGGTCGGATCCAGAGATTATTTCTACCGAATACTACTTCGAAGACTTCTAAAGCTAAGTACCCGTTGGGGACTCTTTCTTGCCTCAGCCGATGTCAGAAAAAGTTAACAATTGTTTAACCTGTGGGAAACAAATACCTCATAAAGATTTCCACTCTTACTGTCTGCCTTGTTTAGGCCCAGCCCACGACGTAGCAGCCTGTTCGGCCTGTGCTTCCTTCAACCGATTTAACGCTAGGCGCCGGTCGGAGTTTGCAGAACAGTTTTTCGGTTCTGATTTTGCGTACATTATGCCGCCGGATCCTCCGACTACCCAATCTACCAAAACGCAAAGATAAAGACCGACATCGCGGTCCGCGGTTTCGGCCGAAACCATGGTTAAGCAAATCATGAGTGTCTCGGTTTCGGCCGAAACCGAGAAAACTGATCTAAGTACAGCTGAACCTATTCCTACAACTGAGGCCCCTGCTACAACTCTTGAATCGACCTCAGAAATTTTACCCACTACGGTGGTTGACTTATCAGACACCATCCCCTTGGATGTCTCTACCCCAGCACGTGGTGCTGCTAGGCCTTCAGCAGCCATGTCCATTAAGGCCTTCGCCAGGGCTAAAGCAGCCAAGACTACTAAAACAGTGCCTGTTAAACCCCCCACATCCAGGCCCTCTTCTAGTTCCCAAATGCTTACTTTGGCAGAAGATTTAATTTCTTTAATCAGAGGATCTCAATCTCACCCAGATAGGGCCTCTCAGCCCCCAGAGAAGAGACCTAGGGCAGAGCCCCCTGAGCCAGTGTCCTCTGATGAATCTGCAGATGAATCAGACATAACTGACCAGCCAGAGGCTCCTTTCTCCAATTTTGAAGATTCTGATGCTGAAGAATCCGTTCCAGCTGCTTCCCCACCAGAAGAATTCTCCTTTGGGGAAACCTTGCATGCCATGCGAGAACAGTTCCAATGGCAGCAACAGGATTTTTCAGACTCCAGAAAAAGACTTAGGACCTTTCTGCACCTCCCACAGCACAGGCCCTTAGCTATACCTCCTGTTCTCTCTGTGGTGGATGATGCTTTCAATGATGTTTGCTCCGCTCCAGATTCTTTACCCCCAGCCCCTGCCAAACCAGACAGATTTTACAGGGTGCCAGATACTCATCACCACCTTTACAAGGCCCCACTTGCAGACCCAGAAACTATATCCCAGGGTCCCAAGGCAGTAGCCGCGACCATAGCTAAAAACCCTATTCCTTCTGAAAAGGAAGCAAGGTCATTAGACAGATGGGGTAAAAAGGTCTACACTTCAGCTACTCTCTCAGCTAGAGCTTTAAACTGTCATTTTCACATGATACAATACCAAGAGTTTATGCTTGATCAGTTAACCAAAAAACTAACCACTGATGAATCTCTTGATAAGAAATATGTATTAGAGATGGTAAATAACATACAACAGGTTAGCAACCATTCCTTAAAATGTGGCTATGATGCACTGGAGGCTTCATTTAGATCAGCCATGACAGGCACAGTGATAAGAAGGCATGCATGGCTAAAGGAACAAGCTTTACCGGATCATGTTAAAGCTAAGCTGTTAGATGCTCCTATGGACAAGACAAGTTTGTTTGGTACACCTGCCCAGCAGGTTATGAAGAAAATGGAAGAAAAGGCAAAATCTGTTCAAACTGTTAAAGATTTCTTGCAGGTTCAACCCCCAAGGTTTAGCAGGAACTGGCCTGCCAAAAATTGGTCCTTTCCTGACTCCACAAAATTTCAAAGGGGCAGGAATAGACGTTCCAGAGGCAGAAACCAATCAAGAGGAGGTGCCTACAGAGGACGACAGTGGCAAGGTAACAACAGAGGCACAGACACAGCCACTGCCACTACATCAGCACAACCACAGTGACTTAACCCTCAATCCGCCTACCAGGGAACAAATAGAAGCTCCTCTAGGCGGAAAGTTAACCTTATTTTCAAGGAACTGGCACTGCATAACAAAAGACAAGTGGATTTTACAAACCATAGATCAAGGTTACCGGTTTCACTTCCACACCTTACCAGTCAAAAGAGGAATGCCAAATCTACCTCCAAATCAAAAAACAGAGGCTCTACGCCAGATAATGGAGTTAGCAAACATGAGAGCTGTGGAAAAAGTGCCAACAGCAGAGCAAGGAAAGGGGTTCTATTCCAGACTATTCCTAGTTCCAAGAAAGGAAAAAAGTTGGAGACCTATTCTCGACCTGTCCACCTTAAATACATACATCATTGTCCCAAAATTCAAAATGCTGACCCTACAGCAGCTTCTTCCCATGCTGGGCAAGGAGTCTTGGCTGGTAACTCTAGATCTCAAGGAGGCATACCTGCACGTCCCCATTCGACCAATCTGCAGAAGATACCTCAGATTTCTTGCAGGATCAGAGCACTATCAATTCTCAGCATTGCCCTTTGGCTTATCTACTGCCCAGAGTATTCACAAAATGCCTGGCATCAGTAATCGCCATTGCAGACTACAGGGAATTCAAATTTACCCATACCTGGACGACTGCCTGCTACAAGGGGACAACAAAAGCAAGCTGACAACAGATTTACAAAGGGTCATTTACTTGCTACAAGCACTGGGATACACAGTCAATTTGCAAAAGTCAAGACTGATACCATCCCAAACAAGGACATTCTTGGGCGCGGAATTGGACACAGTAAAACAAATGGCATTCCTGACTACAGAAAAACAAAAGAACTTCCTCTTTACTTCTTGGCACTAACAAAACTGAACAAGTTAACAGCAAGAAAAGTACTGCAGGCCTTGGGCTTCATGGCTTCATGCATAATCTTGGTTCCATTTGCCAGACTGCATATGAGAAAACTACAGTGGTACCTAAAGAATTTATGGTCCCAACACAGACACAGTCTAGAAACAGAAATCCCACTAATTCCATGCTTAAAACAGGAGTTCCTATGGTGGGCTCAGGCATGCCAGTCAAACCCAGGCCTACCCTTTCGCAGATGTCAAGCAAGCCAGACCATCACAACAGACGCTTCAGACCTAGGATGGGGGGCCCACATGATGGACAAATGCGTGCAAGGATTGTGGGAACAGGATCAACTTCACCTGCACATCAACCTAAAAGAAATGCTGGCAGTAAAACTGGCAATCCAAAAGTTCAAACCATTTCTCAAGGAGGGCCAGTTTATGATAAGGACAGACAACACCACAGTCATGTGGTACATCAACAAACAGGGAGGCACTCATTCATACCCCCTATGCAGGATGACCTTGGAGCTGTGGACCCTGGCACTCAGCTACAACATCCAGTTACAGGCAATATTTGTACCGGGGAAAGACAATACTCTAGCAGACATATTAAGCAGAACCACTTCGGATGCCCACGAATGGAAGCTGCACCCGGACATCTTCAAGACCATCTCAAAGAAATGGGGAATGCCACAGATAGACCTATTCGCATCACCTCTCAATCACCAGCTCAAAAATTCTGCACAAGGACATTCCACCCACTAGCATGGAAAGTGGATTCGCTCTCCTTCAACTGGAAAGGCCTAACAGCATATGCATTCCCACCTCTTCCTTTGATACACAAGGTATTACTGAAAATCAAGGAAGAACGTCCAAGGATAATACTGATAGCTCCGAACTGGCCAAGACAACACTGGTACCCTCTACTGAGGAGCATGTCTCGGAACAACATGTGGCCGATACCCCTGATGCCTTTGATGTTAACTCAGAACAACTACAGCATCATACATCCAAACCTAAAAACATTGCAACTAACTGCATGGAACATCACATAGCAGCAGCTAATCCAGAACTTTCCCAAAGAGTAAAAGACATTATTCTTGAAGCACGCAGACCTTCAACAAGAAGGAACTATGCTGGAAAATGGAAAAGGTTTGTCATATGGAGTACAGAAAGAGGAAAAGATGTGTCAAACATAGATATGCCTAACATTTTGGAGTATCTGGCCGAACTTCTTCATTCAGGCCTGTCCTACTCCTCCATCAAGATACATGCATCAGCTATTTCAGCAGAATACAGCTTTGATCCACCTGTTTTTTCGCACCCTTTGCTCAGGCAGTTCCTCAGAGGAATCAAGAATGTAAAACCTCCAAGGAAACCACCATTACCAGCTTGGGATTTGAACTTTGTGCTAGAAAAATTGACACTATCACCCTTTGAACCAGCAGCAACAGCAGACCTACAACACCTGTCATGGAAAACTGCTTTCCTACTGGCAATTACTTCAGCAAGGAGGGTTTCAGAACTACAGGCCTTAATGGCAGTGCAACCCTTCCTAATCTTCCACCAAGATAGAGTGTCCATGAGGACTAATCCTACATTTATGCCCAAGGTGGTATCCAGAGTGTCTTTAAACCAGGCAATCCACCTACCTACCTTCTTTCCCAACCCACAAAACAGAGGGAAAGAATACTGCATACCTTGGATGTACATAGACACCTACGCTACTACCTGGACAGAACAAAAATAGCAGAAAGACTGACCAACTTTTTGTAGCCTATGCAACAGGAAGGGAAGGAAAAGCTATTTCCAAACACACAATCTCCAAATGGATAGGAAATTGCATACGATTCTGTTACTCCTTCCATGGAAAACCAATTCCACAGAACATAAGACCTCATTCTACAAGGGCAACAGCCACTACCACAGCCTTCTTACGAGGAGTGGCAACCAAAGACATTATTGAGGCGGCTACTTGGACCTCCGTGCATACATTTGCCAAGCATTATAATTTGCCTCTATATTCCAGATCCCGAGCAGGGTTTGCCACTGCTGTACTGCAAGGGATCCTAAACACACCATAATCTACTTTTATCCTCCTCCCTAGTTGGCTATGGTATTCTACCCAGTTGTTATGACTGCAGATGCATCCATGAAGGACATAGTACAGTTTTGTACCTACCATAAATGTAGATGTCCGAACTGGATAGCATCTGCAGTCAGGATTACCCTCCCTCCTTCCCCTCTGTGGTACTCCTAGGGTGTTTACCCTCCTAATAGCTAGCTGTTGGGGGGGAGTCTTTTATGGTGTATTTGTTTGTATATATGTACATACATGCTTATTGTTGTGTTTACCTCTATCTATTTGGAAACATTGGCATCTATCCAAATTTTAGCCTGCAAGAGGGCTTCTGGCATCTGGGGCAAGAAACACTGAGGAAAATGGCGTCGGCTGATGCTTTTATACCCGAAGACCAACAGAGATGACGTCGGGTGGAGTGCGACATCAGCCGAAGCCGGACCCGGACTTTGGAATCCGGCCGACTGAAGGGCTGCCTGACGACAGGACAACCCAGTTGTTATGACTGCAGATGCTATCCAGTTCGGACATCTACATTTATGGTAGGTACAAAACTGTACTTTTCCTTTACTTTAGGCCCAAACAGTGATGAGCCATCAAATGGGGTGTTGATAAAGGAAGTCTTAAAGGGTTCTGCAAAGGAACAGAGATGCATCCAGGCTTGTCTCCACAGAGCAATGCCTGAACTAGTGGCTCTACTCGAACCATCAGCTGCATAAGATATGAAACGCATGGATGAGTTTACAACCGAGTTTAGGGTAGCGAGCTGTGTGTTGACTTTGTTGGCAACCCCTGCAGCTACCGTACCCTGGAGAGTATCTCCTAGCTCTTTCTGGAGATCTCTTTGCAGTCTCGTAAAATGGGTTCAATAGTTTAGCGATCGCAGAGAAAAAGTTGCTGAACTAAACATGCGTTTCCCATATCTATCCATGATCATAGAATCTCTGTTAGGAGATGGATACATGCGGATATTTCAGACACTTCCTTTTTGGTGGCTGCAGCTACCATCATGGCATCAACAGGCACTCCTTTGGTCAAAACGGCTTTGTCCACCGGGGCAGAGATGAACTTATTCAGCTTCCGAGGGACAGGTTCCATGGCCTCCGGTAACTCCCACGCCTTACGAGAGATCAGCTGCATGAGCTCATCGTAAGGCGGTGACGCCCAAGAAGTGGAAGGTTGAGACCCAAAAGCCTTCAAGAGCACTGACTCATCCTCAGTAGGGGTTTTGGACTGCCAATCGCCCCTATGACTAGGAATCTCTAATATCTCTGCAAAGGAGATACCCTCAGAGGGGGACCGAGGGGACCCTTCTGACTAATCCAAGTCCGTGTCGGATGTTAAAGACTCCTGTGGGGAGTCTTAAGTGCCTCCTCTTGCACAGTCTCTTCCTGGGAACCTCCTCAGTGGTGAGATCTGGGGAGGACTCGGAAGAGCAGGGGATGCCCTGTGGGGCCACTTGAGGCTCAGGGTCTCTATGCTTAGGGGGACCGGTAGACGTAGAAGAGGACACAGGAGCTTGAGGGGAGAAGGAAGCCCGAACTGGTGCCGATGATGTCTTAGGAAACAGGACTTTTCTCATGGCATTGAAAGCACCATAGCTCCGACGAGAAGGGGTAGACGGATCCGTAGGCTCTGAGCCCAAGGTAGGAGCCAAGCTCATCAGAGTCAAAGCCCCGAGAGGAAGAGTTGGCACCGACAAATCGGTCCGACTATCCTCCCCGGACCAGACAGGAGAGTGTCGACTCCTAGCATCCTCGGTCAGCACCGAGGACATCCGAGTAGATGGAACCGATAACACCGGTGCGGGTCTCGGTTCCAAAGGTTCGACAAGCATCGGTTCAGGCTCCTTTGGCTCCGAGAGTCCAGTACGGCTCGGAGGAGGAGTAGTCAAATCCAGTTCCATGGTCTTCGGCTCCAACGAAGTGGTCGGGGCCGACAACAATTTAGCAAGTCCTGGTGCCCTTAGAAGCTTCTGCACTAGCCGATCCATGTCCATATCAGAGAGGCTGACCGAAGACTTCGAGGAATGCACTGAAGGTGCTGACTGGAGCAGAGGAGATGAGGGAACCTCAGAGAATGGCTCCAAGACTAGGAGCTGGCTCCGAACCTATGGGACACTCGGTTCCGAGGACTGTGGAATCGATGACCCTGTACCCTCTGATCTCTTTGCCTTCTTGGATTGTTTAGAATCAGAAGATTTTGAAAGTTTAGAAGAAGTGCTGGCACCTTCCTGGCTACCCAACACCTCAGAAAAAGTATGCTGCAGCAACCGCCTATCTATGAGTTTTCTCCTTCTCTCTAGGAGAACCCTAGGTGAAAAAGATTGGCAAATACTGCAGGAGTCTTGGAGGTGTTTAGCCCCCAGACAGTAAACACATTGGACATGTCCATCCGTGACGGACATTTTCTGTCCACAATCTGGACATCTCTTAAACCCTGATTTGGGGTGAGACTTTTCTCTCTCATCCGACATTTTATAAGAGACGCACCACAAAATTAACCTGTCAAGGTTAAATGCAGGGCTAACTAAGCCCACACTAAACAATATAGTAAGAACAAGTAAAAATTGTTAAACTAAATAGGGCTAAGAAAGGGCCCAACACTAAGAAAAACAAGCCAACACAGGGCACTATCACTACAATCTAACCTACTTTAAACTATTATCATTTTTTACAAGAAACACACACACACACACACACACACACACACACACACACACTAAATATGAATAATCTCTCAAACAGAGAAGAAAAAAGTTTTTTTAAAACTTGCGATTTATCAATATGGTCCGAGCTAACTGGATCACTGAGATCTCTCTTGCTGCGGCAAACTAGATCTGAGGTAATTCCAGCAGTGCATTGTGGGATAAGGGACTTAGTCTCGAGCTACTGGCAAACCTTGAGCTTTGCTATCGGCAGTATCGGAGTCGAGGATCGGCTCCGAACCCATCAGTGAGAATAAACGGCGAGATAAACAACTCACATGGAATGTTATGGTAAGTACATAACTTCTTTTTAACCCCCTATCCTACTTTAACTCTGCTAAGATTTCATGTAAAGCTGTAATGTCAACCCTGTGTTATTTCACATTGTAACAACTCTAACAGAAATATGCATCAATGGATTTTTCTTATTTTAATTGACTTATTTATGTGTGTGTGTAAGTGTAATTTTACGTTTTGCTTTTTGATTGTATTTCACTGCAGTTTTTTTTTATTTTTTTGGTCTGGTTGTGTTCTTCAATAGTATTATATAAATGTAAATGCATTGTCTTCATAAAATATTCTTGTTCATGGAACTTTTCTCCCCGGGACTCCATTGAAAATGTGCTCTTCTTGGTCCAATGGACTATCCCAGTAAACAAAATGTAAAATAAATAAATAGGAACTTTTTCCAGGAATCAACGCAGTGGTAAGAAAGCATTCTTCCACAACTCCCCTCCCACTTTCCCCCATATCCATGTCTTTAGGAGTGAACTAATAGAATTCTTATTGGGAACCATTGTTCCTGTTTGAGCTCTTGATCTTTCAGCTATCATTGTTCTGTCTTTGCTATTTTCAGTAAAAAAAAATGTTTTCTGAGAAAATGTATAATAGCAGCAAACTTGATCTAAGGTGATTCAGTGATCAGGGGCATTGCGGGTAAGAGAGCAGCTTGAGAGTCATCGGATCCCAGAATCTAAATTAAGTGGCCAAGTCAGATCTGAGGGTCAGATCCAAACCCTATTCATTGAGGAAGAATGGAAATGGACAACACAAATGGAATGTTATGGTGAGTACATAACTTTCATTTAATTACGCACTTGGTGTTCACATTACCAGAGGTAACTTTATGTATTATTCCCTACATATATGTTTCCTTTTCCATAATTCTGTATATTTCTTACTTCCCTTGCTTGCCTCGCTGTCATAGAACCTTTATTAAAAGCAAAATAACACAGTGTGTCATTTGAAAACAAATGATATTTCATCAGTCAACATGCAAGGCAATGCCCCCACTCTTTTTAGATGCAAGCATTCATTTTTTAAAAAGTTTGAAATATAATAGTTAAGTTTTACATTTATGTTGATCAAATAGTTATTTCTCATGGTACTTACTGTTTTCAGAAATTTTAGAGTCATCAAAGTGTAAACTCATGTTTTAGTTAAAACAAACATTTTTGTCAAAATAAGCATGTGTCCACTTAATAAGTACTGTCTTCACTCAGTGTTCCTGTTGAATTGTTTTTATGGAATATGTAATTTTTTGAACATTCTTTCATCTCCTTTGTTTTATCCCCCCTTTTGTTTTGGAAAATAGGAAAGGACTTCATAGGAAATTTTTGCTCTGAAATTGTCCCTAGTTTGTCTTTCTACATTTATTGACTGGCTACTTGTTCCTTCATCCTATTTTTCTCACTTCCAGTTCTTTTCTTTTTGTCAATTCATCTTGTGCCTGACAAGAATCTTTGTGGGTTTTTAATCCAAATATACATACAAGACTCAGAGTAATACAGGATACAATAACCTGAAATAAAGTTTCATTTCTCTTTCCTATGGAAGGAAAAAAAGAACATTTCTGTTAGTTTGTGGGTGTAGAGAAAAAGCGTTATCCACATATTATCCACATAGACTCTTGTGAATCCACCTTTGAAGATTGTTCCCTTCTTCCACAAAACAGACTTTCCTCTTTTAGCTGATTTGCAGTTTAATTCATTCATTCGTGGCTGCTTTTTTAGTCTCAAGTTAGGAATACTTACTGTCTGTGCCCTATTTATTTAATATCAATGTGCTCAGGAATTTTGTCATAATGTCTTTACAGTCCTTCCTTTTGATTTATTCTGGAGTTGCTGTAAACCTCAAGATGTCTGTGTGTGCCCTATCCTTGACTTCAGCCAGTTTCTGTGCCATTTATTCCTAGTTGTCTCTGTGCAATTTATCCTTGAGCTCAGACAAATTATGTGACATTTGTTCATATTTTAGTTGGTGTTGCTCCATCATTTTTCTTTCATCTCAGTTTTTGGCAGTTTGTTTACAAGTTATTTCCTGTGACTACTTGGTTAAAGTATCTTCTATCTCCTGCAGCATTTTGCTCATTTCTGTGTATTCCATTAGGGAACCACTGATCTTGAAACTTTCATAGTGAATTTGGTCAAGGTACCTGAGCACATTTTCTCCTTCAGTGGCCATTGTCATCTGCTTTTCCCACCTCTGGTCTGTGCTACTTTCTGTCACATTCTGACTTTTCACAGTTGTTCTCCCTTTTACTTCATGTTTTGTCTTCTTTGTTGACCTTTTGGATGTCATAGACACTTCAGCTACTGATTTCTGTTAACATTTTACAATAGTTTGCAGGCTTTTGTTATTTTTTAATGGTTCTCAGTCAGACCTCCATTTTTAGCTGCCCACATTACCGCCACCATCTTGTAACTCTGTAAAGATACTGTCTTGACTTATCAGTATGGTATATCTGTCTGGAAAATTTTGAAGATTATTTATTAATTTTGCTAACTTATGACAGTTAGGGACAGTATTTCTGCAGGAACAGACAGCAGAAATAACTGTGGTAGCTGGACCCTTGTGTTTTTTTTTTCCTGTAAACCTGCTTTGTAGTTTTATTGCTTTTTGTTTTATTTCCCTGTGTGTAAGCTGTTGTGCTGTGTATGTGTGTGTGTGTGTGTGTGTGTGTGTGTGAGAATACATTTGTATTTATACACATGTATCAGCAGCAGGGCTAGCCACCCGTTGGTGTAAACCTTGGCTCTAGATTATCACTGTTGAAATGACACCCCATCCCCATTATGCAAAATGGGAAAAATGGTTAGTCATCTGAGAACAGGGTAATCATTATTTGTACGTGTGTGTGTGTGTGTGTGTGTGTATGTATATATGTATGTATGTGTATTTATTTATATACAGAACCAACTTATGTTTCCTGTCTTCCAAGACTGTTGAACCAAAACCAACTCAAATCTGAAAATCCACAGACAAATGAGCCATCTCCAAGAACAAAACACACAGCTGATGAGTGACTGGGGGGGGGGGGGGGGTTGCTGGCAAATAGAGCACTTTTTACAAAATTGCTTTCCTTATCCTTGTCTATAGCTAGTACAAGGGACAAACACACAAATCAATAACATTAACAACTACAAAATGGTAGCAGCTCTAAACAAATAACTGTCTTACTACCAAACCACTAACAAGCGCCATATAGAGCTAAAAGACAGAAGTTTGTTTGTGTCTTTCGGCTTTTCCCGGTTAGGGGTCGCCACTGCGGAACTCAGGTCCGCTAATGATTGGCAGTAGATTTTTACGTGCTGGCTTGCCGGGCCTAACGCACAACCTTCAACGAAGGAACGCCCATTCACGCATGTCACCACACAGAAGACGCTCTAACTGATAATCGAACAGGCAACGTCTAACTGTAAGGCGACAATGCTACCGCAGCACCACCACCGCAGTAGCTAAAAGACAGAAGTGATCAAATAAAATACTATCTCTAAGAGAATGTCTTTTTTTTTTTTTTAGAGAGCAATACCTGATAGTGGGAACTCATCAGCTATAATAGAAGAGATAAAAGGGGGATAAAAATGATAAAATGTTTAAATGCCAGCTCTTAAAAATCTAAGGTAGTATAACAGTGAATTACCATTATTTGGAAAGTGAGGTGGAGCTCTTAGCTTGCAAGAGAATGAGAGCCGCTTCTTGACACCGTGTCAGCAAACTAGATCTGAGGTATTTTTCTATAATGGTGTGTTGTGGGAGGGAAAATCTTAAAGGAGCTTGAGGGTGGAGCAGTAATGCTGCCTTGTTAGATCCAACAAACTGCTTGAGAACGCATGGGTCATATCAGACAGTTATGAATGAAAGGATCTAGTATCATGATAAGTATATAACTTTCATTTATTTTCACAGTTGGCTGAGTGTATGTAAGGTTACCACATACAAAATGGTTCCAGATATTTTGCTTAGGGAATGAGTTCTCTGTACTTTGCTTGAAGAAGTGAATATTTGGTTGGCAGACTGCGAAGGCAGCACTCCTGAGGAGATGTGGGGGAAAAGAGACCTTTACTTAGCTAGCAGGTTGCCAGTGCAAAAAGAAGGGTTCCCAGTACTGCAAATGGGTATAGGAGAACTTATAGGGTGCAGCCTCAACATTCCAGCAGGTTAAACAGGAAAAAGGGAAGCCATGGATGTGGGCACACATCAAGATATTGGGGTTACATATTCCAGATATAACCAAATGGAGCATGTGCAGTCACAGGGACAAAAAAGTCTCAGAAAACATCAAACAAGACTATATTATGACAGTGGTGGGTTATTTATAGACAACAGCTGTACCTACCTATCACAGATATTCTCTTCTGGTAGAGAAGAAGGTGGTCATTACTAAAAAGAACATAGCCCTGATCAGACATAACTGTAATTAAACCTGCAGTTGTCCGACAGGAGCTTTACTTGCATGGACATTCCACTCTATTTAGATGGGAAACATTTTCAGGTACCTTTGGCCACATTATCTCTGGACTGTGAAGGGGTCAAGGAAGTAAGCAGATGACTGTCTTTGAGGACATTCCTGCTGATGTCCTAATAGGGAAGGACATTGACAATGCAGTACCCTTTGTGAGTGCTGTTACACACACCCAGGCATGGAGGCAATCCTATGGGGAAGGCAGTAGGTGATGAGACCCAGCCAGAACCCACACCTCCATCTGGGGGTTGATTATGTGGTTACCTCAAAGAGTGCTAGTATGTGGCAGCAAAACAGGGCCTGTGCCACAGCAGCTAAAACGGCCTTCCCACGGAAGCTGATTCTAGACTTCCTTTTGAATGAGAGCTTTGGTGGGGGGCGATATGGAAGAGATGAGGTAAGCTCAGCTGTCAAATCTTACTTTATAGGACTTAACTGCAGGTGGCCAAGGAGGGTCCAGATGCTCAAGGACAGAGGAATTCCATATTCTGGGACAAAGGATTGTTGTAGAGGGAATGGACCCTGGAACGTGGGCTTCAGAGAGAAGTAATACAGCAGTTGTAGTACCCAAAGTCTTGGTGAGAAGGTTATTTGGACTACAAGTTTCAGTGCTTAGTTTTTTTTGGCTCGTTACAGATCCATTTTGCTGACAGGATTGCTCTTTCTTGCCCTTTGTTCCTCAAGTCTATGTATCACCGGCCTCTGGTTTGCCATTCTCCACTGTAACTAATTTGGCATATATATTTTTAAATAAAAAACATTAGTGCTAAGTATTCCTACACTTGCAAAGTTAACAATATTGCACTTGTTTTTACTAATATTCTTTTGTCAGAATTGTTTTTAAAACATGTTATTATAAGTGCAGTATTTTGTTCTTTAAAACAGTTGGTTCAGCCAGGTATAGAGTCTCATCTGTAGAACGTAGTCGTCATGAGAGGAAGGTTTTTGGGCTTACATGTTCAGCACCTGTTGTCATCTGGAGCATTACAGATCTGCTTTGCTGATAAGCTTGTTTTCTCCTACATGTTTTCTTCAGTTTTATTTATCAAAGGCCATAGCTTGTGCTGTTGTCCATTGTGACTAACGTGGAATAAGACTATTTTGGAGGATATATTTTTAAACAAAATGCAGTAATTCTGAGTATCTATATACCAGCAAAGTTAAAAGCTGTTAGTTTTATTGTAATATTCTGTTGTCAGAATTGATGTAAAGCATTTTATTGTAAGAGTATTATTTTGTTCTTTAACTGTGTTTAGCCATGTACTACACCTCAGTTGTAGTACGTAGCCTTGGTAAGAGAAAGTTTTTTTTTTTTTTCAGATTCATGTTTTGGTGTCTGATTTCATCTGGCTTGTTACAGATCTGTTGATTCACTTCAGAAGCCATTTGTGGATTGCTTTACTACTCCTAATAGTGTTTTTCTATTCCTTGGTGATATTTTATACTGTCTGTATTCTAAGGAGTTTTAGATTTACTGTTCAGTTAGAGTTTTTTCCCCTTGTTTTATTTTTGTTGATGAACCACAAGACGGTTTGTTTTTAAATTTTCAGTTGAATTTAGCTGTAGTTAGGACTACTAGTTCCATGCATTTGTTTAAGTTGGCTTAGAATGCCTTTCTTAAGCTGGCTCCTGTGTCAGGGTCTAAGCTGGTGTTGACGTGGATAAATTAAGAGATCTCATCATATAATTGTTTTTGGTTTGCTCTTTTGAAATCCTTAAATTTGAAGACATAATTTTCAATGTGGTATGATGGTTTCAAGGGCAAGTGTCACAAATTTGTGGTCCACCTCTACTGGGGAAGGATAGACTAGGAGACATAGAACTTAGAGGTAATATCTGTGAGGACCAAATCAAGAATAATTTGACCTCTGATGGGTCTTTATGTGTAAAATCCAAATACCTCTTGCCATTCCCTATGTTAGAGGTATCCTCTAGTTTATGACAGAGTAGTTGAAGTACAGAATTATGGAAATAGTGTTTATAAAAATGTCTTGTAATAATTTCAGGAATCTAACATTATCTTGTGATGTGGAGGGTTCCAGTAGTATGCTATAAGTTGATAGTTTGTTTTGTTCATGAAAAACTGAAGTCACTGACAAATATGGAGGTGCCACCACATTTTCCTCTGGGCCTGAATGCATGATAGGCACAGAACCCAGGTGTGGAGGGAGTGGTTTCTTTACATTTAAGTCAAGTCAAGTCTCTGTAATTACACAAATACGAGTTTGTTCAAAAGAAGCGCCTCAAGATCAGGCAATTTGTTACTGAGCTTTCTGACATTGAGAAGAGCCTCTTTAATGTGGCCAAATTAAAATGTAATGAATATGTCACTTTGGTATGCCCATTAAGTGAACTCTGCCTAAAAATTGCATTGTGGGGGCAACAAAGGCTTTTGCAGTAATGCAATAGCCCTTGAATGAGAGATGCTGGCCATTACTTGCAAAATAATATGACAAAACAAATTGGACTTTCAGTCATCTTGTCCAAAGCTGAAACATACTGGATCCTACTACAGTAAAATTAGATAGTCAGCCAATGTTTGAAGTCAATTATCTTCTATTTGTGCCTCAGCATCATTCTTGGAGAAGGAAGGATTCCATTCTGGACCAGCATCTTACTTCATCTGTCATATACATTGAAAGCTCAGACATGCCTCTCTGCATGACCTTCAAGGTTTTGTATTCCAGGCCTTTCACTCACATATGGACCACTGCCATGTTGTAGTCATGTTATTTATTTTATTTTATTTTACATTTGTTAACCGGGGGTGTCCGACTGAGCCGAAAAGGCCCTTTTTCAGCAGAGGCCCGGGGAGAAAAGCTCCACAAAGAAAAGTTACAGATACATTTAGTTATACACACAAATTACAAAAGATGCGTTTTTACAGTGGTATGCAGCACATCAACAGTTACAATGGAGAGAACAAACAAAAAAATATTAATTTAAAAATAATGGTAATTAATATATTTGTGGTGTACAGCTGAAATTTGGAACATAGGTAGAATACATACATAGTACACAGGTACAGTACATACATTGTAGATTAGCCAGTGTTTGTAAGATTGAAAACTGTTATCAAGTACTCTAGATTTAGTATGTATACCTTATCTGCTTTCACTAGCCTGGGGAGCAATCATGGCACTGCCAACTTTGCTTGAGATGTTGCCTGATGAGGTCTTTAAAGGAGGCTTTGGATGATGTGTTTTGAATACTAGTGGGGACAGAGTTCCATTTTTTAGCCACTGAACTACTATATAGTGCCTCTCCAAAGCTATTGTAGCTGTTGGTGACTTCTAGTAGTAGTTTGCTTGATTGTCTTTGACCATTACCAGATATTAACTCTAAGCAATGGTCTTAGGGGAACTTGTCACATCCTTGAGCCTGACACCTGAAGGATAGTTGGCAGTAGTCCTGTCTTTGTCCATCCTGTTAAGCAGGGAGTCTGTGTGCCTAATATTTGAGACACCAATTACTAATATGTGCTTGTCTATGGGTAGTTTAGTGCTTCTTGATTGGGAGCATGTTAACTAATGGTTTGTAGGTGTATGTCATACTTGTCAACTATCCAGATTTTCACAGAATATCCAGATTTATGTCTCTGAAATTTGGTCTTTTCATCAAAAAAATTGTGTTTTTCTGTAAAATTAATAAAGACTGAAGTCAATAAATAATGCCAAACATTTGAGTTTCAGACTTCATGCCCTTCATAAAATACATACTAACACAAATCCTATTAGACTTCTAAAATGGCTGCACATTGAGTAACAGTTTAACTTTAGCTCTCCCAGTGTGAAAACAAAAACTCAGCAGAGAAGGCCAGTAGACTTTTGTGTTTATGGGTAAATTTTAGAACTGGCTTGTAAGTGTGCTGCCTGAATGCCAGGAAAAATAAATAAGAGTACCTGGAAAAAAGCAGCAACAAAAATGAGGAAGAAATACTGACTGTGGAAAGTTCTACAGTTGGTCAGCAAAAAGCAGTGCAACCTCCAGACATAATTTTTAGTGACATACAAGAAAATATAAGACAACTGCATACAGACCTGGTTAAAATAAACAAAACACAGATGTAGTATATCAACACAAACAACAAAAGGCTCTAAAAATGGAAGACGCTTTAAATAGATATTCAGATGAGGAGATAAAGCTGTAAAAATCAGAGGTTGAAATTAAGTAAAGGCTAGCTGAATATGAGACTGATCAGGAAGAGATGTTTAAAAAAATAATAGAATTAGAGGACAGAGCATGTAGGGGAAACCTGAGATTTTCAGCTATACCGTAGAAGCTGGAAGGAGCAGACTGCATTAATTTTATGAAAGCTCAAATAAGCAGCTGGATTGGTATTGCAGTGCAGGAGTTGATAGTAGAAAGAACACATTATGTGTTTGCTCCATGCCTGGCTATAAGAAAGGAAACCTAGCCCTTTAATAGTAAAGATGTAGTCCTGCCAGCAGAAGGAGTTGATTCTGACAAAACTGTGACAGAAGGACAAAATACTAAAAGTGGGAGACAACAGCATGTTTGTGGAGACTGATTGCTCATTGTACACCAGGTAGAGGAACAGTAAATTTATTCCACTGTTCAGGGAATGTTGAGATGCAGGTGTGAGATTCAAACTGCTGTACCCAGCTGTCTTTAAAGTATTATTCCTTGGAGGGACATAATCATTTTTTGAAGTACTTGCTAAGGAGGAGATATAAAAGATTGTCTAACAAAAAGTGAGCTGTGAAACAGAAGGAGATTGTGCTTCTTGTTCTTCAGGTAATAGACCACAGAGACTGTACCTGTGAAATATTTTCCACTGTTTCAATGGAAAATGTTGGAGAGATGGAAGTGAGCACGAGAGGTGACTAGAAGAATCAAGAGTATATTGCAAATGAAGCAGAGACAGGATTTAGGAGATGGAGATGAACAGTAATAAAACCAGTAACTTAATGTTGAATTACAGTGCAGTAATTATATTTGTGAAATATGACAGAACAAGAAAATCTGGAAATATTGGACTTTTTTCAGAATTTGTTCGACATGTGGGGGACTCTATAAAGTATATGCCCTACTTCATGTCATTAATGTTCAGAAAAATGCTTTGGGGAGGAGGAGAAGAATGGGGAGACAGTTAACTGTAAGTAAAGAAAATATTTCATTAGCACTATTTATGTGATGTATGGTTTTCTTTGCATGCTATAAAGTAGAGAGTAAAGTTTTTTTTCAATTATATTTAAGTGTAATGGGGATTCTAAATAGGTGCTGCTTTTTTCCATTTATTTCTCCTTTCTGTCTTTCTCTTCGTTGAGTTTTACGAAATGTAGACACTGCAGTGTAAAAAAAAAGCCTGGTTAAAAGAGCATGACAAAAGAAAAGTTAATGTGCTTGTTCTCATTCTTGCATAGGGGAATGACTGGATTAAGGACCCTTAGATTGATTTAGTAAAAAGTTTTAAGAGAAAGCAAGTAAATGAAAAAGAATATTGAATAATATGAGGCTTTTTTTTCTAGCTAATAAATGTATGCTTGGTAGCAATTCTGTATCTGGCCCTCATTTCTCTATGGAACAATCTGATAAAGAGAAATTTACTGTCTGGTTCTCATGTCTCCATGGAGACAATCCAATAAAGAGAAATTTGTTACAATCTGGTTGAGAGTGATTGACTGGGGAAAAAAGAAGAGAAGCTGGCTAGGAGATGATGTTCTCTGATAAGACAAAATAGCTCTTAGTAGAGAAGCACAGGCTGTACCATGCCTCTTACCATTGATAATCTTTTTTTAGGGTAACTCAACTCTGTGTGTGGCTGTCAGTTTGAGACATTTGCTCCTATTAGGAGAGTAAAACTTCAATATTTGAAGATGTACATAGTTTTGTATGTTAGTATTAAATTAATAGGTTTTGGGGGAGTATTGAAGGGTTTTTTTGTTTGAGGGCTTTCAATAAAACATTTTTTGTTAAGATGTGACATAGGTTCAAACGAATATGACAAAAAACAACTATATAAAAATTCAGCCTGCCAAACAGTGTATGCATGTAACACAAGCTGGAACTAGACATTTAAAAAAGGTGTTGTATATAAAAGGTTGGAATTATAATTTTTTATACAATGATGCTTTCTGTAATGTCTTTAAATGTCAGTGGTCTCACAGATAAATACAAAAAAGAAAGAGTAGTGAACTATATCAAAATTGTGGAGTGCAAGTAGTTAGAAGAGACACATATGGAGAGAACTGAACATGTGAATTTGGTAAAGAAAGGTTTCTAGGATGGTTATTTGGTGGATTATCTGAATCGGAGAAAAAGAGGAGTACTTATAGTAATTGCAGGAGGAGCTCCAATAGTGATAGAACAGGATGAAAAAAGATTTTAATGGCTGATTTGTAGTGCTAAGGGGCTGCTGGCAAGGGTAGAGGATTAAACTGGCATTTATTTATATTCTACCTAAAACTGCTATAATGGAGCTTAAGAAAATTCTGGGAGACATGATCATTTCTTCACCAAGGAATATTCCTTATAGGTGGGGACTGGAATTTGATTTGTAGCAGTGAAGATGTGTCTGGGGGCCCAGAATGGAAAGTATAACAAAGGAGGGTAGATTTTTGAAGACATTTATGAAAATATTTGGCATGGAAGATGTGAATTCAGTAACAGAAGTTCAGAGTGAATTTACATATTATTCCCGAAGATATAAAAACTGGACTAGGCTAGACAGCATTTACATTTCACTGGAATGTGTGTTTAACACAAGGCCATGATACACACCCAATAACTATTTTAGATCATGCTCCAATATTAACTTAAATAAAAACACAGGGTGATGAAATAAAAATGAGGCACTATTGCTTTCCCACCTATCTGTTGAAAAGAGAGGAATTTAAGGAATGGGTAGTGGAGATTATTCTTGAGTTATTTGAGATTGTAGAAATTGCTTCTGAAAGTATAGCTAGAGAGTGAGATAAAAAATAAGGTGGGGTTTAAAAGGGAGCCATGGTTAAGAAGTAACACAAATTATTTAGAGGGGCTGACAAATGTTAAGTATTGCAGGATAGGGGAATCTCACAGAAGAAGTAGAAGATCAGTTGCAGAATGCTAAACAGAAAACAAGGGATTACATTGATAATGTGCAAGAGTTTAGAAAGATTGCTGTTAAGCAGCAGTTTTTTGATAATAACACTAGAGCACAAAAATTTTTAGAACAGCTCAGACAACAGAAAGTAGAAAGGGCTGTTGCCAAGCTTAGGGAATCTATAGCAAGGAAGGTAACAAGAGATCCTGTAGAGGTTTTGGAAGTATTTCAGAAATTCTATGAAAGTTTGTATAAAGCAGAGAAATATGGAAATCAAGCAAAATGGAAATGTTTATGGAAGAATTAAATATGCAAAGGTTAGAGGTAGATGAGATTCACTTACTAACTGTTAGGATAGGAGAAGTTGAGACAACAATTGTGATGTATAACCAATCTACAGGAAAGTCCCCAGGAGTATATGGTGTTCCTGTGGAGGTTTAGAAGCTAGGAGGGAAAAAATTGATAAAGATCTGGAAGGTTTACTTTAACAGTATTTTAAAAGGAGGAGAAGCAGCAACATCCTGGAAGAAAGCTGTGGTTGCTGTAATAACTAAAGATGGTAAAGACCTATCAGAGACAGCTTCATAGAGGATCATTTCAATTCTAAACCATTGTTATTAAAATGTTTATGTCTGTAATAAATAAAAGATTGGCAAGGGCAATGACAAAATTGATAGTTGTGGATCATTGTTGTTTTGTGGAGGGGAGAAAAACACTTGATAACATTACTAGAAAAATAATGATCCAGCGGGAAGCACAATATAAGAAAACACCACTGTTTTTGGTGGCTCTTGGTGCAGAGAAAGCATTCAGCAGAGTAAACTGGAATTTTTATGAGTAGGGTAATGGAAACATTTGCATTCTCTGACATATTAAGCAGGAGCACATATGAGGGATCGGAGACTAAGATTTAAGTGTGTGGGGGGTCCTCTCTGATGAGTTCTGTTTGAACAGAGCAGCCAGACAGGGGCATACTCCCCCCCCCCTTTTATTTCAGTTATATTTAGAAACATTGGCAAAGAAAATAAGGGACTCAGAAATTCAAGGATATAATTGGTATGGTAATCAAGAACAGTTTGCTTTATTTGCAGATGATATTATTTTGTACCTGATAAAACTGGAAAAGGACATCTCAATGTTGTAGAACATTCTGAGACAGTTTCAAGATTTTTTGGGATACAAAAGTAATGAAGATAAAACAAAGGCAATAAACTATGTACCCACACACAAACTGGTTCAGCAATGCCCATATTTATGGGGACATGATAAAATGAAGTACTTAGGAGTATTAGTTAAAAAGGATTCTGTTATGACAGCTAAGGGTAAGTGGGAAAAGACTAAACAAAAGATGATACAAAAACTGAGAAACTGGAAGCTCTGTGTTATGGATATGGATATCAAGATACAAGCAGTGAGAGTATTTTTAGTCCCTTTAGTTTAGTACACAAGTCAGGCATATTTTTATCAACCAGAGGAGAAGTTGTAGATAATTATTAAAAAGTTGAAAGATTTTATCTGGGATGGGAAGAGGGCAAGAGAGGACAAGTAGGATATATTGATCACTCCAACAGAACAAGGTGGTTTGGGATTACCTGATTTGAAGGGATTTTTCAGAACTACACAGTTAAGGCACAAGCAGAAAGCTATAATTCAAAGTGGAAAGGGTGGTTGATGAAACTGAGTGTAAGCTCAAGAAATAAGGAGAGACTGGAATTTAGGATACAGATCCTTAAGGAGAATAACAGTAACCATACAGAATATTATATTCATAAAGTAGCAGAACGTATTCTAAGAACTAAGCCAGCACGGGAATATAAAAAGGAGATTCTGCTGATAGGTATGACAATAATTAGGAGTATAGAGAATAAGTAAGAGGGGGTGAAATTTACTGAAGAAAACTGGCAAAGGAACCAAGGTCTTATGAGCAAATAATTACAGAAGGAAAAGTAATAGAGTGGGAAGAGACCAAGAATGCATTTGGTCTGCAGGCTAGAGATTGCCTGCCCTGTTAAGGATTGATATCAGAGTATAGGCTAAGAGAAGGGAATATGGAGATTCTAAGTGAAAGACCAGCAGTGATAGAGTTTTTAGTAGACTCTAGAACAGAAGCTGCTGTTAAAAATGGATAATTAATACAGCATTTTTAAAATATCCCATGATAAGTATAGGAATCAATCAGAGGAGGTTCGAAATGATTGAAACAATGGGAGGTTATATGTATGGCTTCCAAATATGCAACAAAGTCTAGAAGATTTAGGATTTTTGTTTGCAAGTGTTTGCATAGGTATTTTTATACCCCAAGCAATCTCCAAAGAAATTTTCATCTGGTAGATTGCAAGTGTTGGAGGTGTGATGGAGAAGAAAGAGCTAATTGGGAACATAGTTTTTGGAGTGTAATGAGTTGGCAGACTTGAAAAATTCCATGCAGACTACTCTGTCAGAAGTACTGGGTGAGCAAATTGGTGTAACTAAGGAAATTATTTTTTGAGCCATGACACAGAATCAGAATTGCATAGTCATAGTACTGAGTGCTGAGTTTAATTCTGGTAACTACCAAAAAAAGTAATAACTAGAAAGTGATAATCAAAGTGGAAGTTAACCACACTAAAAGTAGTGAATATAGTAACAAAGGTAAATGAACTGAAAATGAGATCTTTAGAAAAGGATAGGAGCAAATTATATAGAAAAAAATGGGAATTGTGGGAAGTGGTCTGTGTCAAAGCACTGAACATTTTGTTCCTTGAACTATTCACCGGGACCACAGGAGTGAACATTTCATTCATTGAACACTAATTTCGCTGAGTTTCAAAATGTCAAATTGCCATAGTTGGCCAACATCACAGACGTTACAGTACCCAGTGAATAACAAAAGTAAACAGAAATGCACACTCATCTGCACACACCACAAATGCTGCTTCACTGTTCTGACTGAGATTGAGTTACAGTAAGGCTCAGGAAATTTGCCGTTTTCCTCAGTGTAGTGCAAGTTGGTATATATAACTAGCAGGGGTTGTGGGGGATGGGAGTGCAGGGGGGCTTGCCCCTTGCAAAATCAGTTTCTGTGGTATGTGCAGGTGAGTGTTCATTTCTGTTTACTTTTCTTATTCACGGGGTATTGTAACGTCTGCGATGTTGGCCAAATATGGCAATTCGATGTTGTGAAACTCTGTGAAATTACCATTCACTGAATGAAATGTTTGCTGTTGTGGTCTTGATGAATAGTAGTTTGGGGAAGAGAATGTTTAATGTTTTGACATAGGCCCATGAGAATAATACATGCAGAATAATGTTTTGTAGGAGGAATGAGGTTTAAGGGAAGGTAGGAATTGAATGAGCTATGCTATGTTCGACTGACAATGACTGTAAAGTAGAATTATATATGATGTTTGCAACTGAAAATATGTTTTGTTTTCATTTATATAAATGTATGATTGTCTGTCATAAGTGATGATTCAATAAAGATGTTTTTGTTCTCTTAAGACATGTAGACAATAAATGTCCTTCCTTTTCAGACGTGATGGTACCTTTTCCAGCTCCAACAATATATCTGCATTTATTTTCATTGTATTTAACACTGGCAGTTATATCCTGGCCTATTCTCTGAGCTCTGCTCACTCTTTTAGTACAAAGTTTATACTGACGGGTCTATATTATATCCTCGAACGCTTAAAAAAGCGAACGCTGATTAATCGAACTTATTTTCGCGAAACTGCAAAATATCGAAGCAGCAGAAACTCAAATTTTTTCCTAGGGAAAGAATTCGGTTGTCCGTTTCTGTTGCTTCGGTATTTTCAGTGTTATGGTGGAAAGTTACCGGTCGGATTTAGGTAAGTGTGCGATTGTGTGGATGTGAGTGTTAGGGTGATTTAGGTGAGTTAGGGTTAGGGTTAGGGCTCGGGTTAGGTGTGTGTGCGATTGAGTGGACATGAGGGTTAGGGCGGATTTAACTGAGTTAGGGTTAGGGAGTGGGTGAGGTGAGTGTGCGATAGTGACGGACCTTAGAGTTAGGGTTTGGGTTAAGGTAAGTGGGTAGTTAGTGGTGTGTGCATAGTTTAGTGTAGGGTTAGGTATCAGATTTTAGGTGTATGTGTGTGTATTTCTATTTGTTTGGTGTGCTTGTGTTGTGTGTATGTGTTTTGGATTAGCAATTTTTTTCCCTGTAAGCTTTTGGTTAAGTTAGGTCGATCAATCAGCATTCGCTTTTTTAAGTGTTCGATGATATAATATAGACCCATACTGACATGGTGCTTCAGTCTAAGCACATTCTAAAGTCTCTGTTTTTTAACAGAACAGCTTACAAAGCAGTAGATAAAAAAGTGACAGTACTTTTACAGCTTAAGGCAGTGATGGCAAATCTATGACGTGTCAAAGGTGACACTCCACAACGTTTTGGGTGACACACCAGCGTTCACCAACACCTGAGTTACCAATTTTCTGAAAAAAAAAAACAAAAACAAATACTTGATGTTAAGTTGTCTATCTCGCCTTCATTCTTGCTGGATGGGTTCGGAGCCGACCTCGGCTCCGACTCGGCCACTCTAAAAGCTCGAGAGTTGGTTCCACCGGCTCGAGGCTCCCCTTATATCCCACAATGCTAGGCGAGAGTTACCTCAGATCTCGTTTGCCGCTACAGCTTCGAGGTTGGTTGTTCTACCGGTTCCTGGTGAGTGTTAATTTTTCTTGTAAAAATTACTCTTTAAAACCCCTTTTAAGTTAATATTCTTACTTAGTTAGTGTAGATTAGAAAACTTTATTCCCGACCCTAAATTTTTCCGTTTTCTTCCCCAAGAACCTTTGGTTCTTCCTTTGGGCCTTTAGGCCTTCCCTTCCCTAGTGGAGTGTGTGTGTTTCTTGTAGTTTATTCTAGTTTATTGTACTTAAATACTAGTATTACTACCAAATTTATTGTGTTTTCCTGACAGGGTATAACTTGTGTGTTTGTGTGAGTGTTTGTGTACACCTGTCAGTCAAAAAAATGTCTAAAGAAGCAAAGGTCTCCGGATTCAAGAAGTGTGATGCGTGCTGTCAGAAAATGTCTCTGACAGACGCTCACACTTCTTGTGTCTATTGTCTGGGGCCTTTGCACCTGCAGGACTCCTGTGCTGTGTGCCATGGCTTCAGCCCCAGGGTCCTGCAGGAAAGAAAAAACAAATTAATTCTTAGAGGCTTACTGAAGCCAGAGGATTCCCTGTCAGTTTCAACAGGGAAGCCCTCTAAGGCATCGAGGTCTTCGGCTCCGGCTTCTGAGCCGAGACCTCAGGTTGCTCAACCTTTGCCTTTATCGGCTCCGGCTGGAGCCGATAAGTCTCAGTCCACAGTTTCTGTGGCTCCCTCGGCTCGGAGCCGAGGTTATTGAGGTTCCGTGTCGGCTCCGACCAGACCTTCGGAGCCGACAACTAGGAAGAGGTCTAGGTCACCATCTCTTGGCTCCGTTCATTCGGCTCCAGGATCTCCCCTGCTGTCTGAACGGAGCCAAAGGTCTCACTCCTCTAGGTCATCGAGGCTGTCGGATCATGACCTTCAGAGGGTAGTGAGTCGACTACTTAAGTCCGAGGCACTAGCCCAAATGCTTCAGAGCCCGACTCATCAGTCGATGCCTGCCCCGGTCCATCAGCATTTTCCTCCTTCGACTCTCTTGAGTTCGGAGCCGGGTCGTGTCGGAACCGAGACTGTGATTACGTCGGAGCCGAGACAATTGTCTTCGGCTCCGTCGGCTCCGCTTTCTTCTTTGGAGGAATCTCGGCTGGACTTCCCTCGTCGGCTCGAGGGGTGAGTGGCATCGGACCCTTGTCCGACCCCCTCTCCTCTCGGGCTTCGGCGCTGGTGAGTTCGGCTCGACATCGGCCTCGGAGCCATCACTGTCGGTGCCGAGGGGTTCTTAGCTCCTCGGAGCGGGACCTCTGGCTCTGCCTGACAGGGGTGCATTCGAGGTCATGCGGAGTGTGTTAGAGCCTGGCTCTACTCCACAGTCGGCTCCGTCCGCCCCTCCCTCTATGCTGGCTCAGGGTAAGTCGACTCACTCCCTCATCCCGGACCGCAAAGAGCCAGCTCCTCAGGAGCCCCTGTGGGATTTCATCCTCTTCCGAGGCCTCTCCTGATTTGGCAGAAGAGCCCCTCGGAAGAGGAAGTGCAAGAGGAAACACATTGACTCACCTGAGTCTATCACGTCAGACACAGATTTGGATGATTCTGAGGGTGCCCCCCCGTTCCCCTTCTGAAGATGTCTCATTTGCAGACATTCTGGAGATCCTGAAACAGAGGGAAATTGGCCAGCCCTCACCCCTTCGGGGGACGAATCTGCGTATCTTGAGGCGTTTGGCTCTCGTCCTTCCACCTCCTGGGTGTCCCTCCTTGACCCCCTCATGCAGGTGGTTGCTAAGAAGGCATGGACGGCTCCTGATTCAGTGGACCCCACTCCCAGGAGACCCTCTAAGTTCATCACAGCTCCATCAGACAAGCAATTTTTATCAAAAGGAGTTTCTGTGGATGCTATGGTGGTAGCTGCTGCCACAAAGAAGGAACTGGCTGATCCTTCAGTACCTGTCCATCCACCTAACAAGGAATCTAGGTCCATGGATAGGTGCGGAAGCGGATGTTCTCCTCAGCGACATTTACCATGCGTCGCTGAACTACCTGTGCCATTTCACTCGTCTTCAAAGGGACTTGATCAAGGAAGCGAGTGAAATGTTAAAGATCCTACAGCTGCGGGTTTCCAAGACAAGATGAACACGCAGCTGGCTACCCTTAATTCCATATCCAACTCCTCCATGCGCCTCCTCTTACGCGGCCGATGGAGCGAGCAGAGCCGCAGGGACAGGTGTAGCCTTACGTAGGCACGCCTGGATGCGGCTATGTAATTTTGCGGACCCTTTCAAGACGTCTTTCACGAACTCCCCTTTTGATGGATCATCTCTCTTTGGTCCTCAAGTGAAAGAAACCCTGACTAGGTGCGAGACTGATGGCAAGACCCTTTCTGCCGCCGGAGTCCGTTTTCGACTCCTTCCAGGCCTTACCCCAAAGGCCAGAAGGGTGGAAAGATGTGGTTCCGTAAACAATCTCAAGGGACTTCGCCTGACGCACAGAGTCGTTTTCCTACCAAAGGCAGAGGTGGGAATAACAATGGTAGATGTCGCCCTAGGGGCAGGGGTCCGCAGAACCAGGGCAATCGGAAGCCTTCCTGACAAGCCCTTTCAGCATCCCTGAGGTGTTGCCCGACTGCCCATCTTCGGAGGCAGTCGGGGAAGATTGTCACTGTACCCAGAAGCCTGGCTATCCCTGACTCAAGACAAATGGGTACAGTCCATCATTTCGAAGGCTATTCTATCCCCTTTCTTCGCTTTCCAAATCAGTCAAAAATCCCTTCCAGATGTTCCACCGCTCAAAGGGATCTAGCAGCTTTGGAAATTTCAAAACTGCTTGCAAAAGAGCAATTCAGCCAGTGCCAGCAGACCAACAAGGATCCGGAATCTACTCAAGGTTCTTTTTAGTTCCAAAGAAAACAGGGGACTGGAGACCGATATTGGATCTCAGTGTCTTGAACAAATCAGTCAAGAAAACAAGATTTCGGATAGTCACGCTGCAATCCATTCTTCCCCTGTTGGGCAAAGGAAACTGGATGTGCTCTATAGACCTTCGGGATGCGTACTATCACATAAAAATGGACAGGCGCTCCAGAAGATTCCTCCGCTTCAGGCTGGGAACCAGTCATTTTCAGTTGGGGGCCCTCCCCTTGGGTCTCACCACTGCCCCGGTGTTTACCAAATGCATGGCAGTGGTAGCTTCTCACCTGAGACGACAAGGATTCCAGGTGTTTCCATATTTGGACGACTGGCTTCTCACAGCTCCCACCAAGCATCTCCTTCTGATGGCCAGAGATTATACTTTTCGCGTTTGTCAAAAACTGGGTATTTCAATAAATTGCGAAAAGTCTGTTTTGTCGCCTTGTCGTACTATTACCTACATAGGCGCAAATCTAGATACTATAAACATGTCTGCAAGGCTAACTCACCAAAGGATATCAGACATTCACAAATTGGTGTCACTTCTTCACAACAACAACAGAATCAAAGCCAGGTTAGTTCTAAAGGTGTTGGGAATCATGGCAGCGGCCATACCTCTCCTTCCATTAGCCAGATATCACATGCGGATCCTTCAGTGGATGCTTTTTACTCAATGGTCATACCAGGAACTTCCAATGTCTCACACCATTATGATCACGCAAGCGTGCAAAAAGCATCTCATGTGGTGGATGTCTTCCCCCCCAGCTCCTGTCGGGAAGACCCTTTGTTCCACCTCCTCCGGTTGCTACTCTGACAACGGATGCCTCCCTGATCGGGTGGGGGGGGCATTATCAGGGCAGGACAGTCCAGGGCACATGGCAACCAAACGAATGCCACTTGCACATAAATGTTCTGGAGATGAGAGCAGTGCTTTTAGCGTTGCAAGCCCTTCAAGACTCTCTTCCCTTGGGAACAATTGCAATCCAGACAGACAATATGTCTGTAGTGTGGTACATCAACAAACAAGGCGGAACCAGATCATACCCCCTGTGTTGAGAAGCACTCAGACTGTGGCAATGGGCAATTTCTTCTCAGCGTTTTCTGATAGCAACGCACATCCCCGGGAAGTCCAATCACATTGCGGACAAGTTGAGCAGAGCTATACTCATGCCTCACGAGTGGTCTCTGAAAGACTCTGTAGTGAGAGAAATTTTTCTCAAGTGGGGTCAGCCTTGCTGCGATCTTTTTGCTACTCCCCAAAACAGCAAGTGCAGAGAATATTTCACTCTATTCCCTTTACCAGGCCAACCCAGCAGAGACGCTCTAGTCCAAGTTTGGCCCCGGGGACTTCTGTATGCATTTCCTCCTTTCCCACTGATCTCTCAAGTAATACAGAAAGCTATCGCTCAGAAGGCCTCATTGATCCTCATTGCTCCTTACTGGCCTCGACAAGTGTGGTTCCCCTTTCTACATCGATTTCTTTTGAGCGACCGTGGAATCTGGACCTAGTTCCAGATCTTTTGATCCATCAGTCGGGTCAGTTTCATCGCTCCTCCCTCTCTGAACCTCACTGCTTGGTTCCTCCAGTTCCAACCGTAGCCAGGCTTCCTCAATTATCTCACTCTGTTAGAGATATATTGATAGCTTCCCATAAATCTTCCACTCGAAAGATTTATTTGAGTAAGTGGAAACGCTTCTCATATTGGGCACAAGGAAAGGACATAGATCCTTTCACCGCTTCCATCCAATTAGTCCTTGATTTTCTAGCTGAACTCTTCCATGCAGGTTCATCTCCATCTACACTTAAGGTTCAATTGGCAGCTATTTCTAACTTCCATGTGGGTATTTCTGAATCTGCCCTAATGTCCCACAAACTTTGCAAAGCCTTTTTGAAAGGAGTTTTTCTTCTCAGACCTCCTATAAGAAATCCTCCTTCTCCTTGGGACCTAAATTTGGTTCTTGCTTCTTTGATTCTTTCCCCTTTCGAACCTGCAGCTTCCTGTTCCTTGAAATTATTATCATGGAAAACTCTCTTTCTGGTGGCTATTACATCAGCTAGAAGAGTTTCAGAACTTCAAGCACTCAGTTGTCGTCCTCCTTATCTTTTGTTTCATAAGGACAGAGTATCTTTACGAACTAACCCGTCCTTTTTGCCTAAGGTGGTTTCAACATCAAATCTAAGCCAAAGCATTGACCTCCCTGTCTTTTTTCCAGAGTATTCCAATAGGTCTGAACAAAAATTACACTGCCTGGATGTTCATCGTCAATTAAGGTACTACTTGGATAGAACAAAACAATTCAGAAAATCTGATCAGCTGTTTGTCTCCTATGCGGAAAGCAGAAAGGGACTTTCAGTTTCAAAGGTATCATTATCCAGATGGCTAACATCTTTGATTTCCCTGGTATATGAAATTAGACAACAAAAATTGCCTAATAAACCTAAAGCCCATTCCACCAGAGCTTTGGCTACTTCTTTAGCCTTCCAAGACAGACTGCCTATTGACACCATTTGTGCAGCGGCTACTTGGGCTACTCCTCACACTTTTATTTCTCATTATAAGTTGGATTTAGCTTCTAGGCATAGAGCTAACTTTGGTTCCACTGTTCTCAGGAGTCTGTTCCGTTAGGCCACCCGGGACAAGGTGCTAGGGACGGTCCCATCCAGCAAGAATGAAGGCGAGATAGACAACTTAACATATAGAAGTTATGTTCTTACCATAACGTTCCATGTTAGTTGTCTTCTTCTCGCCTTCTTCTTCGCCCACCCCTTCCCCCTGGCCTGGACAGACCTAGAGGAGTTGTGATCGTGACCTCTCTTTCTACCACCTCTTTCTTAGTCATATGCTTTTATGCATATTTCTTGGTTCAGGATGTAGGTCACCCTTCTTTCTTCCTGTTGTTAGAGGTGGATTCTGTTTTACAGTTATACTGTTACTGTTATAAGCTGGGGTTAGCTTACAAACGAGATCTGAGGTAACTCTCGCCTAGCATTGTGGGATATAAGGGGAGCCTCGAGCCGGTGGAACCAACTCTCGAGCTTTTAGAGTGGCCGAGTCGGAGCCGAGGTCGGCTCCGAACCCATCCAGCAAGAAGAAGGCGAGAAGAAGACAACTAACATGGAACGTTATGGTAAGAACATAACTTCTATTTTTCCCACCTAGTATAGTCCAGTTTTCAGGTTAGTGTTAAATTCAGGGCTGTGTTACAAGTTTTTGTGTTTGCCCATACCTTACTTGGATAGAAGGAAGTTTCTCTGTTCACCTGCGAGAGAGGGGAGCTTTGAGCAGCCTATCTGTCCCTGGAGAAGTGGTTTCAGCCCAGAAATTAGTAGTTTATTGGCCATTTTGGGCTAATTTCTATCGCTTTCATTTCCCTGCTATAAAACCTGCATTTGCTTGGTTTTGCCCACCAGACAGCACCAGTTAGCTAGAGTATAACTATTCCTGGCTCCACAAAGTCTACTCTTCAATTTTTCCCTTGGAACTAGACAAACTTTCAACTTAAGCACTCAAACCATTCACTTCTCAGCCCAGCACTTGCTCAAAACTCATAGCAAGCACTAATAAACCTTAGCACTAGACCCCCGTATACTGTAGAGAAGGACAAGAGACTCTGTTCGACCTTACAAGCCAATCAGTAAAACAGTTCACTGTACCTATCCAGGCATGTCCAATGGGCAGTTTCAGGTGTACTCTCCGGTCCAACTGGTGAATCTGGGCATTTTGAGGCAATGTTACAACTGCCTCATGTACACAGACAACCCTCTCCTCCTACCACCAAACACTACCACATGTGAGAGATGCAGTTATACAGCCAAACTGGAGGCTAAGCTGTCTCAACCCAAGACTGGACCAGACAGTCAAGAGGAGAAGGGAATTACTTGCATCACACCACCAGTCTCACATAGACCTATGAAACCAGCACCGGCAAAAAACACACACAAATACACGAAGACATACTCTAAATAAAAATCTGTAAAAGCAACAGAGACCTCCAAAGCAGACACCCAAGCAACCTCCACCCCCAACACAAACCATGAAACATATACTTGACAAAACCAGTGTGCCATGCAATCACAGCCCTTAAGGCAAAATAACATACCCAACACACTAATAATAGGTGACTCTGTAGTCAGGCACACTGACGTCCCACTCACAAGGCTGAACAAGAGAAGGTTACTGTTGGGTGCCAGGATCCGCCACATAACACAAGCACTCAGGTCACTCCAGAACAAGTACAAATATGACTCTGTCATTGTCCATGTTGGTGTGAATGACCTGAGCTGTATTTCCCTGGACTACATGAAAAGAGACATGAAAGAGCTCTCTAATCACATAGCCCTGGCCGCTATGACCCTGACCTTGAGTAGTATCCTGCCATCACCAAGAATGATACCATGGTATAAAGAAAAAAATATCAATTTCAACAATTGGCTAAGCTTCTGGTGTCATTCAAAGGGGATCCAGTGTTTGTCAGCCTGGGATGACATGCTCGACAAGCCACGCTGCTTCATTAGAGAAGGCTTGCACCTGTCACCCTTAGGCTTTCGAATACTGGCCAAGGCTCTTGCCACCCCATAGTGCCTTTTTAGGCAAGGCTCAAAAGACAAACCCACCACCATAAATAGCACAAGTAACAAAAAACTGAAGGTAATGCTACTCCATGCCAGAAGTCTAAACCTCAAAATGCATGCACTCGAGGCACTCCTCAATATGAAGAAAATCGATATATGTGCAGTAACAGAAACCTGGTTTAAGGCTCCAGAGAGCACCCCAGCACTACCAGGCTAAAACTCATACCATACATTTCGGCCACAAAACCCGGACCGAAATACAAAAGGCGGGGGTGTATCCATATTCATCAAGGATACCCACACCTCCAGGTTAGTGGCACAGCACGATGCTTCTGAGATTATCCACGTGCAACTAACAACGGGCAAAACTGCAATTCAAATAGTGGCTTGCTACAGATCACCCACCATGTCCCAGGACCCCAATTCCGCGTTTCTGGAAACACTGGGAAACATAAAGGTCCTACCAAACACCCTGATATTGGGTGATTTCAATTACCCAAACATTAACTGGGAAAACAACTCGAGTACTAACTCTCTTGCCCAATATTTCCTAGAATTTATAAACTCAAACATCCTGAATCAACACTCCCACCAGAGGTGACAACATATTGGACCTGGTCATCACCAACATGGGCGACCGGTGTTCCACACCAGAGGTCAACCCCTCGCTGGTTAGATCTGACCATAAACTAATCACTCTGGATATCCACATTCCGCCCCCACCCCCGGTCAAAGAAACCACTGTGAAAAACTTTTCAAAAGCAAACTTCACGTTACTTAAGACAGAGGTGGAAAGTTTCAAAGCCCCCATGCTAAAGGATAACACTGCCCAAGCTGCTAAATCCTTTACTAATGCACTCTACGGGGACCAACAAGAATGCATTGATCGTGCTCTCCCAAGCAAAACCAAGACTCACCCCTCCAAGAAAAGGAAACAAGTCTGGTGAACTCCTGCCATAAACAAGCTATACAGTAGAAGGAGGAAACTAGTACAGAAAAGAGTAAAATCCCAAGAAGGGAAGACATCCCTGATCAGTATCCACAAGAAACTACCATCCCTCATAAAATCATCCAAGGCTAGCTTCGAAAGAAAAATTGCCATGGACTCCAAGGATATAACCACAAGGCATTCTTTAGCTATGTCAAGAATCTAAATGGCAATTCTCAGATCTGCGCGGAGTTAGTGAAGAATGGCACAAAATACACTGAACCAAGCAATATCGCCAACATCCTGGCAGACAGGTTCAGTGCAAACTTCACCCCCCTCTCACCCCCAAAAGGGCCCATAACCATACCAGAAGAATGTAGAGCCCCTGAAATCACAGACACTCAGGTTAAAACAGCCCTCTCCAAAGCCAAAAACACAGCATAAATGGGACCAACGGTGTCACAGGCTGCATCCTACATGAGCTCAAAGATGAACTAACCCCTCACCTAAACACACTGTTCAAACTCAGCCTCTCCACAGGCTACGTGCCCATAGAGTGGCGCACAACAATGGTTATTCTGCTCCCCAAAGGTGGAGCCACAGTAGACCCCAGGAACTATCGCCCTATAAGCTTGACTAGCTTGGTCTGCAAGGCTATCGAGCATATCATCATGGATCTCATTAACAGAGACATTGGGAACCTCCAGATACTGGACCCTACCCAGTTCGGCTTTGTTAAGGGGAGATCATGCCTCCTAAACCTGGTGGATTTCTTTGAGACAGTTACCAAGGCTATAGACGAGGGAATGGTGGTCCACACAGCCTACCTAGACCTCACAAAGGCCTTCAACACCATTCCCCATTCTGGTATTATAGACAAGCTCACCAGCCTGAACATAAACCCCTACGTCACGAGATGGGTTGCCAAGTAGCTCATGGACAGAACCCACATGGTAAGAGTTGTGGGAGCTAGGTCTGACTTTAAACCGGTTGCAAATGGCGTTCCCCAGGGCTCAGTCTTAGGACCCCATCCTGTTTGGCATATACTTCAGAGGTACAGGCAAGCACAGGAGGACTATGGCTGACAAAGTTTGCAAATGACTGCAAACTAGAGGCTATAATTGACTCTCCGGCTGACACAGACATCCTCCAAAAGGGTCTCACTGAGACAGATACCAGGTGTCAAAACCATGGCCTCAAGCTAAATGCCAAAAAGTGCATAGTCATCCCCTTTGGAAAAAACAAAGTACCCACAAACTACCATATAGGTGGTAGCCCTCTAAATACAGAAGACATAATAAGGGATCTGGGGACCCAAGTAGATAGTAATCTCTTCTTTGATAATCACATTGCCAAAGTGGTTAGAAAATCCTTCTATGTGCCCCACCTAATCACAAAAGGGTTTGCATCCAGATCAAAAGATGCAATTGTGCCCCTCTACGCATCACTATCAGACCCATTATGGAATACAACGCCCCATTTGGGATGTACCTTACAAGACACCTGCAACAGCTGGAAAGACCACAGAAGTACCTCACCAAGAGGATCACTGGCCTCAAACAGATGCCCTATGCAGCTCAAATGAAGAAACTCCAGCTGTACTCGATTGCATACTGCTTACTCAGAGGTGATCTATGCCTGACATACAAGACCATGTCCAACTCAGAATTGATGGACATGCTCCACCTAAAGAAAACCATATCCCCTCGGGCCACATGCTCTAGGGATCTAAGCCTCACCACAACAATAAAAAGGATGTGCTGGAGGAATAGATTCTTGTTCCAGAGGCTTCCCATGCTCTGGAACAAGATTCCAATCTACATTAGGCAGAGCTCCTCGCCAACACTCTTCAAGAGAAACCTTGACGAGTGGATGGGAAACAGAAAGTTTACCCCGGGGATCACTTCAATGACTCTGCTGGACAGAGGCACAGGGAACTAATCTAAGGGGGTGGTGAAAGCCAACACATTCTGGCTAGGCTTATAAATGCCTTCAGGCAGATAGCCTAGTACCTACCTATGAACAAAAGTATAAGAAATATGTGACCCTGCACTTATCTATTAAAACTCAGCAACAAAAAAGTCATTAACTGATGTTAATCAAATCAGATGTAATGTGTTCCATAATTTTTTAGTTCAATTCAAAATTACTATTAAAAGTAGGGTAAATTTTTTGGTGCACTGTTTTAAGCCCAATTATCAGTGCACATATTGTTTTCTCTATTGTAAGTAACTGAATTTTCTTTTACTTTTGTAATACATAGCAACACACATGACTGGACTGCATTTTTTTAAATAAATGAATATGTAAACAATTGTTTCTCTTTTGTTTGGGGGGGTGGGGCACGCCAGCAGTGTCAAGATAGGCATTTTCAGAATTTTTGACACGCAGAACCCAAAAGGTTTGCCATCACTTGTTTAAGGGCTTTTTAAAGGCACTCTGATTCTTCACATACTCACAGGTTGTTAAAGTTTTAGCTTTTTTCCTGAAACATGTGCACTTGTTTACATGTGATTTTGAATTTGTGTGTGACTTATTCTAGATATTATACTGTTAACATTTCTTAGATGTATGCATGTTCGGGGGAATGTGACATATATAGTGGATTTAACAACTCCCTTGGTTCTTCAGCTTCCCCTCATTTTGCCTCTTTTTACGTCAGGCTTACTGTAATACCCTCTAACAATCAAGTTTGCAGAGTTAATACCATCTTTCAAGAACGACAGCATGCACTTTATTATTACACTGAATAACAAATGGTGACGGTATAACAGACATAATGCTAAAAATTGGGTAAGTGAGATAATGTGGAAAAGCAAGGTTTAGAGCAGGATACTTTCATGAAAAGGATCAAACCAGCTTATCATACCACAAAACCTGTAAGTCCAGGAACTGCTTGATAACCTACAAATATTTCCTTGAACTTGCTCAAGTGATATAAGAGTGTGATATCCACTTTCATTGCTGATTTCTTGCAATGATTGAGTACTTTGCTGTGTTTACATACAACTGAATGTTTAATTCTAGATGAGGAACTGGCAGTGTAGGGTTTGTGCATTAAGTTGAATTCCTGTCCTGTGTATTAAGCTGCATTTACTAATAGTCACTCTCTTCCCAATAAGCATCTAAAATATTCCCATTTGACTACTGAAGCCCTCTCTCTAAAAATCAAAATAGTACAATTTAATATATGATTTTATCTGAGATATGTGCAAGTAATATTCATTTTTTTAGTTTCCAAGCTAAAATCTGCACATTTTGTCAGTTATCAAACTACATTGCTTTTTATCATCCAACCAGCAGTGCTGTAGGTTAACTTCAGTCACTGTTCATTATGGATGGAATCTTTGTTACCTTAACTTCTTTTTGTCCATATGCTACGTCATGTGTCTGATGTGTGTATCCATAGACCATTATCTGTTAATCCCATATTAACCTCTCTTAACACCTTAACATCACTATTGACAGGAGTTAATGCTTTAGAGGGGCTGTCGTATCTCCTTTGCAACATCCCATCCAACCTACCTCCTACCAGGTATGATGCTCTGTAGGAAATTCTGTAATACTCTTCCAATTTCTGCCTAATTCCCATGGCTGATGTCCATAGGATTGTCTGCTAAAGTGTTCTAGTAATTTTGTACAGTTAGTTATTTAGTGCTGCACATGCTATAACAAAGCTTATTGTGTTTCAGTATTCTTAAGTAAAATTAATCTATTGAGTTGTTTTCTCAGTCGTTACATATTTTGTTTTGAAATTCATTGTTTATCTTTGTATTTACAGTGTGATTCGTGGCTGTTTTGCTGCTGTCACACTAAGTGCTGTTAAAGGTTAATAACTTGAGGTCTGAGTGGCAGCTGTATTTAATATATCAGACAAGCTTCCAGTACCACATAAGAGGTCTTCTTACTAAGCTGTCTTTACTTGGTGCTCCTTTTGTGTGCTGGAAACAGTTAATCATTGAACGAAATGTGTTTGTTCTTCCATATTGCATTAGTTTACCATGGAAATTGGTGTGTTACATTCCAAACTGACCTATTTAATTTTCACGCATTGAGCCCATACTGTGTATGTAGCGAAACATAATTGCTTTTTGTAATTATTGTAGCTGAATTTGTACTCTGTTTGAATATCATTTCTCATTTAAAATTTTCCCGCCCATTAACTAATCCCGTCCAGGTGTTCCTACTAAATTATATTATAGGAAAACGAACACTATATAATCTAACTTTATTCAACTGTCACAATCCCATGAATTATTAAATATTGCTCTGTTTACAGAAGTCACCTTCCATACCAGCCTCTTTATCTTCCTGTTTGACTAAGTGCGTGAAATGTCTAGTCATAGTATGCATTCACAATTCCTGAACACCAAAATTGCTCTGTGAATGTGTCTGAGATTGCAAGAATGAACTTTAACATATTTATTTTGCCTAGCTTTTCTGTAACATGGTAATGTTTAACTTTAAGACCTAGATTCACTGGTAAGTGTTAGACTAGCTGTACTTGATGGCCATTTTAAATGTAGACATTTTCCCTTTTTGAGCTTGAATTATCTTATCCAATTTGGTTAGATTGGCCTTACCCATCCCATAGTCGCTAATTATATATTATTCCTAATAAAAATAACTGGGTTCATACCATAGATAAACTGAGGGGACAAATGCATGGGATAAAGCATTTAGGAGCTGCCTGTCTCCATTAGTAGTACAGATCTTACATCTGTAAGCACTAAAAGAGTAGCACAAAAGAAACAATAGATGTTATGTAGTCCATTCTCGCCTTCATTCTTACCCATGGGTTTGGAGCCGAACCTCGGCTCCGACCGGGCCATACTCTAGCTCGAAGTCTTCAATTGGCTCGTGGCTAAGAGGTATCCCATCATGCAACAGGTATATTCCCCAGATCTCATTTGCCGCTCATTACGCTCAGACGTGGTCTCGCTTTTGGCCATGGCTAAGTATACTATTTATAAACTTTTTATAAACTTTTGACTTGTTGTTGCTCAAAAAAGCTATTTTCATAGCTCTGTGTGTGCGGTAGTGGTGTTATACTGCCTTTGTTTTGCTTCTCTTGCTATTTTGTGTACTTTTCGTTGGCTGTTTTGGTATCCCGTTTGTTTACTTTCTTCCCACGGGCTAGGCCCCTTTCAGTTAGAGGACCTAGTCCTCCCCATTGTTTCCGTGTGGTCTTTGGTTTGGTGCTCCATTCTGTTAGCTTATTAGTGTTGTCGTGTCTGGCTAGTGGTGCTATCCTGCCTTTGTTTCCCTGAGCTAGGCCCGTTTAAGTTAGAGGACCTAGTCCTCCCTGTAGTCTTTTTCCCGCCAGTTAATAGGCCATTTTAGTTAGAGGCTCTAGCTTCCCGAGCAGGGTTTAGTTGGGTGCAATGTGTGTACGTATTGCTTTGTACCTGTGTATGTTCGCCTTTATTTAGCATGTCCAAGGATTCTAAGGAGCACAGGCCTTTGGGCTTTAAAAAGTGTGTTGAATGCAACAATAAAATGTCTTTGACTGATGGGCACTCAGTGTGCGTGTACTGCTTGGGGACTTTTCGCCTCCGAGAGTCTTGCTTGTTTTGTCATTCCTTCAGTCCCCGTGTACTATAGGAGACAAAGAACAAGCTAATTTTGAAAGGACTGCTTAAACACTCCTTCGAGGAAGACTTGGCTAAGCCTTCCAGTGCCTTATCCTCTCCAGCTAAAAAGGACAAAAAGACTTCTAAGAAGCGCTGTCCGGCTCCATCTGTTTCTTCGGAGCTGCCAGAGAAGGTTGCTATAACAGCTTCTCCTTCTTCGGTTCCATTGCCTTTGGTGCTGGCAGAAGGTAGTGTCTTGACTAAGTCCGTATCGGCTCCCAGCCTTTCGGAGCCAGTCACAGATATTTTGGTTTGGAGCCAGTCTGCAGTTATTCGACCGGTTTCTCCTTCATGCAAGTCCCCTTCTGTAGGGAGATCCAGATCTCCAACTATATCCTGCAGGTCCTCGAGGATCCTTTCTGATGAGGATGTTGATAGAGTGATGAAGAAACTGCTTCAGTTATCGGTGTTGGCCAAATTGATTTCGGCGCCAACCCAGTCAGCTCCAGAGCCTATGGCCTCTTCATCCTTTGCTGTTCCTCCTCCGAGCCTTTCTCGGCCTTCGGAGCCAGAGTTGTCGGTTCCGTCGGGTACCGTTAGGTTGGTTCCAGTAGCCTTGCCTGTCCTCTCTGTTCCGATTTCCACTCTGACCCTGTTGGCTTCGTCCATGGGGTTGAAGGTCCATGGTTTTCCAGTTGGACCCGAGGGGGAGGGCTCAGATTGATCTTCATCTGTACCAAGCCTTCCTCTTGGTGCTTCGGCTCGGGTGAGCTTGGACACGATATCTGCTTCAGACCTCATCTCCTCGGCGCCGAGGGCTACTACTGTATCCTATACAGTTTGTCAACCTTCGGAGCCGGGGGATCAGCTTTCGCGGCTATGAGGAGCTTCCTGGCCAGGTCATCAGCTGCATCCTTTGGCACCAATACTCTGCCCACTCCGGCACCGGTGTCTATTTGGGTCTCCTCTATCCCTGGACAGCGGAGACCCAAAGCCTCAGTATACCTCCATGAGTGGTCCCCAACTTTCTGACGTCTCCCTAGAGTTTTTGCCTGAGGAGCCCGCCAGAAAGAGATTGTGTAAGAGGAAACACCTTGACTCCCCGGATGAGTCTCTCACATCAGACACTGACCTCGAGGAGTCAGAGGGGTCCCCCAAGTTGTCTTCTGAAGATATCTCTTTTTCAGATATCCATGAGATCTTGAAGCAGAGAGGTGGCTGGCCCTCCAAATCCCCTTCTGATAAGGAGTCGGTGTTCCTGAAGGCTTTCGGGTCTCAACCCTCCGCCTCTTGGATTTCTCCCCCTTTCGATGAGCTACTAGATCTTGTCTGTTGAAAGATGTGGGAAACTCCTGATACTGTGGAACTGTTCCCTAGGAGACCCAGTAAGTTTTTGTCTACCCCCACTAACAAGGAATATCTAACAAAAAGCGTTCCAGTTGATGCCATGGTGGTGGCAGCAGCCACCAAGAAGGAACTTGCTGAAACTTCATCTACCATCCATCCACCTAACAAGGAGTCCCGGGCTATGGACAGGTATGGGAAGCATGTGTTTACCTCAGCGGCCTTTACACTGCGGTCGCTGAACTACTTGAGGCATTTTACAAGGCTCCAGAGAGATCTCCTAAAAGAGCTAGGAGATTCTCTAAGGGTAACATTTCTGATGCCGTGGCACAGAAGGTCAGTGCACAGATGTTTACCCTAAATTCCCTTACCAACTCCTCCATGAGGTTGATCTCATAAGCAGCCGACGGAGCGAGTAGGGCAGCAAGTTCCAGAGTCTCTCTTAGGAGACGCTCCTGTATGTGCCTATGCAATTACTCAGAGGCCTTCAAGTCTACGTTCACCAGCGCCCCCTTTGACGGTTCATCATTCGGAACCAAGGTGAAGGACACTCTCACTAGGTGCAAGCAGCAAGGAAAAGCCCTGTCTGCCATAGGAGTCCGTTTTTCCATGCCTTCTAGACCTTACCCCAAGGGCCAGAAGGGTGGGAAAATGTGGTTCAGGAAGTCGCAGAGGTTTTTCCAGGATGCACAAAGTGAGTCCCCCTCCGGAGGCAGGGGAGGGGGTGGAAATTCAGGTAGACGCCGCTCTAGAAGCAGAGGAGGCCCGAGTAATCAGGGGGACTGTGATTCCTTTTGTGGTTCTCCCTGCCAGCGCTCCTGAAGGGAGGCCCAACTGTGCATTTCTGGAGCAGATCGCGGGTCGCATTTCTTTATTCCCAGAAGCCTGGCAAGACGTTACCCAAGATGAGTGAGTATTACAGATAATTTCCAGAGGTTATCATATTCCCTTCTCTTCTCTTCCCCTGCCAACCAAGAGAATCCCAGACGTTCCACCCAGTCACAGGGATTCCACAACTTTAGAAATAAAAAAGTTGCTTTCAAAGAGAGCTATCCAGCCTGTCCCCACAGACCATGTAGGATTAGGGACTTACTCCAGATTATTTTTGGTGCTGAAAAGAACAGGGGACCTGAGACCCATCTTGGATCTCGGCCAATTGAACCTTCATGTACAAAAGTCCAAGTTCCGCATGGTCACCTTACAGTCAATACTCCCTCTGTTAGGGAAAGATGTGTGGATGTGCTCCATCGACCTCAAAGATGCTTGCTACCATATCAAGATGGACAGGGCATCGAGAAGTCATCTACACTTCTGGCTGGGAGCCAGTCATTTTCATTTTCGCTCTCTGCCCTTTGGTCTCACCACAGCCCCCAGGGTTTTCACCAAATGCATGGCAGTGGTAACGACTCAATTGAGACATCAGGGATTCCAAGTGTTTCCATACCTGGATGACTGGCTCCTTTCTGCCACCATCAGGCATCTACTGTTACAGACCAGGGACGCCACCATTACACTGTGCCAAAGGTTAGGAATTACTCTAAATTGGAAAAAAATCTGCCTTGTTGCCCTCACAGCATGTCACTTTTATCAGTGCCGAACTAGATATGGTGCTCATGAGGGCCTTCTTACCAGAAGAGAGAATTCAGGCTCTACAACAGCAGGTCTACACCTTACTACCATTGAGAAAGGTCAAGGCAAAAGTGGTCCTCAAGTTATTAGGGACCATGGATGCCACAATCATGCTAGTTCCCCTTGCCAGACTACACATGAGTGTTCTTCAGTGGCTTCTTTTCGCCCATTGGTCTCTACAGCATCTTCCACTCTCCCATTCTATTCTGATTATGGATATGTGCAAGCAGGATCTACACTGGTCGCTTCAGGCCAGCAATCTCAATGTGGGCAAGCTTTTTGTTTCATCTTCTCCAGTTGCCACGGTGTCCACGGATGCCTCCCAGATTGGGTGGGGGGGCATTATCTTGGCAGGATAGTCCAAGGCACGTGGCAGGATCACGAAACCCATTTGCATATCAGTGTCTTGGAGATGAGAGCAGTGCTGTTAGCATTGCAAGCTCTTCAGAGCTTTCTCCTTCTAGGGGAAATTGCAATCCACTCAGACAACATGTCAATGGTATGGTATCTGAACAAACAGGGAGGAACCAAATCATACCCCCTTCGCAGAGAGGCACTTTGAGTTTGGCAGTGGGCGATGTCTTCCCAACGCTTTCTAGTTGCAATGCATATACCAGGGAAGTCCAGCGTGATTGCCAACGGACTGAGCAGAGCTATCCTAATGCCTCATGAGTGGTCCTTGAACAATTATGTTGCGGAAGAGATATTCCACAGATGGGGTCAGCCTTGCGATCTATTTGCCAGCCCCCCTCAATGCCAAATGCAGCAGCTACTTGACCCTTATCCCTCCGGAGGGGGAGACACCCAGGGACACTCTGGTTCACGATTGGCCCTCTGGTCTTCTCTACGCCTTTCCACCGTTACCTCTGATATCAAAGGTCATTCAGAAAGCACAGTCTTTGGGAAGCAAAATGATCCTCATTGCCCCACACTGGCCTCGTCAGATTTTATTTCTGTTCCTTCAACCCTATCTAATGGACAAGCCCTGGATTCTGGACCCATCTCCAGATCTGCTGACTCATATGTCAGGACAGTTCCATCCCTCCATCCAGACCCTCAAGTTGACAGCTTGGCTGCTCCAGTTCTGTCCTTAGTCAAGATTCATGATTTTTCCCCAGAAGTGGTCCATATTCTATCATCTTCCCACAAGCCTTCAACCAGGAAGATTTATTCCAGTAAGTGGAAAAGATTTTCTATTTGGGCCCGTGAGAGACATATTGATCCTTATACAGTGCCTGTTTCAGCAATATTAGAATTTCTTTCTCAACTGTTCAGTCAGGGGTCAGCTGCAGCAACCATTAAAGTGCAACTGGCAGTGATTTCTACCTTTCACGTTGCTAATGAGCCCAACCTTATGGCTCTTAGGCTTTGTAGGGCTTTTCTGAAAGGGACATCGTTACTCCGACCTCCAGTCTTTGATCCAGTAATGCCATGGGACCTCAGTTTTGTATTACAGAAGCTCAATTCAACTCCCTTTGAGCCCGCAGCTACATCTAACATTAAATTCTTGTCATGGAGGACAGTATTCTTGGTAGCCCTAACTTCAGCTAGGTGGGTCTCTGAACTCCAAGCATTATCGATTGAGCCACCTTATTTGGTGTTTCAGAAAGATAGGGTCTCCTTAAGAACCAACCCTTCCTTTGTTCCAAAGGTTGCCTCTGTTGTCAATATCAACCAATCCATTGAGTTGCCTGTGATTTTCCTGAATTCTCCAACAAGGCAGAATTTAAGTTTCATCAGCTTGATGTTCATAGACAATTGCGTTTTTATTTACAGAGGACAAAAGATTTCAGGAAATCGGATCAAATGTGTGTCTCGTTTTCAGACACTAGACTTGGGATTCCTGTTTCTAAGGTAACCTTGTCTTTCTGGATCTTCGATTGCATCTCATTTATTTATGCTTCCAGTGGCAATGAATTACCCTTTAAAGTGAAGGCTCATTCTACACAATCTATGGCTACCTCAACTGCGTTTCAGGCTAGGATATCTATGGATGATATTTGTGCTGCAGCAACATGGGCTTTGCCTCATACCTTTATAAGTCACTAGAAATTAGATCTGGTCTCTAGAGGCAGATCTTCCTTTGGTTCCACAGTGCTCAAGAGTATTTTTCACTGAGCCACCCAAGATCAAGGTGCTAGGGACGCTGTCCCACAGGTAAGAATGAAGGTGAGATTGGACTACATAACATCAAGAAGTTATGTACTCACCATAACGTTCGATGTATGTAGTCCATCTCACCTTACATTCTTAGTAACCCTCCCTCCTACCCCCTCCTGGAGGACCTGGAGGTATAGTCTCTAGGTGTCAGTAGTCCTTTCTGTTGGGGTTGTTCTTCTCAGTGTGTGTGTGTGTGTGTGTGTGTGTGTGTGTGTGTGTGTGCAGCAAGCAAGATCTGGGGAATAGACCTGTTGCAAGATGGTATACCTCTTAGCCACAAGCCAATTGAAGACTTCGAGCTAGAGTATGGCTGAGTCGGAGCCGAGGTTCGGCTCCGAACCCAAGGGTAAGAATGTAAGACGAGATGGACTACATACATCGAACGATGTTCTTCATGTTTCACTGTTGCAGTCATTACATTTGGGTAATCTGCTGGCAGGTTGCCCTCAGTCAGCCTGAATAACAAAGTCTTGGGTCCTCTGTTGGTTGCTGTCTCCTCTTCCATGACATCAGGTCATCAGGGGTATAAAACATGCAGCCGATGCCATTTTATTCAGTCTTTTCTTGCTGCGCAGTGCCCGAAGCAGAAGCAGTTCACAAGTGCCGGTTGGCCAACTCCTGAAATTTTCGTTTTCGAGTTTCAGAACCGATGTCTTCAAACTAAAGCTAAGTACCCCGTTGGGGAAACTTTTTCTTGCTCCTTATTGATGTCAGTAAAAGTTAATAATTGCATTACTTGTGGGAAGCAAATACCTCATAAGGATTTTCATTTGTACTGTATTCCTTGCCTAGGCCCTGATCACACCATGCCCTGCTGTTGGTTTTGTGCTAGATTTAACCAACGCACTATTAAGCATCGGTATATTTTTGCTTCTAAATATTTTGGTTCAAGATTTAATTATCCTGAAATGTCGTCGGTTAGTACTCCGACTACTGGAGTTCATAAAAAACGCAAAGAAAAAGACAGAGACAGACCGTCGAGATCCAAAACCAACGAAGCTTCTCCTAAACCAGTCGCCGGTACTCAGTGAGGCACTTTTGCAGCCCCTGATACCCGCTACTTTTGAGTCGCAGGCCTCTACCAAGACCCATTCTGAGTCCGGTATGTCATGAGATTCTCAGAGTATTGAACCCGCGGATGTCTCTCCCTTGGATGGGTCCAGTGCCGCTGAGCAGGCACCGGCTTCTGAGGGTGTTTTCAGGCCTCAACATTTTTATATTAAACCGACGCCAGCAACAAAAACAAGGTCAAAAACAATTTCTGTGTCTAAAAAACCGATGCATGAGCTACATGCTCAGGCCCCTATGCCTAAAAAACAGATGATCAAAATGGCTGCGGATTTAATTACCTTGATCAGGGGTTCCCAACCCCCCCCTGCTAAGAGGCCTAGGCAAGGCACTGATTATGACTCGTCAGATCAGGTTTCCATTTCTTCTGATTCCTCTTCTGATCAGAAATTTTCTATTCCACTCTATGAGGATTCTGATGCAGAGGAATCCATTCCATCTGCATCTCCTCCTGAGGATTACTCTTTTGGAGAGACTTTGCATACTTTAAGGGAACATTTTCACTGGAAGAGTCAGGACTTCTCTGAATCAAAAAAGAGGCTTAGGGATTTCCTTCTTCATCCTCAGCATAGGCCTTTGGCAATACCTCCTGTATTAGACATTGTTGATGATGTGTTCTCGGAATCAAGCATGGCTCCTGATTCCCTGCCTCCGGCTGCTAGTAACCAGACAGATATTACATGTCAGTGAGTTTGTGGAGCTTTTAAGTGCGAGTACTACATTTTTAAAGTTTGTGGTCGGGGAAACAGGAAACAAGGTTTCCTTTTTGGATGTTAACTTGATAATGGACATCAACAAGAATGTGTTTTTGAGTATTATTAATCGCAAAAGTACATTCTGTAACAGCTATGTCCATTTCAAGAGTTGCCACCCTTACTTTATGAGAAAAAATATTCCTAGAGGACGGCTCATTCGAGCATCTCGAATGATAGTGAAAGATTCTGTTTTTTTTTTAAGGAAATTAACCTTATAAAAGAGTTGTTTTTGGAAAGAGGTTACCCTGGAGAACTACTTGAAAATATGGCTCAAGAATTCATTCATAGGAGACAGACAGATGCACATTTTTTATAGCATGTCTTTAAATGTTTTTATGTATTTAATTGATTTATTAATGAGATGATCAGATTGGTCAAATTTTTTTGAATGGTTTAAAAGTGATTTGGAAACATATTTTATCATTTCTGATGAAGTCTTTGGAATGAATAGCAAACATTAAATTTTAACTACGCTAAAAAAGAACTTTCTTAGCTTCTCCAGTGCTTTTCTTGGTGGATTTTGTGTTTTTTGTGTACTGTGGACACCTGGGCCTGCTTGTGTGCTGCTTTTCTCAATTTAAGGGTGAAACTCCATTAAATAAGACTTCTTCACCTTCTTCGTCCAAATCTGAGAAAAGCTCTAAGAGACCATCATCAGCTTCTTCGGATGGTTCGGAGCTTTCAAAAAAGATTCAAAAATTCTTGGAACCGAGCACAGTGGCTCAGACTTCTACCTCTGCTCCATCTGTGTCGGAGCCCATGGTAGTTCTAGCTAGGAGCTGATCAAAAGTTTTAGGTCCTGTGTCTCCTACGCTCTGATCCCCAATTTTACAATCTGTGGCATCACCGACACCATCATCTCGTTCTTCCAGAAGTCTTTTGGATTTGGACATGGATCGTTTGGTGCAGAAGCTTTTGAGGACACCAGCTCTTGTAAAAATGTTGTCACTGACCCAGATGGCTTCGGATCCGACCAGACCAGTACTCCGTACTTCGATTCCTCCTCTGAGCCCTACCATGGTCTTGGAGCCGGAATGTGTGGAGCTGAAAATTGTGGACCCTACGTTGCCGAGGCCTTCTTTGGCTTCTTCGGTTCCTACTGCTCAGACTACCTCGGCGCTGACCAGGGGGTCTGGGGGCGGACACTCTCCAGTCGGCTCCAGGTGGGACAGCTGGACTGAGCATTTATCAGTTCCGGCTTTACCTCTCGGAGCATCGGCTCAGATGAGTTTGGCTCCTACCTCAGCCTCGGAGCCATCTCTCGTGGCTCCGGAGGGGAGCTTCTGGTTCTTCGGAGCCAGAGCTCTCCTCGAGTCATGGAGGTGATGCCTTCGCAGTCATGAGGAGAGTATTGCCCCCGCGGACATCCAGTGTTTCAGATCCTACCATTCCTTCCCCTAGAGTTTTGGGTCCATCTTTTGCACCACATGGCCCACAGCGCAGAGATCCAGAACTTTATGACACCCCATAGGACGTACCTTTCTCTTTGGAAACCTCTCCAGAAGCCCCAGCTCAGGAGGCACCACAAAAGACATGTAAGAGTAAACATCTAGACTTCCCTGAGGAGTCAGTGACATCAGACACAGACCGTGATGATTCAGAGGGGTCCCCACAGTTGCCTTCTGAAGATGTCTTATTTGCAGACATCTTAGAAGTCCTTAAGCAGAGAGGTGGATGGAAGGGGCACTAACCCTTCTCATGAGGATTCCATGTACATGAAGGCTTTTGGTTTTCGACGTTCTGCCTCTTGGGTGTCTCCGCCTTTCGATGAGCTTTTGGACTTGGTTTGTTGGAAGGTGTGGGAGTCTTTGGATATTGTTGAACCTGTCCCTAGGAGGCCTAACAAATTTATCACTGCACCAGAGAGCAAATTTGTCTTGACCAAGGGGGTGCCAGTAGATGTTATGGTGGTGACGGCAGCCACTAAAAAAGAGATGTCTGAGACGTTCACAGCTGTCCATCCACCAAATAGAGTCGCGTGTGATGGACAGGTATTGGAAGCGCATGTTCTCATCAGCGACCTTTACTCTACAGTCCCTGAATTATCTAACTCACTTTACAAGGCTACAGAGAGCGATCTTCTAAGGGAGCTTTGAGATATCTCCAGGGTAATATAGCTGTGGGAGGCTCCAATAAAGTAACTTCTCAGCTCTCCACCCGAAACTCTATAGTCAACTCTTCCATGAGGCTCATTTCATATGCAGCCGATGGAGCAGGCAAATCAGCAGGTACAGGAATTGCCCTTAGCAGACATTCTTGGATGCGCTTGTGTTTATTTGCAGAACCCTTCAAGTCATCCTTTACAAATACCCCTTTTGATGGCTCATCCATCTTTGGGCCTAAAGTAAAGGAAACCCTGACCAGGTGTGAGCAGGAAGGAAAGACTCTCTCTGCCATTGAAGTCAGATTTTCTACTCCTTCAAGACCATATCCCAAGGGACAAAAGGGTGGAAAGATGTGGTTCCGTAAAACCCAGGGAGCCTTTCAGGACGCATGTGGTGAACCCCCCCCCAAGGGACATAGGAGGGGGTAATAATGGAAGACGCTGTCCATGTGGCAGAGGGGGTCCACAGAATCAGGGCGACCGAGAGTCATTCTTTGGTGAGCCCTTTCAGTGTTCCTGAAGGGAAATCTGACTGCTCTTCTCTGGAGGCAGTCAGGGGGTCGTTTATCTTTGTACCCAGATGCCTGTCTAAAAATCACAAAAAAATAATGAGCCAGCAAACGTATGCTGTAACAAATATAAAAATATATTTATTAAGTTACATGGAAAAGAAAAAAAAGATCATACCAGTTTCGGCTCAAATTATTTCATAGCCTTCATCAGTGTTAGAAGCATTTATTTGTTCCTGATATACAGTGGTATAAATTAATTACATACTGTGATTGGTTATCTCATAAATATTCATTTAATCCGGGTGGGAAAAGTCCATCCAGTTTGACGATCCATTCTTTCTCTTTAATATCCAAAGTAGAGCGCCATCCCGCTTTGTTTGATCTGTCACCCAAAATTCTGTCAATAATCATAAAGTTGAATGAAGCTGTGGGATGTTTGATAGTGTGCTTATACAGAGCATTACTCGTTCTCTTATGTTTAATATCACTTAGATACTCAGAGATCCACAATCTAAGTGGCTTGGCTGTCTGTCCTGTATAAAATGCAGAGCAACTGTATAAGGCCAAGTAAACTAACCAGTCACTGCTACAATTTGCAAAAAATTAAATGTCAAAAACGACACCACAATTCCTACTGGAAAATTGTTTGGACTTGGTGACCTTATTGCAGTGGCTACAGTGACCACAAGGCTTGCATCTAATCAAGCTTTCCCGTGAGAGTGTTATTTGAATGCTATCTATAAAGGCAGACCTATGAGGCAGTTTGTAATGAATCAAATGTGAACCCAGGCTCTTGCCTTTGCGAAACGAAAAGTGATGTATCCCCAAGATATTGTGATAAGGTGTTGTCAGCCAGTAGTATATTCCAGTGTCTCTGTACACTGTCCAATGTATTGGTGTTCCTGCTATATGTGGTTGTAAAATGTATGACATTGCCAGTCCCCTGATGCTTATCCTTATATATGAGTAGATTCTCCCTGTTGAGGGTGGCAGCATAATTACTGGCTCCTAAGACATAACCCTTCTTATAGACCCTTTCACGAAACCTGTTAAGATTCCTTCTAAAGGTCTCAAAGGAGGAATCCTGTGAACAAATAAACCTCATCCTGATGAACTGGGATTTGGGGATATTTCTAGTAATATGGGGGGATGAAAGCTGGATGCGTGGAGTAGGGAATTATACTGTGGGTATTTAGGGAAAACTTCAGTACGTAATGTGTGATAGTCATTCCTACTAACCAGAACATCTAAATAAGTAATGTGTTCCGTGTGATTATTCACCATAAATTGAAGACCTCATTTGTTGTCATTCAAGTATCCCACAAATTCCATTAGCTGGTCCACATCTGACCTCCACACCATCCAGCAATCATCCAGATACTGCCTCCATATGTCCCTTTCACCCAAATAGATATGTGTCACATCATAAATGATGTGTCCCTCACCATATGCCATGAAGAGGTCTGCATAAATGGGGGCAAAAGATGCCCCCATAGCTGTTCCCTGCACCCGTCAGTAGCATTGACTTTGGTAGAAAAAAAAAATTTAGTTAGCACATGTTCCGTTAAGCAAATCAGGAAGGTGTTAAAGCCAGGTTCTTACAAATTAGATTTATATAACCAATACTCAATTGCATCAAGGCCTGCCCAGTATGGAATGTTTGTGTAAAGTGCACAAACATCTAATGTGCAAAGGAGCCAACCATCCTCAAGTTGCATCTCAGGAACAATGTCCAAAAACTCTGAATCCTTGATCTAACCCATTTCAACAAAGGCTGAAGGTGCATCATAAGGAACTGGGATAAAGGTTCAGTAACAACTGACAGACGGTAGATATTATACCAAAATGCCTTTGGACCCTACATTTATGTTTAAAAAACAAATCAGTTTTTAGGGTCAGCATTACAGGAGGGTATCATTACTGATAAAACTAAGTGCCATCTTACAGTATTGGACCCAAGCAGCCAATACATATACTTTTACTAAAATCCACAAGGATCCCCTCAATCCACCTGGCAGACCCATTGTTTCTGGGAATGGTTCACTTACTGAACCTTTATCCCAATTCCTTACGATGCACCTTCAGCCTTTGTTGAAATGGGTTAGATCAAGGATTCAGGATACTACAGAGTTTTTGGACATTTTTTCTGAGATGCAACTTGAGGATGGTTGACTCCTTTGCAAGTAGATGTTTGTGCACTTTACACTTTGATGCAATTGAGTATTTATTATATAAATCTAATTTGTACGAACCTGGCTTTAACACCTTCCTAATTTGCTTAACGGGACATGTGCTAACTAAAAATGTTTTTTTCTTCCAAAGTCAATGCTACTGGCAGGTGCAGGGAACAGCTATGGGGACATCTTTTGCTCCAATTTATGCAGACCTCTTCATGGCATATGGTGAGGGACACATCATTTATGGTGTGACGTATATCTATTTGGGTGAAATGAACATATGGAGGAAGTATCTGGATAATTGCTGGATGGTGTGGAGGTCAGATGTGGACTATCTAATGGAATTCATGGGATACTTGAACGACAACAAATGGGGTCTTCAGTGTATGGTGAATTATCACACAGAACACATTACTTATTTAGATGTTCTGGTTAGTAGGAATGAAGATCACACATTATGTACTGATGTTTTCCGTAAATACCCACAGTATAATTCCCTACTCCATGCATCCAGCTTTCATCCCCCCATATTACTAGAAATATCCCCAAATCCCAGTTCATCAGGATGAGGTTTATTTGTTCACAGGATTCCTCCTTTGAGACCTTTAGAAGGGATCTTATTAACAGGTTTCATGAAAGGGGCTATAAGATGGGTTCTGTCTTAGGATCCAGTAATTATGCTGCCACCCTCAATACGGAGGATCTACTTATATACAAGGATAAGCATCAGGGGACTGGCAATGTCATACATTTTACAACCACATATGTCAGGAACACCAGTACATTGATGGATAGTGTATGGAGACAGTGGAATATACTATTGGCTGACAACACCTTATCACAATATCTTGGGGATACATGTCATTTTTCGTTTCGCAAAGGCAAGAACCTGGGTTCACATTTGAGTCATTACAAATGGCCTTATATGTCCGCCTTTAGAGCATTCAAACAACACCCTCAGGGGATAGATTGATAGGATGCATGCCCTCTGGTCACTGTAGCCACTGCAATAAGGTCACCAAGTCCAAACAATTTTCCAGTAGGAATTGTGGTGTGGTTTTTGACATTGAATTTTTTGCAAATTGTAGCAGTGACTGTTTAGTTTACTTGGCCTCATACAGTTGCTCTGCATTTTATATTGGACAGACATCCAGGCCACTTAGATTGCAGATCTCTGAGCATCTAAGTGATATTAAACATAAGAGAACTAGTAAATGCTCTGTATAAGCACACTATCAAACACCCCACAGCTTCATTCAACTTTATGATTATTGACAGAATTTTGGGTGACAGATCAAACAAAGTGGGATGGCACTCTACTTTGGATATTAAAGAGAAAAAATGGATCATCAAACTGGGTGGACTTTTCCCACCCGGATTAAATAAATATTTATGAGATGACCAATCACGGTATGTAATTAATTTATACCATTGTATAAAAGGAACAAATGAATGCTTCTCTCTTTAACACTGATGAAGGCTATGAAATTATTCTAGCCGAAACTGGTCTGTTCTTTTTTGTTCTTTTTCATGTAACTTAATAAATATATTTTTATATTTGTTACAGCATACGGTTGTTGGCTCATTATTTTCTTGAATGTTGTCATTTGGAGCCTGCATTCACCTACGTGCAGGGACCTCTTTTGAAGTAAAAATCACAAAGGACAAATGGGTGGAAAGGATTGTATCCAGAGGGTTTGCTATCCCCTTCTCCAACCCTCCCCTAACTTTGAGAAGAATTCTGGATGTTCCACCCAGTCACAGGAATCAGATAACAACCGAAATTCAGAGTTGCTAGAAAGAGTCATCCAACCAGTCCCCGCACACCAGAAAGGATCCAGAACTTACTCAAGATTCTTTTTAGTTCCAAAGAAAATGGGGGACTGGAGACCAATATTGGATCTCAGCTCATTAAACAAGTCAGTAGAAAAGACAAAGTTCCGGATGGTCACGCTACAGTAAATTCTTCCCTTTCTGGGAAAAGACGATTGGATGTGCTCTGTAGACCTCCAGGATGTGTACTACCACATAAAGATGGACAGGCCATCCAGGAGCCACTTGCGAGTCTGGCTGCCAGCTAGTCACTACCAATTCCGAGCACTGCCCTTTGTGCTCACTACAGCCCCCAGAGTGTTCACCAAATGTATGGCAGTGTTTACAGCCCACCTGAGGTGTGTAGGATTCTGGGTGTTCCCATACCTAGATGACTGGCTCCTTAACACCACTACCAATTAGCTACTACTACAGGCAATAGACAGCACTTTGGCCTTATGTGCTCAACTTGGGATCACAATCAACTATGAAAAATCTACCTTATTGCCTTCGCAGCATATCATGTTCATAGGCGCAGAATTAAACTTGGTAACTATGATGGTAACTCTTCCACAAGAATGAATACAATCTCTTTGCATGCAAATTCAAAACCTACTTTTGAGAACGAGAGTACAACTAAGAACTATTCTCAGAGTTTTAGGGACAATGGCAGCAACTGTCACCATACTCCCCTTAGCTTGCATACACATGCAGATTCTGCAATGGCTTCTCTTTACCCAATGGTCAGTGCAGGACTTACCAATGTCATACCAGATAATTCTGACAGAATCTTGCAAAAGTGACTTAGCCTGGTGGATAAACTCAGATCAAGTCACCATAGGCCGTCCTTTCACCCTACCTCCCCCATCAGCCACAGTGACCATGGATGCTTCCCAGATAGGGTGGAGGGCATTATCAGGGAAAGACAGCCCAAGGCACTTGGCAAAAACACATGTGCTGGAGATGAGAGCATTGCTGCTGGCGTTGCAGGCATTTCAACACTCTTTTCCTACAGGCATGATTGTGATCCAGACGGACAACATGTCAGTGGTATGTTACATAAGCAAGCAAGGAGGAACCAAGTCCTGCCCCCTTTGTCAAGAGGCCCTCAGAGTATGGCAGTGGGCAACCTCATCCCAGTGCTTTCTTATAACAACACATATCCAGGGGAAACCCAACTTGATAGCAAACAAGCTCAGCAGGGTGATTCTAATGCTCCACAAGTGGTCCCTGAAACAAGATGTAGCGGAAATGATTTTTCACAAATGGGGCCATACTTGCTGCGATCTCTTTACCACGTCCATGAACGCAAAATGCAGCAACTATTTTGCCCTGATCCCTCCACCGGGAGAGTCACCGAGGGACACGTGTGCACGATTGACCCCTTGGTCTCCTTTCTGCCTTCTGCCTCTTTCCACGTATACCAAGAGTACTTCAGAAAGCCAGTTCACTGGGAAGGACATTAATCCTCATTGTGGCTTACTGGCCTCATCAGATTTGGTTCCCCTTCCTACAGCCTCATCTACAGGAAGAGCCATGGATCCTGGACCCAGTACCAGAACTCCTGACATATTCTTCAGTTGCTCTTCATCCTTCTTGCTCAACCCTCAAGCTGACAGCTTGGCTGCTCCGATTCCCAAGATAGCCAGGTCACAGAATCTTTTATCTGCAGTAAGACATATCTTGATCTCTTCTCGCAAATCATCTACAAGAAAATTGTACCTCAGTAAATGTAGGAAATTTTCTATCTAGGCCACTCAAAATAGTATTGACAAATATTCAGCATCCATTTAATCTATTCTTTAGTTCTTGACTAAACTTTTTAATGAAGGAGCTGCGGTGTCTACTATCAGAGTTCAGTTAGCAGCTATCTCATATTTTCATATTGGCAATGAAGATACAAGTATAATGTCTCAGAGGCTAGCAAAAGCCTTCCTAAGAGGTACAACCTTACTAAGACCATATATCAGGCCACCCTTACTCCCATGCAATCTCAACTTACTTTTGTCCAAAATAATTCTTCCCCCTTTTGAACCTGCATCATCATGTGATTTAAAATATCTAACCTGGAAAACTGCTTTTTTAGTGGCCATCACTTCAGCCAGAAGTGCATCAGAGTTGCAGGCCTTGTCCATTAAACCTCCATACAGGTTGTTCCACAATGATGAGTATCATTACATACGAACCCATCCTTTTTGCCAAAGGAGTGCTCAGAGTTTAGCCTCAATCTATTGAACTACCAGTATTCTTCCCCAGATGTGGCAATAAGGCAGAATACAGGCTATACCAGTTGGATGTTCATAGACAACTGCGTTTTTACCTACATAGAACATAAGACTTTAGAAAATTGGACCAACTTTTTGTATCCTATTCAGAAAATAAAAAAAGGTCTTCCAGTAGCAAAAACTACTTTGTCAAACTGGCTGTCTCAGTGCATTTTGTTTGTTTATAATTCAGCACATAAAGAATTACCACAAGGAATCAAAGCACATTCAACAAGGGCAGTTTCTATTTCCTCTGCTTTCCGTGCTAGGCTACCCATTGATACTATTTGTGCAGCAGCTACATGGGCTAAGCCTCATACCTTTATCACTCATTACAAAGTAGATATGGCCTCCAGAGACCAGGCCATTTTTGGTTCCACTGTTCTGAAGAATGTACTCCCTTGAGCCACCCAAGAGGAAAGGTGCTAGGGACCCTGTCCCATCAGTCAAGAATGAGGGCGAGATAGGACAACTACACATAAAGAAGTTATGTACCTACCATAATGTTCCATGTGAGTTGTCTATCTCGCCCTTCATTCTTACATCCCACCCACCTGACCCCCTGCCTTGATTTCTGGAAGAACGAGAGGTGGTTCTACTCTTGGTAACTGGTCTTTGACCCTGTTCTGAGTCTGGTCAAGAGTATTATTGGTGTATATATCTTTCTCCTCTCTCTCTCTCTCATATATATATATATATGTATATATATATATATATATATATATATATATGTATGTGTGTGTGTGTGTGTGTGTGTGTGTGTGTGTGCGTATATATATATATATATATATATATATATATATATATATATAAATACACACACATATATGTGTATATATATATATATATATATATATATAAAATTGTTAGATCAGCAAACAAGATCTGGGGAATGCACTATGGCATCATGGGAATAGGGATAGAGCCATTAGAGCCACAAGCTAGCTGTAGACCTTGAGCTTTAGAAAACGGCTGAGTTGGAACAGAGGATCAGTTCCGAACCCATTAGTCAAGAATGAAGGGCGAGATAGACAACTCACATGGAACATTTTGGCAGGTACATACCTTCTTTTTTGGTTGCTACAAGACTGAAGTAGAATAAATTCATTCCAGTGGTGATGGTATGCAGGGAGAAATCTTTAAGTTTCAAGACTATTTATCCTGCAAGTATGAAAATGTTTTTTTCAGGTGCTTTGTGAAGTGAGTGGCTTCAGACTAAATGATAATCTTGCAGGAAGGCTCTATCTCTGGACAAGAAATAAGAAAATGCCCATCCAACCAACAAAAGTGTGTAGTGGAGAAAATGCCTTTAAAGCCTTTTCCAAATTTCAAAAGAAAGATGTAAGCAAAGAAAAGGAAGTACAGGACTTTTCAAGATAGGTCAGAATATCTTTAAGAGCAGAACAACTGTCTACAGTACACTGAACTGCAAATTATCAATCTCTTGAGCCCATTTTATTGAAGTGAAATTTTGGGTGTAATATTGAATATGATAAAAGGGAAAGAAATTGCAAGAATAAGTTTCTTGTATTAAAAATTAATGTTTTTCTCTTGTAGGGATTGAGTTTCTCACAGTATTAAGGCAAGTAGGGTAGAAAAGTTATAGTTTAAGTAATTGTAAGCCCAAAGTCCATTATTTAAACGCACTGCTAAAGATAGTTTAAGTTCTAAAAATTGGGTTATTTTCTTGGTTTTGTTAAACATTTCCATCCTTGCAGCTTATACGGCATTTTCTGAAACTCATTCACATATTTAGGAAGTGAATAGCCAGTGTGAAAGTGAGTTAAGAAGAGGGAGCAAGAATAAAACAAAAACACGACACTGCAGCTAGTTAAAGCGGAAGGTATTATACTCAGGTAATTAGAGCTTTCAGTTAATTAGGTGGAACCTTGAATTTACTATGTTTAGACTGGTAACTGAAGTTGCAAAAAACAAAATTCGTAGAAATCCATGAAGGTTTAAAAGGAAATGGCACTGGAAAACTGTAAATTAGATGTTAAGTTGTCAATCTCGCCTTCATTCTTGCTGGATGAGTTCGGAGCCGAAACTCGGCTCCGACTCGGCCGAATACTAAAGCTCGAGAGCTATTTTTACCGGCTCGAGGCTATCCTATGTCCCATAATGCTAGGCAAAATATACTCAGATCTCGTTTGCCACTTAGCTACGAGGTTGCGTTTTCACCGGCTCCAGGTCGTATATTTTTATTAATAACTTTTGAGGTAGTTTTAGTCAGTCTTTTATCCTTTTTTTTCCTTTAGTATCAGTGTAGTTAGCGACTAGTCTTTCCTCCCCTTTTTAGTTGCTAATCTCCCTTTTTCTCCACCCTTAAGGTGATTGGGCCTCTGACCCTCCCCTTGTAGTACAGTTTTCTCCTGGTTGTTCTGTGTGTGTGTGTGTGTGTGTGTGTGTGTGTGTGTGTGTGTGTGTATGTGTGTGTGGAATTCTGTCCTTCTACTTAGTGGTAGTTCCCTCTTTTATAGTAATTGTTATTATAGTTTAGTGTATTGTGTGTTGTTTTTTCAGTATGTCTAAGGATACTAAGGTATCGGGTTTCAAGAAGTGTGACTCGTGCTGTCAGAAGATGTCTCTGACAGACGGTCACACTTCTTGTGTGTATTGTTTGGGCCCTCTGCACCTGCAGGACTCTTGTTCCATCTGTCATGCTTTTAGCCCTAGAGTCCTACAGGAGCGCAGAAACAAACTTATGCTTAGAGGCTTGTTAAAGCCTGAAGATTCCCCGGCTAAGACCATGGCTGGGAAACCTTCAAAGCCCGCCAAATCGTCGGCTCCATGTTCGGAGACGGCGCCGAGCGGTGCTCTTGCTGCCTCGTCGGTTCCGGCCGAAACCGAGGCATCTAGACCTCTGTCGGCTCCGACTTTAGTGTCCAGAGCCGTCCCCGAGCAGAAAGCACTCTAGGTCTCCATCTCTCGAGTCGGTTAGATCGGCTCCGAAGTCTCCACTCTTGTCGGAGCGGAGCCATAGATCTCATTCCTTTAGGTCTTCCAGGCTTTCAGACCATGACCTCGAGAGGGTAGTCAGCCGGCTTTTAAAGTCGCAGGCACTGGCCCAGTTGCTACATAGCCCGTCTCAACAGACAGGGGCTGCCCCTACACCCGCTCAAGTTCCTCCTCCGACTACCCTGCTGAGTTCGGAGCCGGAGGTCGTCAAGGTGAGTACTGTGGAGGCGTCGGAACCGATCCACCTGTTGGTTCCTTCGTCGGCTCCGATCCCGTCCTTGGCTCCGTCCTTGGAGGGATCCGGGCACCGAGACTCCCTCGTCGGCTCCGAGGGGGCGAGTGGCATTGGACCCTTGTCCGACCCCGCTCTCCCTCTCGGAGCTTCGGTGCAGGTGAGTTCGGCCCTGACATCGGCCACGGAGCCGTCCCTCTTGGTGCCGGGGGGAGTTCTCATCTCCTCGGAGTTGGGTCCTTCTTCCCTGCCTGACAGGGGTGCCTTTGAGGTGATGAGGAGCGTGCTGGCTCCTATACCGGCACCACGGTCGGCCTCCTCGGCCTCTCCCTCCACGGTGCCTGCTTCGGCCCCTGCCTACCCTCCTGACCCCAAGCGAGGAGAACCCACGCTCCAGGCTGCCCCATTGGGCCTTTCTTCCTCTTCCAAGGCCTCCCCTGACCCTGCGGGGGAGCCCCCTTGGAAGAGGACATGTAAAAAGAAACATGTTGACTCTCCTCAGTCATTGACATCTGACACCGACCTGGATGATTCGGAAGGGTTCCCAAGGTCCCCCTCTGAGGATGTCTCCTTCTCTGACATCTTAGAGATCCTCAAACAGAGGGGGAAGTGGTCTGCCCTTAACCCATCTGAGGACGAGTCGGTGTACCTGGATGCCTTAGGTTCTTGCCCTTCCACCTCCTGGGTGTCCCCGCCTTTTGACCCACTTATGGAAGTAGTGGCTCGGAAGGCGTGGACGGCTCCGGATACTATGGAACCAACTCCCCGGAGGCCCACATAATTTATTACTGCTCCCACAGATAAGCAGTTCCTTTCCAAGGGTGTCCCCGTGGATGCCATGGTGGTGGCGGCAGCCACTAAGAAGGAGTTGTCTGACCCTTCCGTACCTGTCCATCCTCCTAATAAAGAATCTAGGACGATGGATAGGTACGGCAAGCGGATGTTTTCCTCAGCGACCTCTGCTATGCGATCGCTGAATTACTTATGCCATTTCACTCGACTTCAGAGGGACCTTCTCAAGGAACTGGGTGAAACATTGCAGGACCCAACAGCTGTGAGGCCTCAGGAAAAGATCAACTCCCAGCTAGGGACCCTGAACTCTATCGTCAACTCTTCCATGCGGCTCATCTCTTATGCAGCTGATGGAGCAAGTAGAGCCGCAGGTACGGGTGTTGCTCTAAGGAGACATGCCTGGATGCGGCTCTGCAATTTTGCTGACCCCTTCAAGGCGTCATTCACTAACACCCCCTTTGATGGTCCTGCTCTTTTTGGACCTCAAGTGAAGGACACCTTAACCAGGTGCGAACAAGAAGGCAAGACTTTTTCTGCCTTGGGAGTCTGTTTTTCTGCCCCTTCTAGACCATATTCTAAGGGTCAAAAGGGCGGGAAAATGTGGTTCCGCAAACCTCAGGGAGTTCTGCTGGACGCACGTGGTGAGCTTCCCTCTAGAGGCAGAGGAGGGAACAATAACAGACGCCGCCCTAGGGGCAGGGGGGTCCGCAGAATCAGGGTAGCAGAGAATCTTTCTCTGACAAACCCTTTCAGCACCCCTGAGAAGCTGCCCGACTGTCCACCATCGGAGACAGTCGGGGGAAGACTTTTGCTGTACCAAGAAGCCTGGTTCTCCCTTACTGAGGACAGATGGGTATGGTTGATCATATCCGAGGGCTACAAACTCCCATTTATCCACACCCCACATCAATCAAAAGGGCATCTTCCAGATGCTTCACCCGTTCTGAGAGACCAAGCAGCACTAGAAATTTCAAAGCTACTTTTAAAAAGAGCCATCCAACCAGTCCTGGCAGACCAACAAGGATCCGGAATCTACTCCAAATTCATTTTGGTACCAAAAAAGACAGGAGACTGGAGACCTATTTTGGATCTCAGCAGACTTGGTTCAAAGAACAAATTACGGATGATCACGCTACAGTCCATTCTTCCCTTTCTGGGTCAGGACAATTGGATGTGCTCTATAGACCTTCAGGATGCGTACTACCATATCAAAATGAACAGGTGCTACAGGAGGTTTCTCCACTTCCGGCTGGGAGCCAGTCACTACCAATTCAGAGCCCTGCTCTTTGGCCTCACCACAGCCCCCAGGGTGTTTACCAAATGCATGGCAGTGGTTGTGGCTCACTTGAGACGTCGAGGATTCCAGGTGTTTCCATATTTGGACTACTGGCTCCTTACTGCCACCACCAGGCATCAGCTTCTTCAAGCCAGGGATTACGCTGTACAAACCTGCAAAGTGCTAGGCATCTCTATAAATTTTGAAAAATCTGCCTTGTTGCCTTGTCAGCATATTACCTTCATAGGCGCCATGTTAAACACTGTAGAGTTGTCAGCAAAACTTCCTACGCAAAGGGTATACGACATTCGCAGTCATGTTCAAGTCCTGCTACAAGAGGACAGGGTCCAAGCCAGGTTTGTACTGAAAACGCTTGGTCTGATGGCTGCAACAATCACCTTGCTCCCCCTAGCTTGTTTTCATATGCGGGTGCTACAGTGGATGCTTTTTCCCAATGGTCTTTTCAGCAGCTTCCCATGTCACACAAAATTCTCATCACTCAGTCTTGCAAACGACACCTATCGTGGTGGATGGACTCACCCCAGGTGCTTCAAGGCAGACTGGTTGTTCTCCCCCCTCCGGTTGCCACCGTGACAACAGACGCCTCCCTGATCGGGTGGGGGGGGCATTTTCAGGGCAGGACAGTCCAGGGCACATGGCAACCCTTCGAGTGTCACTTGCACATCAATGTCCAGGAGATGAGAGCGGTGCTGTTGGCATTGCAGGCTCTCCAGAACTCTCTTCCCACTGGAATGATTGCAATACAGACAGACAATATGTCTGTAGTATGGTACATCAACAAACAGGGCGGAACCAGGTCCTACCCTCTTTGTCGGGAAGCGCTCAGACTCTGGCAATGGGCGATCTCTTCTCAGCGGTTTCTGGTAGCAAAACACATTCCCGGGAAGTCCAGTGTCATAGCAGACAGGCTGAGCAGGGACATTCTCATGCCCTACGAGTGGTCTCTCAACCAACTAGTAGTGGACCAAATCTTCAGAAAGTGGGGTCAGCCTTGCTGCGATCTTTTCGCAACCCCTCAAAACAGCAAGTGTCAAGACTTATTCACACTCTTCCCTCTTCCGGGCCTCTCTTCCAGATATGCTCTAGTCCACGATTGGCCCAGGGGTCTCCTTTATGCTTTCCCCCCTTTCCCTTAATCACTCTGTTAGTCCAGAAAGCAACTACCTTGAGATCCAGGATGATCCTCATTGCCCCTTGCTGGCCCCATCAAGTCTGGTTTCCGTTCCTACAACGTCATCTACTGGAGCAGCTCTGGCATCTGGACCCTGTGCCAGACCTTCTGACCCATCAATCAGGCAGGCTTCACCAATCCCTGTCATCTCTCAACCTCACAGCTTGGTTGCTCCACTTCCAACCCTAGCCAGACTTCCCTTATCTCTCCGTCAGTACGTCAGATTATCCTTGCCTCTCACAAGTCTAACACCAGAAGGACATATGCAAGTAAATGGAAACATTTCTCTATTTGGGCAGAAAAGAACCTAGTTGATCCCTTTACTGCCCCTGTCCAAACAGTTCTAGATTTTCTAGCGGAACTCTTTCAAAAAGGTTCCTCTTCAGCCACTATCAAAGTCCAGTTGGCGGCTATTGCAAATTTCCATGTTGGCTTGTCAGAGTCTAGTATTATGTCCCACAAGCTCTGCAAAGCTTTTCTGAAAGGTACCTTGTTACTTAGGCCCCCAGTCAAAGACCCTCCTCCACCGTGGGATCTAAATTTGGTACTGTCGTCTTTAATTCTACCTCCTTTTGAGCCTGCTGCCTCCTGCTCGTTAAAACTGCTCTCGTGGAAAGCACTTTTCTTGGTAGCTATTACCTCAGCCAGGAGGGTTTCGGAACTACAAGCACTTTCTGTGTGGCCCCCTTATCTTGTTTTTCACAAAGATAGAGTGACTCTTAGGACAAATCCATCCTTTTTACCTAAGGTACTCTCAGAAAAAAATCTTAATCAGACCATTGATCTCCCAGTTTTCTTTCCAAATTTCACTGATAGAGCTGAGAGAAAATTACATTGTTTGGATGTCCATAGGCAACTACATTTTTATCTGGATAGAACCAAGCCAATGAGAAAATCAGAGCAACTCTTCTTGTCTTACGCCGAAGGGAAGCAGGGCCTTCCGGTTTCTAAAATGACCTTGTCAAGATGGTTGACCTCTCATCTCTTTAACCTATCAGTTGAGGCATAAGGAGCTCCCTACCAAGCCTAGAGCTCATTCAACTAGAGCATTAGCTTCCTCAGTTGCTTTTCAAGTGAGATTACCTATGGACTCTATTTGTGCAGCGGCCACATGGGCCTCTCCTCATACCTTCATCTCTCATTACAAACTGGATATTGCCTCCAGAAATAGGGCTGATTTTGGTTCCACTGTACTCCAGAGTCTGTTCCATTGAGCCACCTGGGACTGAGGTGCTAGGGACGCTGTCCCATCCAGCAAGAATGAAGGCGAGATTGACAACTTAACATTAAGAAGTTATGTACTTACCATAACGTTCCATGTTAGTTGTCTTCTTCTCGCCTTCTTTCTTGCGTCCCACCCTCCATCCCCCTAGCCTGGAAAGACCTAGAGTTTTGGGTGAGTTTTTCCTTGTCACCAGGATTATCCCTTCAGCTAGAGCTCTTCTTCCCCTTTGGTAGCCCTGGTGACAAACAGGCTGTAGGGTTTATAGTTCTACATAGCTCTCAATTTTATCTTTTTCTAGTGGTGGGACATGTCTGTCCATAGTGTTAGCTGTCAAACGAGATCTGGGTATATTTCGCCTAGCATTATGGGACATAGGATAGCCTCGAGCCGGTAAAAATAGCTCTCAAGCTTTAGTATTCAGCTGAGTCGGAGCCGAGGTTCGGCTCCGAACCCATCCAGCAAGAAAGAAGGTGAGAAGACAACTAACATGGAACGTTATGGTAAGTACATAACTTCTTATTATTGATCATTTATTTTCATTTAGTCACTTACATTATAGTTTAAAGATGTGAAAAATGAGGAGGAGAATAAGAAAAATAATCTGGTATCTGCTTCTGTTGATTGCTAATATTATTGAAGGAAAATATGTTAAAATGTGTTACAAGGAAATATAACAATTTTGCATCTCCAAACACAACTTCATGAAAAGGTCATCAGACATCCACAGATGAAAAAACAAAGGCAGTATTAGTAAAATAACACCAATTTACATTTGAATACTACATATCAGTAAGCACTTTCATCTGACAAAGACTTCTTCAGACTAAAAACAGAACAGAACTGACAACTCGGCCAGTTAAATACTAAAGCAGATCACCTGATTAGTCAGCTAATTGGTTAAATACAAAAGCAGATCACATAATTAGTCAGCTGATCAGTGCTGCATGTTCCTTCTTTAAAAAATCGTATGTCTCCATTTTAGTTAGAACATGAGCAGTAGAAGCATCTAATAGACTTTGCCAGTAATATTCCTTCCATTCATGTTCTTCATCTATTGCCTTTCTCTCATAAATTGAAAATATGTATTCTAAAACAACATACTTAAAATGCTTCCTTCATATTCCCTTGCATGTTTAGGGAAATCATTGGATTATTTATTTTGTCCTTAAAGCAGAAGTACACTCATAAATATGTAATGTTGATGTCTTGCCAACTTAAAAACTGTAACATTTATCACAAATCGCCACAAAGTCACATTTTTTTTTTGAAAACAGCTTTATTGAATTTTCAATAAAAGAACTAAATACAAAAGATATTCATGTATATTCAATACAAAAGTTAAACAATTTATAACTAACAAAGGAACATTACTATTTACAATGACGTTCACATGTATATCCGATTTTAATAAATATGTTCTTCACAATTAATATTTTTCTAGCAAATCAAATAATTTTTTCCACATATTGATTTTGTTTATGTTTCTATTAGTTCTTGACTTGATGGTCAGACGTTCTAGATTGCAGACTTCAGTGAGAAGCATTTTAAATTCTCGAAATGATGGGGGAGAATCAGTTTTCCAATTATTTTCCTTGCTGCTGTCAGTACAGTACATATTGTTGGATATTTTATTTTATTAACACTTTGATGTATTGGAGTATTAAATAATATTAAAGACTTGGTTCTCATGAAATTATCTGTAAACAAGCCTTGTAAAAAACAATTTATATCTTCCCAATATTTGTTAATAGTATGCAGTCGTAGAACATATGAGACCAATCAGCTTTCAATACCTTTTTGCATCTCCAAAACATATTTATGTTCTTGTTGAATTCGTTAATGATATGTGGTGTAATGAAGGATCTGTGCATAAATTTTCAAGTGTAAATTCTCCACTTTAAGGAAGATGTAGTTTTATAGGCTGATTCTAAAATATTAAGTTTATCTAAATCATTGGGAAGATGAGAATTAATTGTATTAAAGTAGTCCCAGTATTTTCCAGAATGTTGACTTGTTTCATCTCTTAATATTTTATCAATATGTGATAGTGTAATATTAGCAATATTTGCATTTTGAGTGCTTATAGTTAGAAATGATATTATTTTTGGTATAGATTGTATTAAATATCTGGGCATTAAGTCTAAGGCTTTTGATAAATGTTGTTTACATTCTTGTAAATTTAACCAATATATGTTTTCTATTTTAAATTCAATTTTTAGGTCCTCTAAAGACTTAATTTTGTCCTTTCTCATTAATTGGGACCAATAAGTTAAACCTTTCTCTTTGAAAATTAACATTTTTGTGAGGTCTGTTGAGAGTATAAGGCCTTGAGTGAAGGATATTGGATAGAGAAGAAAGAACCATACTTTATAATTTGTAAACTTAAAGATGCAATTTCTAAATGTTTTTAAAAGAATTAGCATATAGTTTGATTTATATGAATTAACTGATTGTGCTACAAAGAAATCTTTTATCATCCATAGGATAGAATTCTTTATTATTAGTGTTTTTTGATTAATTAGCGTAATAGTAGAGTCCCAACATAATAAAGTTAAGTATAATTTCCATTTCAAAGAATAGTTATTGTTAATTAAGAGGGAAATAGATTTAATAATTAAGGACATTGTGTATAATTCCAAATTTAGAAAACTTATACCTCCATTTGTCCAATCGTACAAGTGATAGTTTAAAGCAATTCTGGGCTTATTAGGATGCCAAAAGAATTTTATCATTAATGTATTGAATTTTTTTATTATAGTTTTAGAAGGAAGTAATGACAATGATTGAATTATGTTAAGTATTTTAGGGAGGAGAATCATTTTGATGATTGACCGTCTTTCTTCCATAGTAAATAGTAGCCATTCCATTTATTTATATGATCTTTTATTTTAGTTAGACAGTTATAGTTTAATTGAGCAATATATGTGATATTGTTTGAAATTACTATTCCTAAATATGTTATTTCATTATTCTGAGGGATATATTTTTTATATTTCTGAGGAATTGCAATTCCTAGTACATTACCAAGAAGAATTTTGGTTTTATTATTGTTAAAAGTTAAACCTGCTATTTTTTTAAACTTCTTAATATTGTCAAATACTGCTGGGATAGATTTGTTATTTTCTTCCAAAGTTATTAAAATGTCATCAGTGAATAATTGCAGTTTAGAAGAAGTAGCAGAATTCAACTTGAAACCTTCAAATCTGATATTGTTAATCCTCGTTCATTTCTTACGTATGGGTATCGGTTCTGAGCTCAGAACCGAGACTGCCATTTTCCAAGCTCACGTCATCTTCAAACTCTCGAGCTAAACTCTTACCCACAATTCCCCTCTCCCTGTTACCTCAGATTTCATTTGCCGCATTACCATCCAGTCGTGTCAAGCTACTTATCTTGAGCTAAGTACAGTCAATTGTTTAATTGCTTTACAAATTACTTTTCTGTCAGAAAAGTTGATATTTTATTGTCTCTTGCCCTATCGCATCTAGCGTTCATAATTTCCTCAGGTTTTTTTCTGTCCTTTACTTACCTTTTTTACCGCAAGGTAATTTCTTCCTACCATCATTGGTAATCCCTTTCCTTTTCTTTTTCATACCTTCGAGTACTCTCTTGTACCATTGTTGGTACTTTTCTATTTGTTAATATGACAGATAAAAAGAGTAGTCCGGGGTTTAAGCGGTGTTCTGATTGTCGACACAAACTGCCTACTTCTGATGCACACTCTTTATGTGTTTATTGTTTGAGAGCTTCCCATTTATCTGTTCAACCACCTTGTACTATATGTGAAAACTTTTCTAATAGAACTTTGTTAGAAAGGAAAAATAAGCTGATACTGAAGGGACTTCTAAAATCTCCCTTTTCAGAGGCTATTTCTAGGTCAGAGGTCTCAACCCCTCCTAAAGCCCATAAGAAAATGAATGTTTCTACTAAGGCTAAATCCTTGCCTTCATCCCCGGCTGGGGACTCTCAACAACCAAAATCTAAAAAGGCTAAAATTTCAGCTCCGGAGTTGTCTGTCAGCCCCAGTGCTTTCAGTGCCCAGACCTTTGGCTCCATTAGTGATTTTGGCTCCGTCCTCTCCTGCAACCTTCTACATATCAGCACCGAGGGGTTCCTCAATTCAGACCTTTACCACTGTATCGGCACCAACCGTTCAGTCGGCGCAGACCTTGACCGCGTTGGCTCAGAGATCTTCCTCAGAACCGAGGCCTTTATTACTGACTCCAGTTTTGTCATTTCCAGTTTCGGCACCGACAACCACTTAGGCACCGATCCCTGTGTCGGTGCAGACAATGACATCGGCACCGATGGCTTCTTCAGTGCAGACTACAGTAGTTCAGTCTTTCTCGGCACCATTGTCCTCGGTGCGATCAGATGAGATGGGCAATGAGTCTGCCTGTTTTGTGGACAGGCCTGTTTCTCCCTCAGTCTATGTGAGGTCCACTAGAAGTCTTTCTGAACATGATGTGTTGCGTCTTGTGGACCAGGCATTCTTGGCCAAAGGTATTCCACCCCCCAGGAACTATCCTTCCTTGGGAGGTGATCACCCATCTCCAAAGACACCTTCTTATTCTCCTCCTTCATTGCCTTTGAAGTCCATGGCTGTAGTACAGTCTTCCTCTTCTGCAGTTCCCTTTATGGATCTCACTAAGGAACTGCAGTTGCCTTCATGGCAGGAAAGTTTTGCTATGACCCAGGATGTCAGCTGTGATACGCATAGCTTGCTGCTCCACAGCCATCCAGGAACTCTGAGTCAGCAGGCTGAGCCACTTAGGGGAGGAGTGCCCCCTGTCCTTGACATACACTCTTCCCCAGGTGGACCAGCCTTCCAACTGATGGAGAAGGCTTTCGCTGCTGCTGGCGATACCGGACTGTCTATACCTCCGCCCTCCTTTGGTACACTGGTTTCACAAGTCGCATCTACCGGACACCGGACACCGGGTGCAAGGGCCTCAGGACATATTCCCTCAGGAATCCCCTTTTCCATTGTCTTCCCCAGCTTCTCCCACTGAGGAGGTCCACTGGAAAAGTTCGTGTAAGAGGAAGCACATGGACTCCACAGAGGAGTCTCTCACCAAAGACACAGATTTCGATGAGGGGGAAGGATCCTCTTGGTCACCCTCTGAGGTATTCTTTGGCAATATCCGTGAAATCCTGAAACAGAGAGGTGACCGGCTGCCTTGTAATCTGACTCCTGAGGAATCTGTGTTCCTGCAGGCTTTTCGTGCCCAGCTCCCTACCTCCTGGGTTACTCCACCTGCTGATGAACTTGTCAAGTTCATCGTGCAGCGTGCTTGGAAGGCCCCTGATACTGTTGAAGCTATTCCTCGGAGGCCGGATAAGATCTTGTCCCCTCCTGCTTCAGATCCTCATTGGTCCAAAGGTCTTCCTGTAGATGCTTTGGTGATGGTGGCCACAACAAAAAAGGATCTGGGAGAAGAAGAAAGCCAGACTGTCCATCCGCCTAACAGAGAGTCCCGGGCCCTGGACAGAATAGGGAAGCGCACCTTTGCTTCAGTGACCTTTGCTATCAGGTCCCTGAATTATATGGCACATTTTACCAGGCTTCAAAGGGATCTGGTTTCTGAGCTCTCTGAAACCTTGGCTGGTGCAGTGTCTGATGAGGTCCGTGACAAAGTGGCCTCTCAGCTGGCCACCATTGAGTCTATATCTAACTCCTCTATGCAGTTGATATCTCATGCATCAGAAGGAGCAGCTAGAGCGGCGGGTTCAGCTGCAGTCTTGAGACGACATGCCTGGATGCGCTTGTGCAACTTCACGGAACCTTTTAAGTCTTCCTTTCTTAATGCCCCCATTGAGCCCTCCTCGTTGTTTGGGCCCAAAGTTAAAAGCTCACTGGCCAGATGTGAACAAGACGGTAAGACCCTTTCTGCTGTAGGTATCCGTTATTCTTCCCCTCAATGTGCTTTCTCCCGAAACAAAAAGAGTTGGAAGATATGGTTTAAGATATCTCAGGGTCCTTTCCGTGACAAACAGGCCGAGTTCTCCCCCAGAGGCAGAGGGGGAAACTCACAGGGAAGATGCTCCTTTCGGGGCAGAGGGGGACCACATAACCAGGGGTCCAGGGATTCTTTCCCTGGTCAATTCTACCAGCGCTCTTGAAGAGTGGCCCAACTCCTTTCCTCTGGAGGTGGTCGGGGGACGTTTCTCCTTGTACCCTTCTGCCTGGCTAACCATCACCACCGATTCATGGGTGCAAAGGATCATAACCAGAGGTTATCATATCCCCTTCGATCTTTGTCCCATCCCTTCAAAAAATCTTCCCGACGTGCCACCCAGTCAAAGGGAAGAAGCAGCACTAGAGATGGAAAATCTGCTAAGAAAAAGAGTCATCCAAATAGTCCCTCCAGACCAGATAGGATCCGGATTCTACTCGACTATTTTTGGTGCCAAAGAAAACCGGGGACTGGAGACCAATTTTGGACCTCAGTGTACTAAACAAGTTAGTGAGAGTACAAAAATTCCAGATGGTGACTCTACAGTCTATCCTCCCACTTTTGGAAAAAGACGATTGGATGTGCTCTATAGATCTTCAAGATGCGTACTACCACAAAAAAGGTGGACAGGCCATCAAGAAGATTTCTGCACTTCTGTGTGGGAGCCAGCCATTACCAGTTCAGAGTACTGCACTTCGGACTCTCTACAGCCCCCAGAGTGTTCACAAAGTGCATGGCAGTTGTCACAGCTCACTTGCGACTTCAAGGATTCCAGGTATTTCCGTACCTAGACGACTGGCTCATTTCTGCCACCACCAGACATCTACTGGAAAAAGCCCTGGCATACTCTCTCCTCGCTGCTCAAAGGTAGGCATAACCATAAACTGGCAGAAACCCAGTCTCACCCCATCTCAGTCGACAGAATTCATAGGGGTTATCTTGAACACAAAAAACTGCAGAGCTGCTATTCCAGAGCACAGAATTTTAAGTATAAAGCAACAACTAATTTGAATCCTTTCAAAGGAAAAATCCACGGCTCACTCGGTTCTACAGCTGTTGGGTTCCATGGCAGCCTCCATCACCATTGTTCCCCTGGGCAGGTTTCACATGAGGCTTCTACAATGGCTACTGCTCACCCAATGGTATCCTTTTCAGCATCCTCTTTCAGCCATGATTTGAGTAACCCACAGGTGCACACAGGATTTAAATTGGTGGATGACACACAGTCTCTCTCAGTGGTCTTGCCCCTTTTCCCCCCAGTAACCCAAGGCCACAGTGACCACAGACGCCTCCCTGATGGGGTGGGGGGGCTATGTCAGGTACAGACAGTCCAAGGCACTTGGTCCCAACCGGATGCCCATCTGCATATAAATGTTCTAGAGCTGAGGGCGGTGCTTCTGGCATTGCAAGCATTCCATCCCCTGCTGCCGTCTGGGACAATTGCGATTCAGTCAGACAACATGGCGGTGGTCTGGTACATCAGCAAGCAAGGTGGAACCAAATCTTACCCCCCTTGTCGAGAGGCCATGAGGATGTGGCAATGGGCGATGGCTACCAACCGTTTTCTTCTAACAACGCACATTCCCAGGAGTTCCAACGTGATAGCAGACAGACTTAGCAGGTGCATTCTGCAACCTCACGAGTGGTCCCTGAATCCCTTGATAGCGGTGGAGGTCTTCCACCGCTGGGGCCATCCTTGCTGCGACCTCTTTGTATCCCCGGCCAACTACAAATGCAGCAACTACTTTGCCCTGATCCCCCCTCTGGGACAGTCACCCAGGGACGCTCTAGTCCACAATTGGTCCTCGGGTCTTTTCTACACATTTCCGCCCTTTCCTCTCATTCCCCAGTTTCTGAAGAAAGCCCGGCAGTTGAAGAGCAAGGTAATCCTCATAGCACCATATTGGCCACAACAGATTTGGTTCCCATTCCTTTGGCCTCACTAACTAGATCGACCATGGATCCTCCATCCAGTCCCGGAGTTGATCTCACACCCACAGAACCTGATTCATCCCAACCTGATCAGTCTTAAGCTAACGGCTTGGCTACTCCAATTCCCTTGATTGCCAGGCAGAATGATCTTTCTTTACCAGTAAGTGATATTCTCATTGCTTCTCATAAGTCCTCCACTAGAATTACTTATCTGAGCAAATGGAAAAGATTTACCTGTTGGCTGAAAGATAAACAAGTAGACCCCTTTTCAGCACCAGTGTCGATAATACTAACCTATCTGGCCGACCTGTTTCATTCGGGTTTATCGGCCTCTACTTTTAGAGTTCATCTGGCTGCAATTTTTAATTTTCATGAGGGCATCCAAGATTCCTCTCTTATGTCCCATAAATTGTGCAAGACCTTCATAAAAGGTGTGAATCATCTGAAGCCACCTTTTAGAGAGCCTATTCAACCATGGGATTTATCATTAGTTCTACAAGCTCTGACAATGGCACCATCTGAACCAGCCTCTTCTTGCGACCTCAAGTATTTGTCATGGAAAACCTTGTTTTTGGTCGTTATTATTTCTGCCAGACATATTTCTGAACTTAAAGCTTTATGTATCAAGAGTCCATACTTGATTTTTCATAGAGATAGTGCGTCTCTGAGAAGTAATCCATCATTTCTGCCTAAAGTGATCTCAGAAATGTCCATTAATCAAGCCATTGAATTGCCAGTTTTCTTTTTCAACCATTCAAACAGAGGAGAGTATTGCCTACATACCCTTGATATACACAGGCAAATCCATTTTTACCTAAGCAGGACTAAACCCTTTCGTAAATCTGACCAGTTATTTTTGGCCTTTTCTGGACCTAGATTAAGATCGGCTGTTGCTAAGGTCATATTAGCTAGATGGTTGAAGGACTGTGTGACCTTTATTTACACACATTGTAACAGTTTGAAGCTGACGCGAGCTTGGAAAATGGCCGGCTCGGTTCCGAGATCGGAACCGATACCTATATGTAATGACTGAACGAGGATCAGCAATACAGATGGAACATTATGGTAAGACATAACTTCTTTTTCTTTCATCTTCCCTTACTAAGTTGGCCCATGGTTCCATAATTAATGTAAATAGTAGTGGTGACAGGGGACATCCTTGTTTAGTTCCCTTTATAATGGGTATTTTCTCAGAAATAGTAGTACCAATTTTAATATAGGCTTGACTATCTTTATATAAATTGAATATAAGGTTTATAAAATTATTCCAGAAGTTCACCTCTTCCAAAAGTATGAATAAGTAATCCCAGTTAACTGAATCAAAAGCACAGTTTATATCTAAGCTTATTAGAGTTAAGTTTCTATTTAATGTTTTTGCAGCATCTGTCAGGGTAATTGTTCTTTTAATGTTATCGTAAGTATTCTATTTACGATAAAACCAGTCTGGTCTTCATTAACTAATGATGGCAAAAAATTCTTAATCCTTTCCGCATATATAGACATGAACATTTTGTAATCAACATTAAATAAAGAGATTGGTGTATATGAAGAACATTTGGTGGGATCTTTATTTGTTTTGAGTATTGCGGAAATAAATGTATATTTCCATGATGGGGGAATAATTGTATTATTTTGGGATATATTAAAAACTTTGTGTAATAAATTTAGTGCAGATTTTGGAAGAATTTTATATATTTCTGGTATAATACAATCATTCCCAAGTGCTTTGTTTGATTTAAGTTTTATCTGATTTTGCACATCTTTGAGAGATATTGGTTTATCTATATTAGTAGATTGTTCATGTGATAGTCTATTTTAATGTATTTAGTTATGAAAGACTTGACATAGTCTTTAGGGTCTACTTTTTGTGATTTCTGATTAATTTTATTAAAAAAAAATCTTTGAAATCAGATAAGATATTTTGTAAGCCTGAAACTAATTTTCGCTTTTTTGGAGAATAAATCTCTTTGATGTGATTGAATTTTTTAAGTCTTTTGGTTTTGTTTATTGTTATTATTATTTTTATATTTAGAGATCTAGGATTAGTTGAAAAGTTTATAAATTTATATTTCTCAATATTGATCATTGTTTTGTGATTTAAAATCTCTAAATATTTATTATTTAGTTTATTTCTTTTTCTTTATTTTTTCCTTCATTATTTCCCTCAGTGTTAAGTTTTAACTTGTCCAGTTTACTTTGTATATCTAATAAATCTTTATCCCAAGAGTTTCTTTTATTGTTATACCATGTAAATACTTTTCCATATAAATAAGCTTTTAAAGCATCCCATATGTATATTTCTGAAGTTTCTCCAGTATTATTTAGTGTAATAAAGTCTTGTATTTCTAATAATAGAAATTCCTTAAATTCTTTCATTTTTGTTATGTTTGCTGGTATTCTTCTAATTATAATATTGTGTATTGTCTTAGTAGTTCAAAGGTTATCTAGTTGTGATCTGACATGGGACGTGAAATGATCTTTACTTTTATAAGATCATCTGTTAACTCATTTGAGATCAAAACTCTGTCAATTCTTGAATTTGTTTAGTGTCTATGAGAATAATGAGTATATGGGAGTGAGTCTGGTTCTGCAAAGATGTTTATGTCCTTTAATAAAATGAATCTGTGAAGTCTTTTAGTAATTTTGCAGAGGTAGAAATTTTCCTTGTAACTGTAGTGTTAGTATCTGTGTCATTCAAAATACAATTGAAATCACCTGCAGTTACTATATTACCTTTAGCTAAGCTTACAATCTTGTTTAAGTGCTGTTTTGCTGTATTTGATCCTATACCTGGTATCCAGTATATGTTTATTAGAGTATAGATTTTCTTATATAATTTTATTGTGACTGAACAAATCATCCCGTTATTGTCTTTGTATACTTCCAATATTTTAGGTACAGGAAGGGAATTACTCCATAAAATTGCTACCCCTCTTTTTTTTACATTATGTTCTGAACTAACTAGAATTGAAAACTGTTTGGAATTTAATTTATCAATATCTGAAGATATCAAGTGTGTTTCTTGTAGAAAGACAATGTGTGATTTATGTATTTTAAGATATTTATCTAAACTTCCTCTTTTGCAGGGATTATTAAGACCATTGATATTAACTGAAATATCTTTTAAAAGAAACATTTATATTTGTTTGTTGTGTATATAGATATTCAGTAATTTCTCATCTTGCTGATAATAAATGCTAGAAAACCTTAGTGACATATCAATATCATACTGTGAGATATTACATGTTATTGTGAACATCAAAAAAGATTGTATCAAATCATTAAAACATAACTTTAATATAACATAACTAACTCTCCCCATTCTGGAGTTGAAAACCCTTAATTTGAGTAGCAAAGCCACTCAAATTATCTTCCTTTCCAATTGCAACAGTACTCAAGCTACTGTCAACCTTTACTTGTATCTAGGAATATTGTAATTACTAAAATAATAAGCTCATCACTTTATTTTAGCTGAAGGTTTAAATCATGTTGTTATAATATACTTCGTTTGATGTATTCTATGTAACTTATCCTTAGAGATTTAAAATAATTATAATATTGCTTCTCATAAGTAATAACTATAAAATAGTGACTAGAAAAACAAATCTAATAGTATACTTCAAAGAAAAATTATATATGTCTATAAAATGACTCTTTTATAATGTTAAGTGGTAGTTTACATAATGCATTTCTCATTAAAATCATATATAGTTTAAACAATTTCTCTATTAATGGTATTTGATTAGGTATAGGCTGCCTAGGTTTATGAATATGAAAGAAAAAAAACAGATAAATGAAGTCTTTCCTTTTTTTTCCTATTTTCCCCTCTTCTCCTCTCTTCTTCTGTATATTAACTTATATTAATTATATATACTTCTATAATGGATATGTTGCTATTTCAGTATGCAGGAAACATATCAACTGAAGCTCAACAGATATTTTCATTTGTTTTAATAAGCAGTTTTCTTTTAATACAATATATATATATATATATATATATATATATATATATATGCATTTTTTTATTAGTTATTTAATATGAGGATAGTACTTAAACTAGTAGTGTTTGGAGTGCTTGTGGGCTGTTTTAATGTACTTTGAGACATAATCACGGGTAAATCTTGTTTTAACATTCCACTTAGTCTGTGTGACTTTCCCACGGGTTCAAAGTTCAGTTATTAGGTCGCACAGACTTGAGTGATGTCATCCAGCTGCTTCGTGTACTACTGTGGATATTCTCCTCCTCGAGCCAAATTCTTGATGAAAAGAACTGTTCTTCATATAAGCGGGAACTGTGAGTGTATCTTTCTTTGAATTCACTCCTTGAGACATGTGCGAGAGACTTGAACTGTTTTGTTTATGGCTGCAATGCTCTTGCTATGTGCTTGAGTCTTACAAACCCACAAACATACATCACAAAAACTTTATGTTGAAATGAGACTGCCGCATAAATTACCGTCCATGAATTGACCACGACAGAACTGCAGATCAGCTGCACTCCAATCCTACAAAAGCATAACATGAGGCTAAATTACATTGCAGCCTAACCAACATCGAGATTATCCTGCTACATTTTTTACTCTGAGATGCCTTAAGGCTAAAAACCCAGGGTTCAATACCCTCTTAGAAGCTGTCAATCCATATGCTATCATCAGTGTTGCTCCCTTCATTTAACCCCTTTTCAAATCATAGTTGCATTCAGTATATCTAGTCAACATAACAGATCATAGGTATCCCACTACTGCAAATTATTTTGCAACATTTCTACTATGCACATTACTCAATAGAAACAAGGTTAGAGAAAAAAAAGGTTATGATGAATATTGAAATATGTACTTAGATTATACTCTATTTTGGAAACGTATATGTCTAAACATTTACATACATGACTGTAGTATATATATATATATATATATATATATGTATATATATATATGTATATATATATATATATATATATATATATAGTATTATATGCATATATATGACTTAATGACACAAACTTAAAAGACATATACACTAAAATAACTGAAAATATTTGAAGTTGTGGACTTACATGGGCATGAAGACATTGTTTTACTCATAAGTCACTAGATTTAGATTTAGAGTTTCTAGTTGAAAAGAAAAATATTATTTTTTAAGCTTTTTCTTCTTTTCCAATGTTTTACAACTGTCATTTTTGCTAATATTTTAAGACTTGCACTTGCCCAGCCCATTTCTTCAAATTTTTCAATAATGTTATTAGATTTTATGAAAGCAAGGGCAGTATCCAGTTCTTCAAATGTTTTGATGCCATCTTGTAAGCAGATTTTTGTCTAGCAGGGAATAATACATGAGTTTTATTTGTGCTTTTTCGAGTTCTTTAATTAATGGCAAAAATTGTTTTCTTTTTGTTATTACTAGTGGAGAATAGTCATTGTCAAAATGAATGTTGTCATTTAATTTAATTGGTGCTTTTGCCCAGGCTGTATTAAGTACTAGTTCTTTGTCATATGTTGATAAAAATCTCACTATTACTGATTTAGATTAATTTTTCCTATTTGTTTTGGATGTAGTCAAGGATCTGTGTGCCCTCTCAATGCCATAGGACAAGGATTCTGGCAGGTCTAAGACTTCTTGTATCCAAGATGTTAGGAATTTAGGTAGATTATTACCTTCTATGTTGTCTGGTAAGCCAAATATTCTGATATTGTTCCTGCGTGACCTGTTCTCCACATCATCCACTTTAGATTGTAAAAATGTATTTTGCTTTATTAAGTATTCTATATTGGTCTCATCTTTATGTACTCTGCTGTCAATGTCATTAATTGCTAGTTCAATACCTGATATTTGAGTTATTTGTATTTGTAGATCTTCATGAATCTTTTCCATTTGTTTTGTACAGTCTTTTTTAAATATATCCAGTTTTAGATCCATTTTATCCAGTTTGGTAGGTAAATCCTGTATGTTGGTTAGTAATGACTGTAAATCCTTTTTGAGAGAGGTTTCTTGGTGTGCTGTTTTTGAAGTAGCCATTCTACTGTTGGTGAAGAGATAATAAATCCAAAGTATTTTTGACAGGAAAATCACTGAATTTCTTCAAAATTTTTGTATGAGGTCGTAGATCACGTTAAGTAGATTTAGTTGATGAAGAAATTAACTTTCTCAAATAACTTTTGACCAATAATTCCTGTCATATAGATATTTTATAGACAGGGCTGAGTAGAACTGCTATTCAGTGCACATCATGGCCACGCCCCCCAAAGTCACATTTTTTGATTTACATGAAATAACACCAGGAATTTGATAAAACTTTCTCCACATAAAACACTCTTCAGTACTGAATAAAGCCTATATGGTCATTTTTCACCATGTGTGCATCACAGCATGATGCACACATGGGTGGAGAAAGTGTATAGATTCAGTAAGTGCCATGTAGAGGTGCGCACCCCTGCGTAAACAAGGTAAACACCATGGCATGCTAATTACACCATAAGCAGCTGAATTACATGCTAATTAACTAAGGTAACACAGTGCAGCTATTCAGTAAGCTAGGAAGCATCCATGTAGACTCTGTGCTGGTTTTCCCTGCGAATTCCAAAACGTTTGGAATACAGCCAAGGAAAGGAGTCTACACAGACAGAATGTTAGGGGGCTGCTGCTGCTTTAATTTATTTGTATGTGCTACAAGTTGAAACCAGTGCTGCTGCTGGTAAGAAGGCCTAGGCCAAGAAGGGGAAGAGATTTCAAGCCCCATTTGACTTTTCACAACCCACATGAGGTGGAAATTATAGAGCTCTACAGGGTGGACAGGGCACACTATAGGAACTCTGCGATTTCTGCCATCCTCAACTCAGAGCCAGAGCCAACTGAAGGGATCCTATCCAGGTGGTGACAAAGGTATGTGTAGCCTTCAGAATCTTAACTACAAGTACCTTTCAGAGACTAACAGAGGACATACTGAGGGTGTCACAGGCATCAGCATCCAGGATCCTCCACCAGTTCCTGAATTCTATGCTCCCACGTGCCACTGACCACATACATTTTCCCCATAGTTCTGAGGAGAGGGACAGAAATATGCAGGAGTTCTACCGTGTAGCACATTACCTTGAAGTACTGGGTGCCATAGATTGCATACATATAGAAACTAAGGCACCAACTGGAGAACAGGGTAAGCTCTACATTAATAGAAAGGGCTACCAGTCTATCAACTGCCGAGTTGTCTGCAACTCCAGGGGAATCATATTGAACGTGTGAGCTAGCAAACCTGGCAGTTACCACGACTCACATATCTGGCATACTTCCCAACTGTACCAGATGTTTTGTAGGTGGGACATCCCACAGGGTTAACTACTGGGGGATGCAGGCTATGCACTGGAACCATGGCTGATGACACCCATCAGAAATGCACATATACCCACCGAAGAACACGCTCAAACCAGAAATATCCTAGAGCATGTGTTTGGGCCACTGAAGTCTCAGTTCCATGCCTAGAAATGTCTGGGGGAGCCCTTCAGTACAATCCACAGACATGTACAGAAATATTCACAGTATGTGCCATGCCATGTCAATTGCTGCATTTACAAGGTACATCTCTAACCTGGAGCGTATTGTGTAATAATTTGAATGAATGACATATCCTTGTATCACACTAATTGGTACTGTAAGCAAGTAAGAGGTGGGAGATTCATACTAAAATGATCTTAAAGTGTGACAGCAAAGATATGTGTTCATTATTAAGTAGTAGGCCTAAGGCATTAAAGAGTCACAGTCATACGCCTGAAAAATAGTGATGGTCACTATATGGCCCACTTTGGCACTGTACATTTATAATGGAAATTCATTAAGGAGAGAAGTTAGAAAGTAATGATACACATTACAGTTTCTGACTTCACAACCCTCACAAGATCATTCATAATAAAGTTGGGAAATGTTGATGCTATCACTTCTGTAACTTACAAAGGCCAATGTATGTCAAAGGAAAAATTACCACCTCCATGATGGCTCTAAATATATATTGAGTAGAACGGAAAGAGACGTATGCACCAGGTGGAGGAGGGACAGCAGACCCCATCCAAGCACCCCTATCAACTCTCCTGTGTGGCACCTTGCCCACACTTTGGCTACCACCAGACTCCACAGGCACTGAAACTGCAGTAACTATGCTTCCCTGATCACTGGCCTCACCCTCCATCTGTCCAATATCTGTGGTGTCACTGGAATGGGTAAGCGTAGGCTTACTAGCTTTGTCCAATAGAATTGCAGGGAATGGTTGTATGTCAACCTCAGTGACAACTTCAGCCTCTGCACCCTTTGACTGTTCCTCAATTTGGCCACCATCATTATCAGAGTCTACTGATACACTGACATCAGGAGGCAGGGGGCCCACACTTTCACTGAGACGATCACCTGCAATAAAAAGCAGGAGGCACAGGACAATATTAATACCTACACTACTGTATTTCAGTCTTTGCTAACAGTGGTGCCACTGTTACAGACACTACAGCATTACACGCAACTGGCCTGATATCAACAGCACACACTAAAATATTTCATTCAGTTGCTCATCAGTACTGACATAATTATGTGTGGCTTACCATCTGCAGCTGAGAGTCTTCTCTGTAAGCCAGATGGGCCTGGAAGAAGTTAAACAAGAGGTAAGGGCAACATCATTACAATTAAAAGTAACACAGGTGGTAATACTTAATTCCTTTATATGTCCATTAACTATACTGTCAACAAGGATGTGGCTGCCAACTTAGACCTAAGCTATTAACTGTACTAATCTTTATTCTCCACCCCATAAAAGTGCATGTGCCACAGAAGTAACATATTGGTTTCAGTTGTTTTATTATGCAAAAATATTCAACGTTTGAGATAGCAAAGTCTATGTAGAAGCTCCTCCTGTGACCTACTTTCGGTCTCTGATACTGTTGCTCCCACATCCAGGACATGCTGTACTGCACTGTCTTGTGAGCTGTCTGGATCACTGATTTTGGCCAGGAACACTTCATTGGGTCTTAACAGTGGTTCCCTAGCAGGCCTTCCCCTGGTAACCATCTGGTAACGGCCCACTGCAGCTGCTTGCCTCCATGCAAATGTGATCATGTCAGTGGCCCTGTGACACACCTGTTTGTATGTCCTGCAGTGGACTCGCACGGCATTCAGATCAGCAACTATCTGTTGCCAAATATGTATCCCATATGCCATATCTCCCTGTCCCCTTTCCATCAGAAAAGCACCATGTTATCTAAAGGCATCTACTATGACCTGGTTCTTGGCATCAGTGAAGGGGGGGGGGTCTCAGAGGATTTGCACTCCTGAGTGGCATACTCCTAGGTGTTCTACAAGACAACAGAAGGGTAATACACATAAGTAAGGATTACCTGTTTCCAGATAAACAGAAAAGTAGCCAGTCAGTATTACCCCATGTAGGAATATACAACAGTGACAGATGTGAAGTATGAGCAACAGGCAGGATGAAAAACAAGAAGAGTAACAGGAGCAGCATATCCTTGTTTGTGCCATAACAATAACTCACCTTTGCTCCCCTACCCACAAAAGAACAGTCTGTCATTGTTTGTGCCATAAAAGTAACTCACCTTTGTTCCCCCCACTCACAAAAGAACAGGAAAATGACATATTGTGCTAAGAAACCATCTCTGAAATACTAAAAGTTATATCAAAGGAACTGACCCTGAAACATTTTCACATATTTATCGCAACACTTTCCATTTTCAGGTATTTGCTATCATTTATACCTCTGAAATGGCTTGGCAAACATGCCCATACCATCAGTATACTTTTAAGTAATGCATACAGATAAGTGTAAAATCCTTTGCTTCAGAATTTTCTTAAATACATTCCAACATATGCAGTATGTAGCTGAGCAAATGGAAGCATACCTTCTGAAGTTCAATGCTCCTCTGTGCAGATATATCCCAAAGTAATAGTGTATCTTCAGATGTCTTTACATTCACTGCTGCAGTATTCTTAACATATGGGATTCCCTGCTGTGGAAGCCTGAACTCCAGCCGGTATATCAAAGACTCCTGTTGCTTTAAAGGTATGCCAAATATCACCCTGCTCCTTCCATAGTGTAGTGCATAATGGTGATGTTCAGGCCTACTATAGTCAGAACTTCTTTGCTGCCAGTCGGAAAGTATCTTTTCATCATTGGTCTGTTTACCTGTGTTTTTTTTCTGCCACTTGAACATATTTTCTTTCTCCAGTGACTACCTACGCCTGTCTGCTGAATTCTTTGCAGTTGCAGTTAAGTGCCCAATTGGGTTTTTTGTTTTTTCTTGTCTAATTTTCTGCTCCTTCGGGTTAATGTCATCCACAAAGGGTAAATGCTAGTGTGGGAGACATATTTCCCTGAAGACCGCCATGACGAGTGTCTTTTTTTTGTCTACGAGTTTCTCATTACCATATGTCTTGTTCAGTTTTTCAGGCATTCATCACAAAAATTCTTTGCAGTAGACTCTTCCCTTTCCTTGTATCTTGAGAACCAGCATCTTAAGCTTCTGGCTAAAGATTCAATGGAAGGAATCTCCCACCCCGAGTGTCAGCCATTAGGGAGGAAGAAGGTGAAAAAGGTACAACCAGAATCTTCCGCTGTCCAGCCTCTGCCAGGCGTTTCTCCCAAAGTTGTTAAAATGACTGTGTTGGAGGCTGGTGAGGATCCAACTGGCAGCACATCCAAAGTGGCTTTGCAGGTGTCAGTCTCGGACGTTCAGGGGGAGCCACAGTTAATTTTTTCCAAGGGGCCCAGAAGAATTCCTCTGTTTTTAGTTGGGGAAGAAGTTCCTACTACGGTTCTCAACTGTCATCCTGGGTCTGAGCCTTCTCAGTCACCCTTCTTGGAGGGGACATTCCCTTAAAAAAGAAGCAAAAGCTTAAACATGTTTCTTCTGCTCCTAGGGATCCACAAAGTGACTGGCAGGCCTTTGCTCAGGGGCTATTTACTATTTGAATGTCCTTAAAGCCTTCTCAAGCGGGTTCGGTTCCTGCTTCTCCTTGGCTCTGTATTCCCCTTAAACGTTCTAGAGAACAGTATTTTTCTGAGGATGAGTTGGATTCTGATGACAAATCCCTGAATTATTCTACTCAAATTCTTTCTCCTTTGGACTATGGGTCAAAAGAGGAGGATGAGGAGGAATCTGTTAGTACTGATGTTCTTTTTGAGAAAATTTATTTTGGGGACAGACTGTGTAGGATGATTTTTTTTTTTGATATCGATAGGAAGTACTATGAGTTGCTGCAGTTGGAATCTCCTTAGCCTGCAGATATTCCTCCTGTTTTGGCTGCTTTGCTGGATGCTTTTTCTAATGCCTCTCATTTGCCTTATTCTCTTCCCCCTGGTCCCAAGAATTCTGACAGGTTTTATAGGGTGCCTGAGGATTGTTTTTTATATAAATGTCCTGCTGCTTACCCCTCTGTAGTGTCTATAGCCTCTTATAGGCTGTCTCATTTGCTTCCTTCACCCAAGTTATTGCCTTCTGACAAGGACAGCAGCGCTATGGAAATGCTAGATAAGAAGGTTTACACTTCTGCTACCCTAGCTTTTAGGGCTATTAGTTGTCAGACCCATATGTGTAAGTATGAGTTGGCTTTTCTTTCTCAAGCTTCTCAACTTATTTCTGATTTTCCAGACTCTGAGGGTAAAATTTCTGTTCTTTCTTTGCTACAGACTTCCTCTCAAGTTCATAATTTTATTAAATGTAGTTATGATGTGGAAGATGCCTGTTCTGTGGCTGCTGTTTTGGGTTCAGTGATGAGGAGGTATTCTTGGTTTATGCTTCAACCTCTTCCTAATGATATTAAGGCTGAGTTGATGGATGCTCTTCTGGATTCTAAACTTTTGTTTGGGGAAGCTGCCATTGATTTGTTTAAGTCCCTTCAGGATAAAGGTAAGGCCTTACAGGAGCTTAAACGTGTGTTTGTTCTCCTGTGCCTAAATTTCAGAGAAGCTACTCCACTAAGCCTGCCTTTGTTCATAGGCAATCCCACCCTTCTACCAAAGATAAGAAAAGTGGCAAATGGGCTTCTCCTGATAAGGCTCCTTAGTTTTTAGAGAATCTGAAGCCTTCCTGTCCAGACAAACCAGGTGCTGTATGACTATCCATCCCTTCCCTGCCACATTCCTCTTTCTATTTCTCATTCTCTTCCTGTTTGGCTTCATATCACTCTGGATTCTTGGGTTCTGTTAATCATTCATCAGGGCTACTTCAAGATGCGGAAATCCTGTCCTCCTTTTATTGGCATTCCTCAGCCCCCTTGGGAACAACTTCCCTTTTCCCAGAGGTTCTTAAAAATCTCTTGACTCAGGCTTCTTCTCAAGAGGTGCCCGTGTCCCAAAGAGGGAAAAGGTTCTACTCCAGACTGTTTCTAGTGCCCACGAAAGAGGGTACTTGGAGACCTATTCTAGATCTCCCTATCTAAGCACTTTTCTAAAAGTGCCTTCCTTTCAGATGTTGTTCCTTCAGATTCTGTTTCCTCTCTTGCTCCATCAGGCCTATATGGTATCTCTGGATCTCAAGGATGCTTATCTCCATTTTCCGATCCATCCTCTTTTCAGGAAGTTTTTGCATTTCTGTGTTGCTTCCTGGCATTTTCAGTTCTCTGCTTTGCCCTTTGGCCTTTCTACTGCCCCAATGGTGTTCACTAAATGCCTTGCTTCTGTGATTGCTTTCTGCAGGCTTCAGGGGATCCAAATTTTGTTTTGTAATTGGACGACCTGTTGATTCAGGTGTCCTTTCCAGAGATCCTTTTGCAAAATCTTAATTTTGCTGTTTTATTTCTTTAGAGTGTGGGGCTCACCATAAATTTCAAAAAGTCTTCTCTGACGACTCCTCAGAATCATGTTTTTCTGGGCTGCAGGATTCAGATGGTGCCAATGCTGGCATCCCTGCTCCCTCCAATAGCCTTAATTCTCATTTCTTTCTTTCACACTCTTCTTCCTCTGGCTTCCATTACTTCCAGGAAGTTTCTGAGAACTTTGAGTTTCTTGGTATCCACTATGCTGATGCTCCCTCTGGTCAAACTTCACACGAGAAAATTTCAGTGGTTTTTGAAGTCAGTATGGCTTTAACATGCACATCCTGTAGACTTTATAGTTCCTCTTTTTCCTTGTGTCAAAATGGAACTTCACTGGTAGATTCAGCAGTTGTCTCCGAAACCAGGGATCCCTTTTCCACCCCCCTCTTCCTTCTCAGGAATTGTTCACAGAAGCTTCAGACATGGGATGGGGGGGGGGGTCGGCATTTGGCTCCCTAAAAGTTCATGGGATGTGGTCACTTCATAAGCAGAAGAAACTCATCAATGTTAAAGAGATGAGAACTCTTCTGCTGGCTCTTCAGGCCTTTTATCATTTTTTCTGTCCAGGGCCTCTGAATATATTTACAGATAATGCCACAGTGTTGTGGTATATCTACAAAGAGGGAGGATTGAGATCTTATCTTCTTTGCTGGTTGTCACTTCTGGTATGGAATCTTGCTGTCAAGTATCAAGTGACTTTTCAGGCAGTTTTATCCCTTCTGGTCAGAACATTATGGCAAACACTCTGAACAGGTCTTTAACTCAGTCCCATGAATGGATGCTTCACAAGGATATGTTTCTGGACATTATCCACTAGTGGGGTACTCCTTAAGTGGATCTTTTTGCCTCCCCTCTGAACGAACTGTCAGCTTCCTCTGTTTTGTGCCAGAGTCCCAGGTCCTGTGGTGTGAAAGGCGGACGCCCTCTCATTTTCCTAGAAGGGGATGTTTCTTTATGCATTCCCTCCCCTTCCTGTCATTCCGAAAGTCCTGTTCAAAATTCAACATGATGCTCCCAAAGTCTTGTTGCTAAATTCCTTTTGGCTATGACAGCATTGGGTCCCTCTTCTTCTGCATTTACCCAGGGGCAATCCTCATAAATACCTCACAGGGTGAATCTACTCTTATAAGGCAAGGGGTCTCTCATCCATCACCACTTGTCCACACTTCAGCTGACACTGTGGGTGATAGGATTTTTCTGAGGACTTGCTGCAAGTCCTGGAGGAGGCCAGGAAACCTATTACTTGGAAATCCTACTTATCCAAATGGAAGAGGTTTTCTATTTGGTGTCTCTGTCATAATGTGGACCCACTCTCTGTGGATGTTTCTTTGATTTTCTCTTATTTGTGTGAGTTGCTCAATGCTGGTTTGGCCTATTCTTCTATTAAGGCCCACTTATCAGCTATTTCTGCTTGTCTGCCTTTTTCTCATCCTCTAGCTTCCAGATTTGAGGTGAAACAATTTCTTAAATGCACCCTTAATATTAGACCTCTCAGGAAGCCTGTTCCTCCTCCCCGGGATCTTAATTTTGTTTTAGAGAAGTTGACTCAGGTTCCTTTCGAGCCTGCTGCTTCAACTTCCTTGCAACATTGTTCCTGGGAGACTGTTCTTTTGTTAGCACTTAATTCTGCCAGACAGATGTCTGAGTTACAGGCCCTTATGACTTAGCCTTCTTTTTTGATCTTTCAGGAGGACACACTGGCCTTGCGCACTAACCCTTCTTTTATGCCTAAGGTGGTTGGTAAGCTATCGCTTAATCATTCTATTAATCTGCCAACTTTTTTCCCCTCTTCTCAAACTGACAGTGGGAGGGTGCTGCATACTTTGGACATGCATAGGCAACTCAAGGCTTATTTGAATAAGACCAAGGATATTAGAAAATCTGATCAGTTATTTGTTTCTTTTCATCCTAGATCTTTGGGACTTGCTGTATTTAAGCAGACTATTTCTTCTTGGCTTTCTAAGGCTGTTTCTTTTTATTACACTTTTCTAGGAAAGAGGGTTCCCTATTCAGTCAAGGCTCATTATACTAGAGCTGTGACTTCTTCTGATGCTTTTTTCAAGGGCTTGCATACTACGTCTATTCATGAAGCACCTGGAGTTCTATGCATACCTTTACCAAGCACAAGTTAGATGGTATCTCTAGATATAGTGCTGGTTTTGCTACTGTCATTCTTCATGGCTTTTTATGGGACTGTTTTGCTCCTTCCTCTCCCTAGTTTCCTCTTGAGCTTTCGCACTCTCCCATATGTTAAGAATACTGCAGCAGTGAATGTAAGGTGATAGTGCAGTTGTGTAAAATCTTACCTCAGCAGTAGATGTCCTTGCCTTCACTGTTGCAGTATTCTCTCCTTCCCCCTAGTCCTTTGCCTTACTGAATGTACAGATTACCTGTGAGTTCCTTGGACTGTTGTTCCTACTGGGGTAATCACTTTTGACCATGGTAGGCCTAAACACCAGCTTTATGCCCAAAGCTGTGCAACAAGCATTTGGGTGATGTTTGACATACCTTTAAAACAACAAGAGTCTTTGGTAGACTGGCCAGACATCAAGCTTCCACGGCAGGGAATCCTATATGTTAAGAATACTGCAGCAGTGAAGGCAAGGACATCTACCATTTTGGTAAGATTTTACATAACTGTACTTTTCTCCACATAAACAAGTCTCCTCACCATCAGCTTGCGTAGCTACATGGTTGCCTTTTTTATGGTGTAGATTCAGGGCTGTCAGCACTGTGAAGAAGCATATGAGGTGTGAGCACATTAGAATTGCTGAATCCCAAAAAATTGGATCCATGTAGAGATGTAAACATATTGCAGCCACTCCCTCAGTGTTTGTTTTTAATTGATTGCAACTGTGACTGATCAGTGTTTGGGAGTAGGAAACCACAACAGCACTGCAGGCTGCCTTACTTCCAATGGGTCAATGGGTGTATCAGGTCACATCCACAAAGTATTAGATGTAAGGCTGGAAATGTAAGTAAGCAGCACACAAGTCACAGGTTGTGTCCCTTCACATCCAACTTGCCCTTCATTGTTTGGCAACTGCATATGATATTATTTCTAATTAATTTCCTCACACATTTTAAGGCCAATGATACAGAATGGCTTACAGACTGCATGTCTCAGATTACTCTCAGATACATGAAGAATGGCCAACAAATGCAGAAATGTAAGACAGAGCTTTATATTTGCAAGCAGTAATGATGACAGTTTGAGTGATCTCTAGGTGTACTACATTCAAAACTACTAAATGTACAAATAATACTTGTATGGTTTGATATCACTGTAGATGCTGTTGCAATTGGTTGTGTGCATATTGAACTATGTTCCTTGTTGCAAAAAAGTTTGTGTGTGGCAAAGAGGGATAAGGTACCTGTCCTGTGCTGTAATGGTACATTGGAGTGAGAGTTCAAATCCAGACCTTTGTTGTAATATCTCATGTGTACTAACATTTTCTAGTGTGTATAGGTAGCTTTTCCTCATTTCAACTGCCTCTCCCTTTTCCTTCTTCTTCTTTTTTTTTTTTTATATTATTGGTCAGTGTTTGCTCAATGCACTGCTTAGTGCAAACACGGGAACTAGAGAAAAATGAATGTCAAGTTTGGCTCTGCTTATCTCGTTTGTGCGAAACTGGACAACTGACTAGACAGGATCCAGACAGCCAAAAAATAGAAACCAGATGTTTTCAATTAATCCTACTGGGCATTTCGCAAACCCAATTAGCGACGTTGCTCTGTGGTTAACAGTGAGACCTTAAGAATGATTAGTAAAGTAGCGAATGTGATGTAACTAGTCCTGTGGCAGCAGGTATTAAGTGTAAGGCTGGATTACAGATGGTCTTGGACTCTAGTACAGGGTGTGCAACCTTTGTTTTATTGTTGTGACATTTCAGTTTATAGCAGTGAACTGCAACATAGACAACCTTCTTGTGGCAACAGATGTTAAGTGTAGGGCTGCCATATACATTGTCCGTGGTTAGAATGCACCATATTCCATACACTTTTACTGTTGTTCCACTTCCCATTATAGTCGCTCTCACTTATACCATTAGACATGGTATAGCTGATATTAATTATATGTATGAGGGCTGAGACACTAGTATTGTGTCAGTTATGTATTCATGTATCTGTGTATTATTGCATCTGCCTGTACATCCATTAACCTTGAATTTGCTCTGCTTACTACTGTTGCTGTCTGCATACCATCATGCAAACAGTGCTCTGAGCTGCAAACTGCTGAGCACTGTGTTTGCATGATGTTAAGTGGAGTACAACATTTTCCAACAGTGTGCGCAGTCCCAGTAAATGTGATAACTGGAATTGGCAGGAAAGCATCACTCTCCATTGCTCTACATCTGTGGTAGACATGGCAGGCATTTTTGGAGAAGGTGTCAGATTTAGGGAACAGAGATGGGGTGTCCAAGAGCCCAAGCTTTTTATTGGACTCCTAGATAAACACCACAGTACCAGGCTGGCTTCTGCAGGAGCACTATTTTGGCTCCTACTATAAGTTGGAAGCTTGGGATAGTTTGGCGTCGACTGTAACCAGTGTAACCGGTATCCCGCACACTGGTGACCAGTGTAGGCATCACTATAATGACTTTACGGCAGAGGAAGTGCGATACCTTTGATGCTTGGATCAAGGAGTTTAGGATTGTGGACATCCCACAACTGTGTAAGTATCAACTACAGAAAGTACTTTTAAGACTTAAATGCTGAATATAGGCAAGACTGGTATTCATAATGGTATTCTGTTCTGTTTTTTCCACAGCTGCCATGGAATGGGAGGTCAGTGTAAGAACCCATGGGGCTAGATTCGCAAGGATGAGGGAAGCATATGGTATGTATGCAGCAGAAGAGTAGTGTTATTGTAGCATTGAAAGTTAAAGATGGCTTTTTTGGTATTTTATAGAGTTGTATCAACTTGAGCATGCATATCTTAATTGTAAAAGCAGGTATGCATGCATTAGTCTGTAGCACAAACCAAGAGTACAATGTTAGATTTCAGTCAGAGGTTAGGGGCTTAAAGACCACACTTACCATCTGCACAATACTGTTAATTCTTTAATTATGTGTAACTTAAAGGTTAAAGTAAAAGCTCTATACCAGTGGCACACATGCCTTGCTGTAAACTGTAATCTGTATAATTGGAACACACATATGTGCAATATATGCACATGTCAAGGAGTACTTGCTACATTCTGTAGTATAGTGTACATTTGTTAGGCGCTGGTAGTCTTCAAAGTAAACATTCTCGGTTTCAAGGCGGTAGTCTTAAAAGTAAAGGTTAAGATAATGCAGTCAAATAATTGTATTAATCTATTGTTTAGCACATATGAAGGTACTAATCTTATCTCTTTTTTGTGCTGTCACCCCAACCCTTATCTCTCCTTTTTGTCTTATTTTATTTTATTTCATTTTGTTTATTTTTGTTGTATTTTATTGCATGTTAAAATGTGTCCATGATTTCCATGTGTACCACATCACTATATACTCCACAGCACAGCAGGATAGGCCTGCCCCCCCCTCCACCAGCTCCAGTACCATTGCCGACACATCCAGGAGCCAACCTGGCACCACTTCTACTGTCCCTGCACTGCCTGCTCCCTCAGGTAGTTCTGCCCTGGAGGTCAGTCCTGTGGTACGCTCTGGGAGCAATACCAGAGATGGCGATTTTGTCACCCACACTGAGATGCCAGGGATGGTGTGTAGGGTTATGTGCCACACTGGTGGTGTACGCCTATGCCAGCTGGAGACACTGCTCTCCCTCATTTTATGCAGTAGTAGGAGGAGAAGGAGATAGGATGGCTGCGGTGGTGCAGCGGTTAGCATTGTCGCCTCAGAGCAAGAGGGTTTCCGGTTCAGTCTTCGGCTGGGGTGTCTTCTGTGCAGAGTCAGCATGTCCTCCCTGTGGTCGTGTGGGTTTCCTCTGAGTGCTCTAGTTTCCTCTCACATCCTCAAAGAATGCTGCAAGTGGATTGGACATGCTAAAATTGGCCCTAGGCGTGCATGAGTGTGTGTGTGCCCCCTCTGTGGAAGGTTGGGTGCCGGGCTGGCAACTCGGCACCGTAAAAGCTCCACTGCCAGTCATGAGCGGACAAGGTGATCTGCTGTGGCGACCCCTAACTGGGAAAAGCTGAAAAAGAGGAGGAGAAGGAGATGTCAAGTGCTCCACCCAGCAACAAAGTGAGGTGACAGTGATGGCAGTCCAGTGGTTGAGGACTCGATTCTCACTGTTGCCCACATTGATGACCATGGGTTTTGGATGTCCCCACACTCACCCCAATCTCAGTGTTCCCCAATCTTTTGAGTCTATCACCATCCCTGTCTCTTGTCTTGTTTATCCTGTCTGTCTGCAATTGCTTCCTCACCTACACAACTTACCTGAAGCAGACATACCTAGGTCCCTTCTTCAACATTCCTCTCTCTCAAAAAAATGTGCACCTGTCCCACACAAAAACTCATCTCATACATAGCTCTCCATTTCTCACACGTGTCTTCTTGATGCACCTGATTCGGTCCAGTTGACTATACAACATGATTGTGTTGTGGTCACCCCTCTCTTTGGAGGTGACAGTCCAAATTCAGTTAACATTTTGTACATATGTTCCCTTTACACTTATAAAGAAATGGATAGCTATGGTTAATTCCTACCTCACTCCTGAACATTCCTGCCCTACTTTCCCTTTGTTCTTTCCCCTGCTTGCTCCCCATTTCACCACTGTCCTATCTTCCCCATTTCTTTTCATTAATGCATTATTGTGTGATAGTATGCCTTGAGCAGCAACGGTAATATGAAAGTAGTTTAATGCATTGCATACAGCTGTATTTCAAACCCAGTACCATCTGGCTCCAAAAAGGAATGTATCACTACATTAACTGCAATAGCATGTGCTGCCACAGAGTCAGTTAAGTAGCAGATGTATTCCAGAGAGTCAGTACTGTCGGACTTTGTTCTCCCCCCTGCTTGCTCCCCATTTCACCACTTTCCTATCTAGCCCATTTTGACACATTTACTCTGGTCAAAGAACAGAATCGCACATAACACACAAGTAGCAGAAAACGCAATGGATCCCTTCACTTTTTGGACTCCATGTCTGCGAGGAGGTGCGCATCGCTCACCAATGTGCAATGAGGGTGAGCACTGGCAAACTGCTGCTATTACCTACACACAATGCCACTTAACCTCGCTGCACTGTGCCAACACATCTCATATAAACAGTTCATGTCATTGCATTATCACTATGTAATGAAAAGTATTTTAAGTATTAGATGCACGTGTATTTGAACCCTATACCATCTGAGCCAAAAAAGGAATGTGTCAGTGCATTAACATGTACTGCCACAGAGTCAGTTAAGCAGCAGGTGTATTTCATAGACTCGGTACTAACTATCAGGCTTCAGCAATGTGGCTTGCTTTTGTGCACTGCTTACCTACATGCAGACATGTGTATCTCCCATGTGTATGCATTTTGCTAACATCGCGTAAACCTGCTGCTCACCACACTATGGAAATGTTTATATTATGCTATAATACTGCTGTTTACTGTTCATTTCCTGTGTATGACATGAAATTACATGTGTAAATATTACAAACTGAGGGCCCTATCTAACAATATTTAGAGTGCATCCATTTGTTGCCACCCCCAAACCATTGCAACCCTGGTCTGTCATTACTTTTTCCACACAATGTATCAACCACAGTACAAAATGTAATAGCAAATGTTGTGTGCTATGCAATGCACATCAATCAGGTAACCTACAGAACTACAACTGTTGACCCATATGTGTAAAAACACTTATCTGCAAGGCTAGGGAAGGAATCAGCATGGACCATATCCAAAGGGACATAGGTGACCTTCAATACACTTGACCCTACCCATTTTGTTTTTGTCAAGGGTAGTTCATGCTTATTGAACCTTGTGAACTTCTTGGATACTGATCCCCACAGACCTGGATGAGGGATAACAGGACATATTGCCTCTGTTGACTTATCCAAGGCCTTTGACACTATCCCCCATTCATATATTATAGTGAAGATCTCCCATGTGGGGATTAAGCCATACAGTAGCACAGGAATGGGCAACTGGCTGACTGACATAACATGTACTCTCAAAGTTGGGGACTGCACCTCCACCAGTAGCCAGTTACCGTTAGAATACTACAATGATCTGTGCTGGGCTCTCAACTGTTTGCAAACTACTCCCTGAAGTGCAGGCAATGGTAGATGACCTGTGTTTTACCAAGTTTGCAGGTGACTGGTAACTGGACACACTAATATAGACTGCTGCAATGATGGTGACATATTATGGAAGGAACTGCCACACACAAATGATGGGTGCCAAACTCCCAGACTGAACCTTAAAGCATACAGTGACTCATTGTCCCATTTGGAAATGAAGTACCCCTGCTAATTATGATAATCACAGAACCCCTCAAAGCTCAAGCACAGTGTTGCGAGACTTGGGAATGCATGTTGATAGCAATCTACACTTTCATCACTGTGTGTCCATAGTGGTGACACACACATCCTGCATTGCGCACATCATACATATTAACATCCCACTCAAGACCAGGGTGGTCATACCTGTGAAGTACTCTGCCTTTATCAGGCCCCTAATTGAGTACAGTGCTCCCTACTGTCTGCACCTCACCAGACACCTGCAATAATTGGAAAAAAAACACAGGGTTATGCTTGGGAGACTCCAGGGCCTCCGAACATGACACACATGGAAAGACTGAAAGACCTGTCCGTATACTCGGCATCATGTAGGCTGCTGAGAGGTGACCTATGCCTGCCCTACAGAGCAGTCTCAGACCCTGCCCTACTGGAAATGCTGCACATCTGCAAAACAAGTGGAACAAGAATAACTTGGCCCAGGGTTCTCAACCTAGCTTGTGACATAAACAGAACATGCAGGGGAGACAGGTAAATCCCCCAGCAACTTACACTGCTCCGCAGTAGGCTCCACCGCATGTGAATCAGTGCTTCTGAATGACCCTGTTCAAGCACAACCTTGACTACTGGTTTGGTGATTGTAAATGTACCTCTGAGGTGGCACCTATGTCCCTCATGAACAGGGCCAGTTGGTGCTGCTCACAAAATTGCTCTGCTAACAATGACCATCCAAATGTACTCACATAAGGGTACTTGTGTTTTTTACTCAGCTAGGCTTCTAAACAGCGTAAGGCCATTAGGCTAGTAGCCTATTATGTACATATGAAGCTATGAGCCTATGCAGGCCTCCCAACATTTTGTCTCCCACATAGCCTGCCGATGTCATCTACTGTAAGTTCACTTGCAGTCTTCTAAAACTCAGACTTTTGCAATGGTGCTTGCATAATGTACTGTGTTCTGTAGTATGTGTGTCCTTTAAATAGCTAGGGGTTCTGCTCTCACTGCAGTCAACTGGATGTGTGTGTCTATCCAGAAGAGCAGAAATAGGTATCCTGCAATTACAGATCCCATGGATTGACAGTATTTGATGCTTGCCCATGCCTACACATTTCATGCAGACCTCCCAACTTCTTCTCTCTGACATGCACTGCTGATGACATAGGTTCATAGGTAGGTACTAGGCTATTGGCCCTAGGGCCTATATAAGCCTAGCCAAAAAGGTACCCTGGCTTTCGCTACCCAAGAAAATTATTTTCCTATGCTCCTGTTGAGCAGAGCCCCAGAGGTGATCTCCGGGGTGAATTTCCTATTTCCCATCCAATCATCAAGATTTTTCTTGAAAAGTGCTAATGAGCTTTGTTTGATATAGATAGGTAGTTTGTTCCAGAGTCTGGGACAGGAATCTATCCCTCCAGCATGTTCTGTTTATTGTGGTGACAAGGTTTAGGTCTCTAGAGCATGTAGCTCGGAGGGATTGGGATTTCTTTAAGAGGAGCATGTTCAACAGCTCTGGGTTTGACATAGTTTTGTATGTTAGGCAGAGATCACCTCTGAGTAGGCGATATGTGACAGAGTAAAGCTGGAGTTTTTTGAGACGGTCTGCGTACATCCACTGTAAGTTGGCCTGCAACCATGTAAAAGTCAGATGTATGCCGTGACACTTAGGTAAAGTACTGAGTTCTGTAGTTTGTGTACTTGGGTAGGGATTGTGAAGTGTGTGTGTGTGTGTGTGTGTGTGTGTGTGTTTGCCTATGCTGTTGCTTGACATTTTATATATATTTTTTTTAATTTATTTTACAATTTGTTTACCAGGATAGTCCAATGGGCCAAAGAAACCCGTTTTCAATGGAGTCCTGGGGAGAAAAGCTCCAACAAGGTTAAACAAGTGATAAATTAATTAGACAAACGCACTAACAAAATGTTACAAAGTATGTAAAATTTGTAGTATGCAATGAAATATGGGAATTACTAACAAAAGAAATAGCATAAAATGCTTTTACGGGGCAATCAAAGGTACTGTCTGTCTCTCTCTCTATGTGTGTGTGTGTATATATATATATATATATATATATATATATGTGTGTGTGTGTGTGTGTGTGTGTATTTACATAGTGTACACAAGTGAACTTCTCAAGTCAGATTACAAAAGAAACAAGAAACAGAGAAGGGGAAAATTAATGACTAATAGGTAGAGTGATGATATAGATATAGATAGAAAAAGTAAGGAGCATTGATGTAGGTGAAAAATTAGGTAGGAAACTAAAGAGTGAGGATCAGAGTTGTGAAAATTGAAAAAGAGAGGTAGGTAGGGGTGTGGAGACGTAGAGGAGAGGGATCAGGGTTATGAGAAATTAGAGAGGAGAGATAGGTAGGATATGGTTAAGTAGAGGAGAGTCAGGAGAGTGGGAGCAGGAGCATTCCCAGAGGGATGAGAGGTGGGAATGGAGCAAGGTTTTGAAGATGGATTGGTTGTTGGTGGTACTAATTTGTGGAGGAAGGGAATTCCAGAGTCGGGATAAAGAGAAGGAGAAAAGGAATTTGCCTGGAGTTTGAGCAGGTTTGTGTACTTCGAGCAGGTGTTGATTGTTTGACCTGAGTAGTCTATCTGGTTGATGCAGTTGGAGGGAGGTGTCAAGGGAATGGCAGAGAAAGGGTTTAAAGATGAGTTTATGTGCATAAGAAAGTTGGATGAAGGAGAGATGATGGGGTAATTCAAGCCAATTTAGTTTGCGAAGGGCATTACAGTAGTGAGTGGAGGATTTGGCACCAGTGGCAGACTTTGAGATTTTGTTATAGTAGGAGATAGTTTAGTCTTTAGACCGGAATTGAGATTAGTAAGGAGGGGGCACCATACAAGAAGGAAGGTGTGAGGTAGGTGGTAGAAAGGACATTTTTGGTTGAGGGAGTAAGGAAGCAGTTGTGATGGTAGAGTAAGCCTAGTTTTTGGTGGGTTTTCTTTGTATTTGTTTGGAGATGCATTTCAAAGTTAAGCTGTTTGTTGATAGTGACACCTAGTAGCTTTGTATGGAATACTTTTTCTATAGGGGTCTTGTTTTTGGCTAGTTATGGAGAAAGAGTTCTTGTCAATTTTGTATACTTTGAGGCGGTGAATATCATAATTTTGGATTTGGAAGCATTTAGTGCTGGATGATTGTTTAACATCCAGTTGTCAGTCAATAGGAAGGCTTTTTGGGTTAGTTTCTGTAGTTTGGGGAGGGTTTCAGTAGAGCAGATTATCGTAGAGTCATCTGCATATTGGACGAGCTTGGCATTAGGCATACACTGGTGGAAGCCATTTGTAGATATATTAAATAGTAGAGAGCATTTTACACCAGCGTGTGGGACACTGTTATATTCTCCTCAACGGACACTGCTGATGTCATCAGCTATATCAAATTTTTGGATATGCAGTACTCCCACCAGGGCAGGGTCAGAAACTGGCATGGAGGCCATGCAGAAGTCACTTCATCCTATACAATAAAGATTATGGTGACATGGATTTTAATCTGTCCGCATACAGCATGGCATGGTTTATAGGCCCTGTGTTATCTTGCTGAGAAGTCAGTGTGGCCTCTCCAGCTGCTATGTGTCTGGTGAGATACCTAAAATGACAACATTATACTCTGTTTGTGTTGTGATGACGTTTGACTACAGTGCTGTCATACAATCCTAAGATCTCAATATGATGGCATGACATATGATGTGCACAACAAAGACTTTCATTACCAGTATGGACACTTGGTTGTCAAAGTTCAGAGTGCCATCTACATGTCTTTCCAGTGCTTGCATCATTGGGTGTCTGCATAGCAGGACTGTTGTCAATGATGTGATTAACATGGAATTCCACTTTTCAGATGGACAACATTACTAACGCACATTTCTGCATTTATTTGTAGATCGTGTGCATTTGTCACCATTCAGTTGTGTGTGTTAGCTCTTCCTGTACTATATTATCACCATTGGAAGACTCCGTGATGACACACAACTTGCAAGAAACAACAAACTTGGTAAGCCAAAGGCCATATACTTTAGCCTGAACTTCGAGAAATAGAGTTCAAACTGTGAAGGACCAAGCATAGGCTGATTCACTGACTTTTATATTGTTTATCCATCAGCTGACGTAAGGGTTAATCCCCAGTGTGGAGGTTTTCTCAGTGATACATGGGTGGGGGATTATGTCAAAACCCTAGCGCAGATCACGATAGGCAGTATGCACTGTCTTATCTTCTTCCAGGCCTATCACACAGAATCAGTGGGCTGTGACAGCATCACAGATCACCTTTGACATGACTCAGTACATACACCTTCCTGATACCACTGAGTACACAGTTCAACACACCTCCACATTGCCTGTGTTCCCATACAAGGATGTACATAAACATCCATCTACCTGAGTTGGAGGGAGAGCACCTGATGCATGCATGTATGGAGACATCCTGACTCTTCTCGATTGTGAGCTAGACCAACATGTCATTATAGACCTCTTCTACATGTACACTAGTACTATGTTAATGCTATTTCAAGTCCATTACATCTGTTAGATGTCATCAAAGAAGTCATTGAGGCGCATGCATAATGACGACAGTATCATCTTGTGGAACTTGACCACGTGAAAACATTTGATACAATCCACACTGAGGTATTCAGTCAACACTGTCATATTTGTCAATAAACAGTTATATCACCAAATGGGTAGACCTGTGTATGACATACATGGCATCTCAGTATGTTGAAATATGTGACATAACCTATATGTCAGGTCCAGTGGTCAGGTCCGTACATCAGGGGTGTCTGTTATGCCCTTTCTTGCTCATTAGCTAAGTGATCGACATCACAGATGACATACACATGCTGTGTCCAAACAGCTGACTGAAGTACTATAGATTGTGGGCAATCAGTGACTCCAACTGTAATATTAGTATAATACAGACAATATCAACACATACCAAAATCCACTGCCACAGCTATGACAACACCTGCATTTGCAAGAAACATGGAGGGATTTGTTGAATTAGGAAACAAACACACTACCTAAGTATAACGTGAACATTCTATAATCGGACCAATAGGTATGTGACCCATGTCCTAGGGTAGATAGTAAGCGGTACATCCACCGGCATGTGGTCAAATTACTGACTACTCCTTTGGATGTAACACAAGTACTGGGTATGTGATTGACATGCACATCAGAGGCTATAATACATTTTGGTTCCCAGCCTTCATCACACCAATAACTGTGTACAATATAGCCTTTATGTACCTCCCTACACACACACACACACACACATATATATGTATGTATATATACATACATATATATATATATATATATATATATATATATATATATATATATATATATATGTATATAAAATAAGCAAAAAAAGTAATGGCTGTGGCTATCAAAGAACAGCACTGTAGTAGGTATACTTACAATAAACAAAAAAACAGTGAGTTCACCACGACTGTGCACATAAAACACAGGCAAAAACAAAACTACTGCACCAGATAAAGTCCAGACTAGGTTCCAAAAATTTAATGCAAGAAATCCAAGCAGGCAAAGGACATGCATGGCATAAAACCAAATGATTTATTTAATAAAAAACATGTAAGCGCTTTCGCGTAGTACTCCTATGCTTCATCATACATAAAATTCTATCACAAGCACCAATCACTGCTAGCAACCTTTTTCACTCCAATTAAATAATTAGTGGAAACCAGGTGATTTAAAGTAACCTAACACTTAAACAAAATAAGTACATTTTAGCATGTTCCAACCACAACTTATATAATAGATTTCAGATATAATAAATAAGACATATATTGCAAATATCTAAACAGTATAATATGCATCATACATAAACCGTTTCATTATGCTGTTACAAATATACTGATGTTTTAGAAAATTTAATGCAGAACTGCGTCAACAAAGGCTGAAACAGTCCTGCCATCCACATAGTTAAGTCAGTATACACCTTATGTGAAATTTACAATAAAAAACATGAACTGCTACAAGAACGCTATCAGTCTACTAAGATGTTCAAAAAACAAACACATAAAAAATATATAAAGAATAAAAATAAATATAAAAACGACACATCATAGCTAAATACAGCTAGCATAAATATTTGTGTATATAAAATACAATAAAAACAAAAAATATATACACATAAACATAAATAAATAATGTATGAGGAGTATGTGCATGTATATAAGCAGACACACCTGTAGCTACTATAAAAAGATATATATCTAACAGCCAAGGCAAACAGAGTGTATTAAAAAGGGGAGGAGGGGAGAGAAGGTTAGCAAATGTAACTAAGCCTTCTGTCCCTTAAAAAAGGTTTGTGACAAAGCTTCATTCAAACTCGTGCCCTTGTCAGCTTATAGCAAAACAATCCATTTTTGCTCAATCTTTTCAAGTGTGCTCTTATTATTCCCCAACCTTATAATGCTTGGCAAGATCTCTATGATGAAAAATACAAATCTATGGATGGTATTGTCTTCAACAATATGTTTGGCAGCAGCACTTTTGGTGTCTCCAATGTTGCTGTAATATATATGTTCCCTAATCCTATCCCTCAATGGTCTAGTAGTCGTGCCAGCATAGAACTTAAAACATTGAACACATTGGGCTAAATATATAATATTAGCAAAAATGAAGCAGTATGTCCCAGTAACTGACCAAGAAGAATGCTGTAGTCAATAACGAACTCACCAAACATATAGTGAACATTTTTAATAAAATGTAAGCGCTTTCACGCCACCAATACGCCGCTTCCTCAGACAGTTAAAGCTAAAAACATATAGAGGTATATATACTGAAACAGCCTTTCATTAATTAGACTAATAACATATCAAGATGAATGACATAAACAATCAATTACTTAAAGCAACACATTCAAGCTGAAAAACATGGTGTGATGATAAAAAATAATATAACAGTAGTAAAAAAACTTGAGTATTGTATAATTAGATGTTTGACACAAACCTATTAATAATAGTATACATACCAAAGCATCAATAAATCATGTATAAAATGCATGATTAATTGACTGGCTCATTAAAAAAAATAGTCCATAATTTCAATCGTCTGGACTTCAATAATGGTTTGAGTGGGACATTATCATTAAGCCCCATTATCTGGTGAGCCCCTAACCTCAAAATCCATTCCAACTCTGTCACCTCTGTATGATTCACCAAATCACCCTCACATATGTTGGGATGCAATACATGAAGTACTTGAAATACAAAATTGTGTGCAGGATCCGTGTTCAACACATGTTTGGCTGGGGCACTAAAATCATGGCCCTTATGGATAAAGTAGAGGTGATCTCTAATCCTCTCCTTCAGACTTCTGTTGGTCTTACCTATATAGAAGTGAAAGCACAATTGGCAATGAGCAGGGTATACAACATGCCTAGTGTTGCAATCAGCACATGCCTTAATATGCCATAGGTGGCCTCTCACCGGATGTCTAAAGAACCTGGACTCATCTATGTACTGACAATAGTTGCAACTATTGCATTTAGAAGTACCGCCAAAGTGTGGGTGTTGAAGCATGTTGTACTTGGGATAACACAACCGTTGCTTCAAATTCCTTCTGTTCTTGTACACAAATCTTGGACCATTCTTCAAAACCTCAAAAAAACTATTGTCTACTTGCAGAATGTGCCAATTCGTCTTAATAATGTCTTTCACATCCACTACCCCATGTACATATGACAAAACTATTGGAGGACACTCATTGCTACTATATGATGAATCACAAATTGTGCGTTAATCTGAAAAATATGGACAAGCCCTGCCCTCTCGTTTATTAAGTAATTTGTGGCATGCTTGATCAACCTCCTTACAACTGTAACCTCTAGAAGTAAACTCATTCTTTAAATCTGACAGACTCTGATCTAGATCTAGGGGGTCACTAGACAATCTGGAGACCCTCATCGCCTGTCCTTGAACAGTATTACCAAACACATGATTAGGATGCATCCTTTGCCTATGTAAATAGGATGGTCTATAGCAATATTTCCTGTGCATTTTTGTCTGTATGCAATCACCCTCCTTCCTAATATTAACATCCAAGAAATCAATACTTTCCTGTGAACAGGACATTATAAATTGTAAAAAATCACTACTACTGTTAAGACAATGGACAAAGTTATCCAGTTGCAATCTATCGCCCTCCCAGGCAAAAAACATGTCATCGACAAAACATCGATAAATAACAATGTGATGTCTCCATTTGTCCACCATATGTGAATGCTCCCACTCAGACATGACCAAGTTGGCATAAGAATTAGCGCAACTGGTGCCCATAGCCACCCCAGGTTGTTGCCAAAAACATTTGCCCTGAATCACAAAAATGTTATGTTCAAGAACCATCTCTAAAAGGAAACATAGGAAGTGTATGTGCCTGATTTCATACATGCCACTTCTACCCAAGGCTGCTGTGACCATACCTATCCCTTCCTGGTTGGGGATGTGTGTAAAGAGTGATACAACATCTAATGTTACTAATAGATATATGGTGCATGGATTCATGTTTTTAGTCATCCTATACAAGGCCCCTTAAAAAATGTTCCGTATATCTGTGTCAAACATCTAATTATGCAATCAGTCAAGTTTTTTTTACTGCTGTTATATTATTTTTTATCATTATTACACCATGTTTTTCAGCTTGAATGTGGTGCTTTAAGTAATTGATTATTGATGTCATTCATCTTGATAGGTTATTAGTCTAATTACTGAAAGGCTGTTTCAGTAAATATACTTCTATATGTTTTTTAGCTTTAACTGTCTGAGGAAGCGGTGTGTTGGTGCCGTGAAAGCACTTGCGTTTTATTAAAAATTTTCACTATATGTTTGGTGAGTTCGTTATTGACTACAGCATTCTTCTCTGTCAGTTACTGGAACATATTTCTTCATTTTAGCTTGGTGGTGTTCGCCGTTGGGGTCTGTTGGACTTGTACAACATTAGCAGTTGAACAATCAGCATAATGCCTAAAAATATTTTCTTTATTTGTATCAGGATGTATAAAAATATTCTTATTGGCAATATACCTGCAAAAATGGCAGTTTATGACCAAATGTTCCTTGTCTCTTAGAAATAGTTTTGCTGGTTACCATGCCAGTTCTATGGCAAAGCCTACATTTTAATGATTTCAAAATTTTCTTGTGGATATGTCCCCACAACTTGCTGTATCTCATTATTTGCTGTTAGGACATGCCAATTCTTACATATAATATCCATAACTTTCTTATTGTCAGAGGTGTAAGGTTGACATAATCTACATTCTTTTTTTGTGATAACCATCCATCCTGTTAACCAGTGGCATATTCCTTTCTGAGAAATAAGGTTTACCTCTATCTTCCCTTTCCCTATGGGCCATTTGTAAATGTTCATCACATTCAGCCTCAGTATATCCTCTGTCCTTAAACTCTTTCTTTAATACGGCTACTTGCTGGAGCATTGTACTATCTTTGGTGATAAGCCTAGAAGTACGTAGAGCCTAAATATTTTTGAATACATATGTAGGATGCATACTTGAACAAGATAAGAGGCTGTTCTTCCTACTTTCTTTCCTATAAACCCGAATGTGCAAAACATGCCCTTCTCTTATTAGCTTAACATCTAAAAAATCAATCTCATAAATAGATGTACGTGTAGTAAACTTCAGGAAAGAAGTACTCTCATTTAAAAAAAGAAACAAACTGCTCAAATAGTTCTGTGGAACCTCTCCAGATAAAAAATATATCATCCACAAAATGACTACAATGTAACAAATTTCTACTATAAGTAACATTATTCAACAACACAGTATCTTCCCATTGTGTCATTACTATGTTGGCACAGGAGTTGGCAATTGGTGTGCCCATGGCCACTCCATATTCTTGAATGTAAAATTTCCCTTCAAACACAAATACATTATTGGTAAGCATCAATTCCATCAACATACATATAGTCTGTATGCGTCCATTATCAAAATCACTATGACTTCACAAGAAATATCTCATATATTGGATGCCTACATCAACTGGTATGCATATAAATAACGAACATACATTCATAGTAACTAACATATCTGTAGCACACAATGCACCTTCTGTAACTTTTCATATAGCATAGTAAGAAAATGCTGCTAGTCTTTTAAAATACTGGATGACTTCATTAATAAAGGATGGAGAGTTTTTTCTAAATAAATGGATATGGATTCTGTGGCCCAACCTCACCCTGCCACAATTGGCCTATAGTGTGGGTCAGATAAAGATTTATGGATTTTAGACAAGCCCTTTATAAGGGATATTAAAGGTTTCTCAACAATACAGAAGTCATATAACTCCTTTCTGATATACCTGGAAGACAGTCAAATAGCTCATAATAAATATTTTTTATAAGTTTTTGTATCTCTGTAAGGTTAGTAAGTCTATAAGTACTACTATCTGACAACATTAAAGTCATATTTTTTATATAGTCTTTATGGTTGAGAATCACTATAGCTCCCCCTTTGTCACATGGAGAAACAGTAATGTCCTCATTAGCTTGTATCTCCCATAGAGCATTAAATTCACTAGATGTAAGGTTATAGAACCTATTACATTTATTTACTGGATCATTATACTACTGTAATAAATCACGCTCACACATCAGTAAAAATGCTTCTATTAAAGGGTGAAAATCAGGACAAAATACACTTGGTTTCCTCAATGCTGAAGGTTGCACAGCAGAATCAGAAAACATAATTCACATCACATTACGACAGAACAAATTCAAATCTACCATTAGATCATTAAAAACACTACTAGCTATAGGTATAAAAGAAGGTCCTTTGTCAAGGACTCGTAATTGAACATCAGCCAAGGAAATAACTGATAAATTGTACACTAATTGTCCTTCGCTATGCTCCAAAACTGCTTGATTGAAGAAATGTTCAGTTGTCCGCTTTAATGTTTCCGATCCTTCCTCCCTTGACAGGACAATCTCTGTCTCCCTCTAATATTCCCTGTGGGAAGAGGTAAGTTTAAAGTAACATTTATCATTAGGCAAGGACATTGTGGTCTTAGGTCTCACAGCTTGTAAGTTAGATACAGCAGCCATGCCATTGTCCCTAGAAACACTGGCTGCATCCAAAGAAGAAGAAAAATTAACATTAGTAGTCAAAGGTATTTCCTGGCCTTGTCCCAGTAAATTCTTGAACAGAAACAGAGTCTTTAGATGGAACACCTGCAGCACTCAAAGATGTAATAGACTTGTGCACCTTACCATTAGGCCAGGAAAAGCATTGCCTGCTTTAAAATCTCTCAAATCTCTTTCCAGCTTGGTCATTTTTTTGCTGCTGTACTTCAAGTTCAAAAGAAGTTACAAAGTTTGTAACCTCCTTTATGGCTTTATCTACTACAGTTCTACGTAGCAGTTCACACAGTTTCTTTTCAGTCAAAATGAAGTTGTCACAACATTTTCTTCAACTTGAACAGAATTTTGTATCAACAACTGCATGTAGCCACAACTAGTTTCCAAGTTCAGTTTTTGCCATTTAGATAGTAAATCTAGATAGAACTGGTCATATGTGGCATTTTTGTCACTTGTAACCCCGTGGCACTATTTTAAAATGTACACATGCTTCAAGATACTTCCTTTGCCACTGCCATTTCTTTAATTTGACAAAGGCCTTCTTCAAGCTCTCTACGAAGTTTCAGATATTCATGTACATTTACACCATCAAATTTATCACCTCCATTAGTCTCCTTCATTTCAAAAAATAAAAGTGGATTACCTTCACTGTGTAGCAAATTACTAAAACAGTCCCTTCTCTCTGGAAGATGCACCAGCAATAGGATTAAAATCCAGCTCAGTATTCAAACCTTCAGCCATGCTCCTGGGCAGGAGAATCAAAAGTAACCACAGGCAAAAACAAAACCACTGCACGAGATAAAGTCCAGACCAGGCTTAAAAATATAATGCAAGAAATCCAAGCAGGCAAAGGACACGCATGGCATAAAACCAAATGATTTATTTAATAAAAACATGTAAGTGCTTTCGCGTAGTACTGCTACACTTCATCAGACATAAAATTCTGTCACAAGCCTAAACATTTTAAACACTGTTAAACCAATCACTGCTAGCAACCTTTTCCCCCTCCAATTAAATAATTAGTGGAAACCAAGCGATTTAAAGTAACCTAACACTTAAACAAAATAAGTACATTTTTAGTATGTTCCAACCACAACTTATATAATAGATTTCAGATATAAATAAGACATGTATTGCAGATATCTAAACTGTATAATATGCATTATACATAAACCATTTCATCATGCTGTTGCAAATATACTGACGTTTTAGAAAATTTAATGCAGAACTGCTTCAACAAAGGCTGAAACAGTCTTGCTTTCCACATAGTTAAGTCAGTATACACCTTATGTGAAATTTACAATAAAAAACTTGAACTGCTACATGAACGCTCATCAATCTACTAAGATGTTCAAAAAACAAACACATAAACAAGACATATATAAAAAATAAATATAAACAAAACCAAACATCATATGTTAAATAATGTTAACATAAAAATATTTGTGTATGTAAAAAACAAAAAATATATAAATAAATAAATAATGTATGAGGAGTATGTGCATGTATATAAGCAGACACACCTATAACTACTATAAAAAGATGTATATCTAACAGCCAAGGCAAAGAGAGTGCATTAAAAATGGGAGGGGGGAGAGAAGGTTAGCAAATATAACCAAGCCTTCTGTCCCGTAAAAAGGGTTTGACTGACAAAGCTTAATTCAACCCATGCCCTTGTCAGCTTGTAGCAAAACAATCCATTATTGCTCAGTCTTTTCAAGTGTGTTCCTATTATTTCCCAACCTTATAGTGCTTGGCAAGATCTCAATCATTGGACGTTGGTTTGCCAGCATCCAGTTGAATGGAAACTCTGTTTTTGACTCACCCATTGCACCAGGGTTATCAGTATATGCGTATGAACCAATTGGAGGCATTGGTGGGTGGTCTATTCTGATCATCAGTTAGTGGTAATTGGTTTTACCAGTGACAAATGATTGGAGGACCCCCCTTGGACTTGCCTGTTGTAACAAACCAAAATAAAAAGACACAGTATTAATGACTGGACTATCAGGTATTCTAAAGGTAACATGTACAATAGGAGGTTGGCATTTTATTTATGATTTTAATGATATCCATTGAATGGCTTTGATTATATACCTATTTCCTGCGAGGCACTGAGCCCGAAGTATATGTATATTTTAGAATGTTCAGCGTTACTATCCTGGATGTTATTGAAACTGGATGCGCTTGCACTTAGTTGACTAGAGAAGGCATCTCGTATTTATGTATATTTTAACAACAAGTCCAATTTTGTATTTTTAATTTATTATGGTGTGGAAAAGCTTGTTATTTATGAAAGGTTTGCTAAGCTGAATAAGACCATTCTAGTGTCTTGACCCTGAGAACTCAGCGATGGCTTTGAGTTTGTTTTAATAGCTGGAGCTAAAACTGTTGTAGTATAATTGAGCCACTGAAGGGGTCTTTCATATGAAATAATTATCATAACTATAAAGGGTCATGATTTTGTTATTTGATGTTTTATCAATATAGAGAGAGGGTTTGCAGTAAGTTGTTGATGCTTTATGTATGTCTATGCAGTAGACCAATATCTGGCTGTTAGGGGTGTGTCTATAGTAGCATAATTATTCACATAGTCTATATTATGCTATGGGTTTTCATTGGCAGGGATGTTTTAACTATTGCTAACTATTTATATTGAACTCAGTTGTTCATTGGTTGAATGACTTATATTCTAAGTTTTGATTGGTTAGAGTGGATTTAAATGTTTTTTGTGTATAGTAATGTGTGAATATGAGGAGGGGTAGACGCTACCCAAAAGCGCTCATTTTTCTTTTGTTCTTGTTTTCCATATAGTAACATTTTTATCTGTGGTTATCGCACTGGTTATTTATTTATTTATTGTGTGTGTGTGTGTGTGTGTGTTTGTGTGTGTGTGTGTGTGTGTGTGTATATATATATATATATATATATATATATATATATATATATATATATATGGGATCCATACTTATGCACGAACGGCAATTTCACCGAAAGTGAAACTGCTGATTGTACATTCGCGAAAGTGCTTTTCACTGAAAAAGCACTTTAGCAAAAGTATGATAAAAAATAGGTAAAAAAATCACAAATTCAGGCACAAGGTACATTTCCAAAATAAGGCCACACACCCATTCCAGGAAAGGCTGTATGAGCGTTTTCGTTCCTTTATTCACAATAAAACACGGAACTTCATCAGATACAATTAGTTACATCATTTCCCCTTCATTAAATACTGCTTTTACAAATCATGTGACTTCTCATTCATTAAAAAAACATTTTATAACCCTGCTACTTCAGATATAATAAAATATATACATACTATACACATAAAGAAACATAAAAACATTGTACACAATTTAATACATAGTTATATAAATATTATATATAAATATATAAATGTCATATAAATATCATATAAATATCAATACAAATACCATATAAATCCATTCTGCTCTCACTCCTAATGATTTCTTTGTTTAAATTATTTTATTTTAAATCTTGTCCGCTCTCATATTTAATGCACTACTAATAGAAATTCTATCATTTAAACCAGGTTCTTTAGTAGAATTTTATAGAACCTGCCAATAAGCTTCCCTCTAATTCTAGGAAATTAGACCAATTATCCCCTCTCTCTTGTCTCATTACCTTTTCCAGAACACAGAATCTAAATTTCTTAAATTCATCACACACAGAAGAATGTCTAAACAAAGGCATTGGTGTCATCACATCAACAAATGGTGTAATTATGTTGGTAGATTCTTTTCCTCAACTCATTCTCAGATGTTCATCGTGCATACAGCTGCAGTCATAACAGATGGGTTCTCCTGCCGTCAGGCGGGTCCTCGGTCGGCCGAATTCCAAAGTCTAGGTCCGGCGTCGGTTGTCGTCGCTTCTATTAACGTTTTTGGGTATCCCCTCTTATTTAAGAATTGTTTTCAATATTTATAATTCTTGTAAGAATTTTTCTTTTTCTGTGGTCAATCTAGAAACCCTAATCATCTGACTTTTAATAAGGTTCCTTTTCTGCCAAAATGGATGGTCACTCTCAAAATGTAGCAGACTATTGGAGTAGGTGGGTTTTCTATAAATGGCTGACTACAAACATCCCTCAGGTCTATTCTTGTACAAATGCACATCTAAATAGTTAACCATCTCTGTGTCTATTGTGCTAGTGAATTTTAAAAAATTAGTCGTGGAGATGATGTAGTTAACAAATTCCAAACATACTTCATTACTACCATTCCATAGCACCAGAATATCTTCTAAAAATCTATAATACTTATAGATCATGTTTTTAAATTCTGAATCTAGCGCATATTTAGTTTCCCAGTACCAGAGTACGATATTTGTGAAAACCGGAGCCACTATTGCTCCCATCGCTACCCCACGGGTTTGTTTAAAATATTCCCCTTGAAACCATACAAACTTGTTACCAAGTACCAATTCCATCAATGTAGTCAGCACAACAATCAAATCATCAGACAATTTTGTACCCTCTCTTAATGCTTTCGGGAACATTTCCATACCTTCATCATGGGGAATACTTAGGTACAAGTCCTTAACATCAATGCTTAGGAACAAAACCTGTTCCTTAAATTCAGAAACTGCCAAACTTTTTAAAAGGTGCCATAAATCCTTGAGTACATGTTCCTTCCCCTCAAAAAATTTTTTTAGATGGAAGTCGACCATTTTTGCTAGGGGTTCACTCTTACTTCCCTTCCCTGCCACTATTGGTCTCATTGGTGGGTCTACCAAAGATTTATGGATTTTCGGAATCTCAAAAAAGCAAGGGACTCTCGGAAATTTAACTCTCAAAAAATTGATTTCCTCATCACAAAAACTGTACTCCTGGAATAACTCTTCCAAAATCAAATCCAATCTTTTATTAAAAATATTGATTTCATTTAAAGAGGCAGGACTAAAAAATTCACCATCATTCAAATATCTTAGCATCCTACTAGTGTAATCATGTTGCCCCATAATCATCACACCTCCCCCTTTGTCAGGTTTCATGATACGAATGCGTTGGTTGTTCATCATTTCTTTTAATACTCAATTTTCCTCATTAGTCAGATTATCACAAACTTTTCCTTTCTTTTTACTAAATAAATTCCTAATCTCAATCTCTGTCAGTTTTTCAGACATCGTCACCAGGGAGAGTAATGGGGGATTATAGGTGCTCTTTCAGTATGATAAAAAATAGGGGAAATAAGCGGGGAATGGCTGTTGCTGAAATCGGAGTACATTGGGGATAAGGGAATATTCCCTTTTCCCCACTGTAGTGCGATCTCTGTGTGAGAATATAAAAGTAGGGGGGGTGGGGGGTGCAGGGGGGCTTGCCCCCCTGCGTAAATGTTAGTTATGTGTTTTTTATTTTTTATTATTTTTTTTTTGTTTGTTAGGGACTTCAGCGAAAGAGCTTTTCGGTTAAAAGCACTTTCGCTAAAGTGTGTTCAGTAGATGTGGATTCGGACTATAGAACTTTTGTTCAATAGTATGAGATTTTTATATATATATATATATATATATATATATATATATATATATATATGGGACCCAGACACTTGCGCGAATTTAACTTTCACCGAAAGTCAAATTCGCGCTCACACATAACCGAAATTTATGTTCATCGAAGCAGCAATTTTGGGTATGTGTGAGTGGTGTGCCGGTCGCACTGCTGTGCGAGTAAGGGAATATTCCTTTACTCCACTGTAGTGCAACCTTTGAGTGAGAATATTTAAGTAAGGGGGGTGTGGGGGGTGCACCTGCAAAAACATTTATTTAGTGTTTTTTTTTTTTTTTTCACAGTTTAACGGAAGCGCTTTTTTGATTAAAGCACTTTCGTTAAACTGTGATCGGTATATATGGATTTGGACACTTGCTTTTTTGAGCAAGTGTCCTAGATCCATATTATTTTTTATATATAAATATATATATATATATATATGTGTGTGTATGTGTGTGTATGTATGTATGTGTGTGTGTGTGTGTGTGTGTGTGTGTGTGTGTGTATGTGTGTGTATATATATATATATATATATATATATATATATATATATATATATATATATATATATGCACCATGCACACACCTGTATTGCCCATACTGTCACATGCAGGTATAGCAGTGCCCCTGCTAGCACCTTCTGCAGATATTACAGTGCCAGGAGAGTGCGCATGGTTACTCTCATAGAGTGTGGATGTATCATAATAGTTGTTCAAGTGTGTGTGTGTATGCTGGCTCATGTCTTATCACTTCACATCACATATGTTATGTCAGAGGCATGGGATTACTGGTGGTATTATTCTGATATTATCCATGATTGTGGTTGGTTCTTGTAATGTTTTCCGTGATCCTTTACCTGCGGCCAGCTTGCTGGAGACCTCTGCTGAGAGTACACTCACCTTCAGGCATATCAGTTTGTGCAGCTTCACAATATGCACCCTACCCCAGTTGTATGTCAGATCCTTGATAGATGTCCTCTGCATTATTCACGTAAGGATGCCTATCTCACACAGACATCATTTCCATTATGTCACCTTGTGTGACAGCCACAGCCAACACATTTTCACTGTACAGTCTGTACTGTATGAGTGAGTGTGTGTGTGTGTGTGTGTGTGTGTGTGTGTGTGTGTGTGTGTGTGTGTGTGTGTGTGTGTGTGTGTGTATATATATATATATATGTATGCTTGGTGTTGCTACTGCAACCATCTGCCATTGACGTGCCCTCCTCTGCTGTATGTGAGGGGAGTTTCCCCTGTCCTCCTTCCCTGTATTCATTCCTGCAGTTCATTTCTGTGTCCCTGTTTAATACACACACTTCCCCTGAGTGATCTTTTTATGTGGCATTCCATGTTGTGTTATAGATCATTAACACAGCTTCAATACAGAATGCTAGGAATGGGATATCACAATACTCTGCACTGTCAGTACACTGTCCTGTACTGTGTTTGGACCATATACTACACATTTATACCTCACAGCTGTCCATATATTATCAGGATGTCCAGATGTTTTCCTCATCAGATATGTTGCTTTCTGCCATATCATTGGGATGATCTCTAGACTGATGTGACTCAATATTACATATGATTGAGTTCATACCTCTCAGCTGTCCAGGTGTGTGCAGAATGTCCATTTCTGTCTCATATTTGTGATCTTTTCCGCTTAATATGTTTGTTTTTTGACAAATCATTGACATGTCTTTGCAGAGTGAAGTCAGAAACTGATAACTGACATTTGAGTTTCAAATTTCATGCTTTTCAGAAAATTCATGCTAATGTACCACTTATTTATTCTATCAACTTTCTAAGTTTGGAAGTGCAATATTAAAAATCTGTCCCTATTTGTGGGCTTTTGTCCACACATTATGTTTGTCTTTGTCCCCATATCTTGCTCAAAGAGGATGACAGATATGTTTATGATTCATTTTACCACATGGCTATGTGACATCTATGGCAAATATGTCCCTGTTATTAGTTAAATGTCCCTGCATTATGTTGGCCTTTGTTGAGATATGTTACACTAACAGATTCACAGCTATCTATAAAACCCTGGTGGTCATTGTGGCATTCCATGCAAACTTGTGGACCATAGGTGCTCTGTTTTACATGGAATTCATATGTGTCCGCTTACACTGTTTCCTGGCCAGCAACACTGTTGACAACCATGAAACCTAACTTAGGCATGCCGAGCCTCATTAATACACATTGCGTGCTGCCTCGTTATGCGCACCATCGCGCAAACATGTAAACTTCATGTAGGTTCTGCGGGAAGACTACACAGAGTTTATTGAATCCTGGTGACACTGTCTCCACCCTTTAATAAAATGTTGCAGTAATTGCAGTCTCCACATGACTTCATTTCACCTGTCATCCTATAGGCATCTTAGTACCATTTAATAAATTCTTTATATTTCTGCCTCTGCTATCAACAAAATTGGGACACTTCCCTTAATATCAGCAATCCGTGGGAGAGCCCTTAATGTTTTCCAGTTATAGTACATATTACTCTTTTAATGACATTTTATTATAGCAATAGGATTTGTTTGTCAGACAGTTTTATAGCAGTGTGTTTGTTTAGTAACATTTTGTTAAAAAAATAAAAAATGGAGAAGCTGGGTTGGGCAGATATCCTGGCAATGAAATAAACTAGGAAAATATTTGACTCTGATATGTGCAGGCCTACCCAGTGAATGAGAGCAGGGACTCCATTTTGGGGGGAAAAAGAACAAAAGAAAAATGTGTAGAGAGTTTTTCATAGTTTGATGTCTCTTATTTTCTTGTTAGTTTCTTACAGAGGGAACTAAGGAGAGAGTGTTATAGACAGGAAACATTCAACAGCAGAGTAAGTAAATAAACTATAGTTATACAAGTATAAAACTACAAAAATAACCATTCATGGAGTAAATGGAAATGGAAGAGACAATATAAAGTCAGTCATTGGGATTGGCTGAAATAATTCTAAATGTACAGACTTTCAGTTATGACTTGGAATGTGATTGGTCAGACAGGACAAAGTAAAAAATAAAAATGATATAGTTGTAAAAAATGTGGCACTTACTGCTGTGTTACAGAAAATATATTTGGTGAACATAAATATCTGACTGAAAAGTGAAACAATGGGATGTAGCTCATAAGTGAGGGGAGAAAGAAGAGGAGTTGTAACTCTTATAAGAAAGGGATTTAAATTTCAGTGTATAGATGGAGAAATGGATGAATAAGTGAGGTATGTAATAGTTAAGGGTAACTGGAAAGGGAGAATATTAATGTTAGTAAATGTATCTATACCCCCCAAGTGAAATTAAAAAGAGTTGAAGGAAATTCTGTGAGGTATTATAGCACATCGATAAGGGCTATTGTTGATTGGGGGAGAATGAAAAGTATTCAGACAAAAAAGATGTTTCTGGAGGATCTAGGAAATCTAAAATAGATAAGGAAAAAGGTTTCTGAGAAATTCCATAAAAGTATTTAGATTGAAGGATGTAGTTAAAGGTATCACCAATATGACGGTTTTGCATACTACTCATAGCACTATGGGAAATGGGTAAGATTGGGCACACACAAGTGCGTACACACAGGTATATGTGTGTGTGTGGTGTGTGTGTTTTGTTAACAAGGTGATGCAATATTTCTTTCAGATCATCCATCAGTTTTAGTACAGTTATACAACTTAGAAAAAAAACATGGGCTAAAGACACAGTCACTTCCCACTGCATTGACAAAGTTAAGATTTAAAGACTAGGCAGAGTTGACCTAACAGCAGCAGTTGCTGTGCATGAGGATATATGACTTGTTATCCTGGCAATTATTGCAGTAAGCAACAAGTGTTTAACTGATACAGCTACAAAGGATATCTCTTAGAAAGTATTTTATAAATTCATCTTGGAAAGTATTTTATAAATTCATGATGTGTATATCTGGCTACCAAAGATGGTGACAAACACTTTACCAGTAGGAACCTTTGAATATCTTATGTAATAACTGTAACTACTAGCTGGTTTGATTAAGTTGTACCAGCAACAGCTGACATTAAACTTTCTTGTGCTTTCAGCAGAAGGTCATCTCGGTTAGACTACATCCATTGCTGATATAAGCTGAGTTTGTTCTAACCTAGTATTCATTATATCATTTGCCTAGTTCCTACTATATGATAATTTACTTGAGGAACTAGTTCGAAGTGGATGCTAGTGTCTATGATTAATACTGAATATACTAGTACTGTACTTCTGACTTCAACTATCTTTAATGCTCACCTGTAAGTGGTAAAAAGATGGACGATATGAGGAAACAGTAAAAATAGATATTGACGTGTATAGTATATCTAACAGTTAAGTAGCTACTGAATATGGTTACTTCAAGGTTTTACATGTTAGAAAATGTTAATATTCATAGAGTAATAGCTAAGTTCATATAGTCGTACAAGTGTCTTCTGATTGTTTTCACTACTTGTCATGTAACATTCCTTTCACATCTTTCTACTCTTATTCAGGCATAGCTCATAAAGTATACTCTGTCAACACCATATCTCCCTTATTTTTTGCAGCTGATACATCACAGACTCTGAAGAAGTCTAAAGTGCTTCATCTCCCCTTTTCTGGAAACTGAAGGAAACCCTACTGATGAGAAACATTTATAAACTAAGAAAACCCCAAATGGAATGCATACTGTAAAGTACAACTGTACTGGCATTTTATAACTTAACCAAATAACTCTTAGTTAAATTGTTACTAAGATACCTGTATAGAAGTGAACACTACTTGCGCCCACCCCCATTTCCCCAATGTCATTCTATCTAGACCCTGTGTTACTAAAGAATATACCCCTTGACCAGGAGATTTCTTTAAAAAAAAAATAAGAAAACATAACCATCTTCCTAACCCTTAACTTCTAGTACAATTTGTAGCAACTACTCTGAACTTAAACTAGCAGTCATTTAGTGCAGATAGTGATATTTCACTCATCTCTGGTTGTAATTTGCTCAAAATTCAAAAGTGAGTATCTTTCCCTAATCTGACTAAAGTATAACTACTAGACATTAGCAAAATAAACTTTTATAAATAAAACAACAGTCTACATTACTATCTCTTAACTTGTATGTCAGATAGTTTTTTTAAGCAAAAGCTCTGATAGGTAAATGTGCCCCACCCAGTACCCCTACCCTATCTTATGTCCATTTCCTACCCACCCTCAGTACCTCTAATTGTATACCCACATAAGCTCCAACTTGGCTCACCTAAACTAATCAATCCTCCTCCTCCTTAAATACCAGATGTTATGTGATCCTATCTCGCCTACATTCTGACTGATGGGTTCGGAGCCGATCCCTCGGCTCCAACTCGGCACGCTTATGCCAAAGAGCGAAGTCTCTTATTGGCTGAGCTTACTATATCCCAGGATGCACCACTACCAGTCCCCCAGATCTCGTTTGCTGCTAACTAGCGAAGACGTGGTCTCGAGCTGGCTGAGCTAAGTAGTGGGTTTTTTTCACTAACTTTCTGTCAGGAAATTGCTAATTTCTAAACAAAAAGCTGTTTTAACGGCTATTCTGTTGTTGTGTGTGCGTTTGACAAGTTTTTCTGTGAAATTTTGTGTACGATTGATATTTGTCTGGTTTCAGGCTCCCTCGGTCTATAGGGCCTTCCTACCGGTTAATTCCCTTTTCAAAAAAACAACCTTTAGGGTTCATTTATTCTTTTCCTATACAGTGGTTGACTGTTGTTCTTTGTGGTTTGTGTGAACAGCAAGTTAATCTTAAATTAAAATAAGTTTGTCTGTGAGATAGTACTTATTTTCTGCTTATAATGTCTCAAGCACCTAGGCCTTCGGGCTTCAAAAAGTGCACTAAATGTAACTTTAAGATGTCTATCACGGATGACCATTCTCTGTGTGTATATTGTTTGGGCGCCAAACATTTGCAGGAGTCCTGCAGCGTGTGTCACGCTTTTTCCTCAAAGGGTCCTCCAAGAGAGGAAAAATAAGCTTATATTAAAAGGCCTTGTAAAACCCTCTTTTGAAGAAGCTTTAGCATCCTCTCCTTCTCCTGCTAAAAAGAAAAGGGCGTCGGTTCCGACCAGTCCGTCGGATCCGACCGCCAAAAGACATAGGCAGGTTTCTCCTTCGGCTCCAAGGACTTCGGAGCCGAGGGCGGAACGGTCTGCCTCGATGCCACCAGTCTCGACTCCTCTGGCTTCGGAGCCGATGGCTGGGGCATCGAGAGGCGGGTCACCTTCGTCGGCTCCACTGGTCTCGGAGCCGATGAAGGTTGTCCGCTCAGACACTTCCTCCTCGGCGCCTAAGTCCTCCTCGGCACCGATGGAAACTAGTTTGGGTATTCCTTCGGTGCCGATAGTCATCGAGTCGCCTCGGAGCCGGTCCCCTAGCCCCTTGGGGCCGTTGGAGAGGCCATTTCGAACCCGTTCAGTATCCTCTAGGTAATCGAGGATGTCAGATTCGGACATAGACAGGGTGCTCCAAAGACTGTTCCAGTCCCCAGTCTTTCAAAAATTTGTTTTGGCTCCGACCCAGTTGGCTTCGGAGCCGACAGCCCATGCCCATGTCATTGCCATTCCTCCTCCGACCGCTTCGGCTCCGTCGGAGCAGGTGCTGTTAGAGCCGGTGGAGGTCTTAGGGTTGGCTCCGACCCTTACTCCAACCCCGGCCTTCGGGTCCAAGTTTGGCACACGGACTTCTTCGGCTGGACCCGGGGGTGACGTTTCGGGACCTATGCTGTCGGTTCCGAGCCTCCCTCTCGGTGCTTCGGCTGCGGGACTTCCGTCTGCTATCATGGCTCCGGGGACCGGACACTCCCAGGATTCTGGGGGTCCGGCTTTCAGAGCTATGAGGAGTGCCTTGGCCAAGTCTTCTTCGGCCATCTCTCCGGCTTTACCGGCACCTTCCCTGGGCGTGGAGACTGGGTCTTTGGCAGTTCCCCTGTCCTTAGGCAGCGGAGCCCCTGGGCCTGAAGTTACCCCATTGGGGTTCCCCTCCTCCTGAGGGTTCTTGAGTTGTCTTCAGAGGAGCCCCAAGGAAGAGATCGTGCAAGAGGAAGCACGTGGACTCCCAGTCTATTACATCGGACACTGATCTTGATGATGCGGAGGGGTCCCAAGTCGCCCTCGGATGATGTCTCATTTGCAGACATTTTAGAGATCCTCAAACAACGAGGCGGCTGGATATCCAAACCCCCCTCTGCTGATGAGTCAGTGCTTCTCAAGGCCTTTGGGGCTCAGCCCTCCGCCTCCTGGGTGTCTCCGCCCTTCGAGCTCCTGGATTTGGTTTGTCGGAGGGCATGGGAACATCCAGATACCGTGGAACCAGTGCCTTCTCGTCCTAACAAATTTTTGTCTGCCCCACCCGAGAAGGAGTTCCTGACTAAAGGCGTGGCTGTAGATGCCATGGTGGTGGCATCTGCTACACAAAAGGACGTGGCAGAGGCTTCAACGTCCGTCCATCCTCCTAATAAGGAGTCTAGGAGCATGGACGCACGGGAAGCGCACCCTGACTTCAGCGGCCTTTACTTTAAGGTCCCTGAATTATTTGGCACATTTTACCAGGCTACAGAGGGATCTGGTCAAGGAGCTGTCAGATTCCCTCTCGGGTAACCTACCTGAGCAGCTAGCCCAGTCGGTTAGCTCTCAGTTGGCTATCCTTACTTCAATTTCTAACTCGTCCATGAGGCTCATTTCATATGCGGCAAGGGGCGGTAGAGCGGCAGGCACAGGCGTGGCTCACGGAGACAAGCCTGGCTCCGTTTGTGTCATTTGACGGAGTCCTTCAAGTCTTCCTGCGCCGACGCTCCCTTTGCTGGGTCCTCTTTGTTTCGACCTAAGGTTAAAGACACTCTTACCGCTGTGAGCAAGAGGGAAAAACTTTATCTGCCGTAGGTGCCGTTATTCCACTCCCTTCGGCCTTATCCCAAGGCTAAAGGAGGAGGAAGATGTGGTTCCGCAAATCACGTAAGTTTTTTCCTCAACAGCAGGAAGATTCCCCTTCCAGAGGCAGAGGACGGGAAATTTTTCTGGGAGACGCCGTCCCAGAGGCGGCAGAGGGCCCCGCAATTCTGGAGACCGCGAGTCCTTTCGTGGCTCTTCAGCCTCCCACACTTCATGGGGGATTGCCCGGCTGTGCTGCTCGAGCCAGTCGGGTGCCGTTTGCCAAGTACCTAAAAGCCTGGGAGTCTATCACTCAGGACAGATGGGTGCTTCGGATTATTGCCGGAGGTTACACCATTCCCTTCACACACTCACCCCACCGTCCAAAAATCCCGGACCCACCACCCAGTCAAAGGGAAATTGCAGCCGCAGAAGCGTTAAAGCTGCTAGAAAAAGGAGTCATCCAACCGGTCCCCACAGACCAGATCGGATCCGGAAATTACTCAAGGTTCTTTTAGTGCCAAAAGACAGGGGACCTGAGACCAATATTGGATCTCAGCAGACTAAACCAATCCGTCACGAAATCCAAATTCCGAATGGTCACGTTACAATCCATTCTCCCATTGTTGGAGAAGGATGTTTGGATGTGCTCCATAGATCTCAAGGACGCCTATTATCACATACAGATACATCGGGCGTCCAAGAAGTATCTGCGCTTCAGCCTGGGAGACAGTCATTTCCAATTTTGTGCACTGCCCTTTGGTCTCACCACAGCCCCCAGGGTATTCACCAAGTGTTTGGCAGTAGTAACTGCTCACCTGAGGAGTCTTGGATTCCAAGTGTTTCCCTATCTGGACGACTGGCTCCTGACTGCCACCACCAGTCATCTACTAATGGACAACCTCAAAGCCACCATTTCCCTGGGTGCTACCCTGGGAATTACATTCAATTGGTCAAAGTCTGTCTTGCTGCCCTCTCAGCGCATAAGGTTCATAGGAGCAGAGATAGACTCAAAATTGATGCGTTTTTCTTCCTACCGAAAGGATTCAAACTTTACAAGGTCAAGTTCAAGCCCTGCTTTCAAGATCCAAAGCCCCAGCCAGGATGGTCCTGCAACTTTTAGGTTCGATGTCTGCCACGGTTCTCCTAGTTCCTCTGGCAAGATTGCACATGAGAATTCTTCAGTGGCTATTATCGACTCAATGGTCCTTTCAGAATCTTCCCCTCAATCACCCCATTATGATTACAGAAACGTGCAAACGGGACCTTCGCTGGTGGCTTCAGCCGCCCAATCTGAATCAGGGAAGACCTTTTGTTATCCCCCCTCCGGTGGCCACCCTGACGACGGATGCCTCCCAGACAGGGTGGGGGGGGCATTGTCTGGCCGGTTAGTTCAGGGTTCCTGGCTTCCAGACGAAACCTTTCTCCACATCAATGTATTGGAGATGAGGGCTGTACTTCTGTCCCTACAGGCCCTCCACAAGTTTCTCCCTCAAGGCATTATCGCTATCCACACAGACAACATGTCGGTGGTCTGGTATCTAAACAAACAAGGAGGGACCAGATCTTACCCCCTTTGCAGAGAGGCCATGAGGGCTACCAAACGTTTCTTGGTAGCGACCCACATTCCAGGGAAATCCAATATATTGGCAGACAGATTAAGCAGGACAATTCTCTCTCCTCACGAGTGGTCCCTGAACGAAACAGTAGCAGCTCAGGTTTTCAGAAGATGGGGACGCTGCTGCGACCTGTTTGCAACACCACAAAACACAAAGTGCAAAAGGTTCTTCTCCTTGACTCCACATCAGGGGGAAGCAGCTATGGATGCTCTAGCACAACCTTGGCCAACAGGGCTACTTTATGCCTTTCCTCCGGTTCCACTTCTCCCCAAAGTCATTCAGAAAGCTTCTCAATTGGGGTCCACAATGATACTAATTGCTCCGCACTGGCCTTGTCAGGTATGGTTTCCCTACCTGAAGAAACATGCGGTGGACGATCCTTGGGTTTTAGATCTAACTCTGAATCTCCTAATTCATCAGTCGGGACGACAACACCAGTCCCTTCGCACTTTGAAGTTGACAGCTTGGCTCCTCCACTTCCGACTTTAGTCAGAAATCACACCTTAGACCCGGAAGTTATTCACATTTTATCTTCGGCCCACAAACCCACCACTAAGAAATTGTACCTCAGTAAGTGGAAGAGGTTTGCTATCTGGGCTCAACTCAGGGGCTTAGACCCTATTACTGCCCCGATCCCAGAGGTTTTGAAATTTTTAACATCCTTGTTTAATCAAGGATCTTCAGTCTCTACTATTAAAGTCCAACTGGCAGCTATCTCTAAATTTCACGAATCCATGGATCCACCGTTGATGAGCAGCAGATTATGCAAAACTTTCATTAAAGGTGCGGGGCTGTTAAGACCCCCAGTTTTTCATCCTGCGCCTCCGTGGGATCTTGATTTGGTGCTTCGTGCATTAACATCTTCCCCTTTCGAACCGGCTGCTACATGTGAGTTAAAATATCTGTCTTGGAAAACTGCCTTCTTAGTTGCAATTACCTCTGCAAGAAGAGTTTCAGAGCTTCAAGCCCTATCTATCAAGCCACCGTACTTTTTCACAAGGATAGAGTATCACTTAGGCCTAACCCATCTTTTGTCCCAAAGGTTTGTTCTAATCTCTGTCTCCAACAATCTCTAGAGCTACCAGTTTTCTTTCCAAAATTCTGCAACGAAGCAGAATACACTCTCCATAAATTGGATGTTCACAGGCAATTGCGCTTCTATCTAGACAGGACTCAGCAAATTCGTAAATCAGACCAGTTGTTTGTGTCCTTCTCAGACAATAAATTGGGTAAAACCATCACAAAAGCTACTATCTCCAAATGGATTAGAGATTGTATAACTCAGGCTTATTCCTCTTCAAATAAGCAACTTACAACATCTATCAAAGCTCACTCTACCAGAGCTATGGCTACTTCTATCGCCTTTCATTCCAAGCTCGCTATTTCTGAGATTTGTGCTGCGGCTACTTGGTCCAACCCGCACACTTTCATTTCCCACTATAAATTGGATGTGGCATCTAAAGGGCGAGCATCATTTGGTTCCACGGTACTCAGGAGTGTTTTCCAGTGAGCCACCCAGGATTCAGGTGCTAGGGACACTGTCCCATCAGTCAGAATGTAGGCGAGATAGGATCACATAACATCTTTTAGTTATGTACTCACCATAACTTCAGATGTTTGGGATCCATCTCGCCCACATTCCTAATACCCACCCTCCTTCCCCGGCCTTGGAGATCAGAAGAGATTGAACGGTTTTGAGTTCTACTGTTTTATCTTGTTTCATCTGACGATGTTATATAAGCAGTGCGTGCATGTGTGCATGTATGCGGACAAACTAGATCTGGGGGACTGGTAGTGGTGCATCCTGGGATATAGTAAGCTCAGCCAATAAGAGACTTCGCTCTTTGGCATAAGCGTGCCGAGTCAGAGCCGAGGGATCGGCTCCGAACCCATCAGTCAGAATGTAGGCGAGATGGATCCCAAACATCTGAAGTTATGGTGAGTACATAACTAAAAGTTATCTCCCTATCTCTCAAAAAATATATAAAAGAATCCAAGGATGACCAGAAAACTTCAAAATAATTCCGTCTTTAATGTACAAAAAATAAAACCATAAGCACTTTCGTAGCAAAGCTACTTAATCAGATGCATAACACAGCTGAAAATTCAGTTCATTAAATACACTAATTAAAATCACATGACTGACTAACTTGCTTTCTTAACGACGTATGCAATAAAAATGTTCATAAGCAATATATATATATATATATATATATATATATATATATATATATATATATATATACACATAGGTTCATAGGTTCATAGGTAGGTACTAGACTATCGGCCCTGGGGCCTATACAAGCCCAGCCAAAAAGGTACCCTGGCTTTTGCCACCCAAGAAAATTATTTTCCTGTGCCACTGTCAAGCAGAGCCGCAGAGGTGATCCCCGGGGTGAATTTCCTATTTCCCATCCAATCATCAAGATTTTTCTTGAAGAGTGCTAATGAGGAACTTTGTTTGATATAGATAGGT